>NC_133517.1:66992741-67296774 GCF_049354715.1 Callithrix jacchus | reverse complement strand
AAAAGCCGTTAAGTGATTATTTCTAGGGGCTGGGAGGAGCGGGGAATGGGGAGTCACTCTATGGGATTTCTTTTGGGGGTGACAAAAATATTTTGGAATTAAATTAAATGTGGTAGTTTCACATTAGGGAATGTACCACATGCCACCCAATTGTTCACTTTAAAATGGTTAGCTAGGGCCAGGCAAGGTGGCGCACGCCTGTGATCCCAGCACTTTGGGAGGCCGAGGCAGGCAGATCACCAGGTCAAGAGATCGAGACCATCCTGTCCAACATGGTGAAACCTCGTCTCTCCTAAAAATACAAAAATTACCTGGGCATGGTAGTGCATACCTGCAGTCCCAGCTACTCAGGAGGCTGAGGCAAGAGAATTGCTTGAACCCGTGAGGCAGAGGTTGCAGTGAGCCGATATGCCACTGCACACCCAGGCACCACTGCACTCCACCCTGGGCAACAGAGTGAGACTCTGCCTCAAAAAAGAAAACAATGGTTAGCTATGTGTTATATGAATTTCACCTGAATTTTAAGGAAAGAATAACTTGAGGGATAAAAAGCTAGTGAGCAGAGCCTTAACTATATTTTAGTATTTTCATACATTCACAATAGCATTGCAGAAATGAAGCATGTGTCAGAATCATAGCAACTGAGCGCAGTAACTACTTATGAGCAGCTGGTTTATGTACCTCATGCTTTCACACAGAAAGTAAAACAATTTAGTGTGAATGGTGCGGTTTGGATATTATTATTATAACTTAATTTGTGGCTTTTTGTTTTTTGAGGTTTTAGTTTGTTTGTTTTTGGTAGAGACAGGGTCTCACTGTGTTGCCCGGGCTGCTCTCGAACTCCTGACCTCAAGCAATCCTCCTGCCTCAGACTCCCAAAGTGCTAGGATTACAGGCATGAGCCACCACAGCCCGCTCATGCGTTTCTGGAAAAGAGTATAACATAGTGGAAAAGCAGGGCTCAATTTAGAGAGACCTGAATTCAAATTCTGCCTTTAGTTCCTATTGGCTGCAGGAGCTTGGAAAAGTTGAGCCTCTCTGCGCCTTGCATTTCGTCATCAGGTAAAATGGGGCTGGAGATGCCACATCACTGTCATCACAGGACTGTGTTGGTGACTGGGTGGGACAGCATAGGTGACATTCACCCGGAAGGTGCCTCAGCAATGGCAGCTATTATTGCTGTTGTCATTGTCACCATCGTTGTTGTTCCTGTACCGTATAGAAAATCTTTCACAACCTGGACCCACAGGAAAATGGGGTACATCTTAGTCCATTAGGGCTTCTGTGACAAAGCACCACAGACTGTGTGGCTTACAAAAGATAGAAGTTTCTGGCTGGGCATGGTGGTGCATGCCTGTAATCCCAACTACTTGGGAGGCTGAGGCAGGAGAATCACTTGAACCCAGGAGGCAGAGGTTGTGGTGAGCTGAGATTGTGCATTGCACTCCAGCCTGGGCAACAAGAGCAAAACTCCATCTCATTCATAAATAAATAAAGGATAGGAGTTTCTTTTTCACAGTTCTGGAGGTTGCATCCTCTTGCAGTGGGAGGGTCGGAGGAGGTCTTGGGGGGCCTCTTCTATAAGGACACTTGTGCACTCATGAGGCCCAACCCCACAACATAATCACCTCCCAAAGGCCCCACCTCCTGATACCATCACGTTGCAGGGTTAGGATTTCAACTTACAAATTGTGAGGTGACACTTTCAGTTCATCTCAGGGTAACTTTAGAAATTGCTGTCTCCAGTCTGGGCGTGGTGGCTCACACCTGTAATCCCAGTACTTTGGGAAGCCGAGGCAGGTGGATCACCTGAGGTCAGGAGTTTGAGACCAGTCTGACCAACATGGAGAAACCACATCTCTACTAAAAATACAAAATTATCTGGGCATGGTGGCACATGCCTGTAATCCCAGCTACTCGGGAGGCTGAGGCAGCGGAGGTTGCAGTGAGCTGAGATTACACCATTGCACTCCAGCCTGGGCAACAAGAATGAAACTCTGCCTCAAAAAAAAAAAAAGAAGTAAGAGGAGGAGAAGGAGGAGAGGAGGAAGAAGAAATTGCTGTCTACAATCTAGTGACTGGGAACTGTACACACTACAGTTACTGAGGGCGCACAGAATGTTTTTGAGAGGTATTTCTCCCCAGCCCGTGCTGACACAGAGCACACACAATAGATGCTGGTGACGTGGCTGAAGCAGATGCAGCACTTCCTCTCCCTGTCCGTTTTTCACGATCTCTGTGGACAGGAGCTGAGAAGAAGATGCATGGCATGTTACCAGTACGTTACAAGGTGACAGCTACCATTAAGAGCAAGAGGGCAAACAGAAACACTGCCAGCTCCCTGGGATGATTCAGGGGAGAGCCCCTGGCCCTTCGCACTCTACCAAGAGCCTAAATCCACAAGAAAAGCTGGGAAATGCCATTTGTTTTGCAGACATTGCTGTTAAGTGGTTACTTTTTTTTCCAGACAGTCCAACTCTGTCACCTGGTCTGGGTGCAGTGGCACAGTCTTGGCTCACTGCAACCTCTGCCTCTTGGGCTCAAGCCATTCTCCCACCTCAGCCTCCCAAGTAGCTGGAGTTACAGGCACACCACACCACACCACACACAGCTAAATTTTTTTTTTTTTTTTTTTGAGACAGAGTTTCACTCTTATTACCCAGGCTGGAGTGCAATGGCGCGATCTGGGCTCACCGCAACCTCCGCCTCCTGGGCCCAGGCAATTCTCCTGCCTCAGTCTCCCAAAGTGCTGCGATTACAGGTGTGAGCCACCGTGCCCAGCCTCTTAAATGGTTACTTGCAGAGAGAAGAATTGCATAACTGAGTTAACTTTCAATGTGCAGATAAACTAACTTTTGGAGGCGTGGGGTGGGGGTACCTTATTCCCCACCAAGGTGTTGCTGGGGCCCTGTGTCAGTGATATTGAATGAGATATCAAATGACCCTATGTGATAAGAGATAGGAGTTTTCTCCCTCTGGTCATACTGAAATAAAACCACCCCCTACATTTAATATGAATCATTTCTCTAAGCATAAAACATCTCTATCCTGGTCCACAAGCACAGGCGTGTGCACACACACATGCACGCACGCCCAGATGCATACTCTCCAGGAAGAAGATGGTGTTTATGTCAGTTATTTTTCTAATTCTGAAAGTAACCCATGTTAATCACAGAAAAATCAAGAGAGGAGGCTGCGCGTGGTAGCTGACGCCTGTAATCTCAGCACTGTGGGAGGACGAGTGGGGTGGATTGCTTGAGTTCAGAGTTCGAGACCAGCCTGGGCAATGTAATGAAATGCCATCGCTACAAAAATACAACAACAAAAAATTAGCAGGGCATGGTGGCAAGTGCCTGTAGTCCCAGCTACTCAGGAGGCTGAGGTACAGGAATTGCCTGAGCCTGGGAAGTGGATGCTGCAGTGAGCCAAGATCTCACTACTGCCCTCCAGCCTGGGCAACAGAGAAAGACTCTGTCTCAAAAAAAAAAAAAGGAAAGGAAAGAAAGGAAGAAAGGCAAAAAGAAAAGAAAAAGAAAAGAGGCCCGGCACAGTGGCTCACGCCTGTAATCCCAGCATTTTGAGAGGCTGAGGCAGGTGGATCACAAGGTCAGGAATTCAAGACCAGCCTGGCCAATATGGTGAAACTCCATCTCTAATAAAAATACAAAAATTAGCCAGGCATGGTGCTGGGCACCTGAAATCCCAGATACTAAGAAGGCCAAGGCAGAGAATTGTTTGAACCCGGAAGGTGGAAGTTGCAGTGAGCCAAGATTGCACCACTGAACTCCAGCCTGGGCAAGAGAGTGAGACTCTGTCGAAAATAAATAAACAAAAAAACAGAGGAAGAATAAAGTGTAAGAAAGAAAGCAATGCTCCCATAATGCTCCAGGGCCAGCCATTCTTCCTTAACATTTAACTCAGGGTCTCCTGGGGTTTGGGAATGCATTTTAACACAGCTGCCATCACACGCTGTGCACACGTTGAATCCCACGGTTTCATTCACGTATAGGTGAGGATGTTAATCTGACATATGTTTTTAAAATAATACACGGCGGCTGGGCGCGGTGGCTCACGCCTGTAATCCCAGCACTTTGGGAGGCTGAGGCAGGTGGATCACGAGGTCAAGAGATCGAGACCATCCTGGTCAACATGGTGAAACCCCATCTCTACTAAAAATTCAAAAAATTAGCCAGGCATGGTGCCGCGTGCCTGTAATCCCAGCTACTCAGGAGGCTGAGGCAGGAGAATTGCCTGAACCCAGGAAGCGGAGGTTGCGGTGAGCCAAGATCGCGCCATTGCACTCCAGCCTGGGTAACAAGAGTGAAACTCCATCTCAAAAAAAATAAAATAAAATAAAATAATACACGGCAAGGCCACTGGCAACCCAAAACCCAGGTGGGGAAGGAAAGGAGAATGTGAGAAACTGCCGTTTTCTTCCTCAGGGTCATTTCCTCCAGGGCCGACACTATCTTATTCAGACCTTAGTCCAGTACAAGATAGAACTGCTAGGTCACTGTTTCCTACATTCCTGAATGGGCGAATGAATGGGGAAAAGATACAATGTCTGATCCAAGGGCCGCCAACCCTGCCGACAGGTCCAGTCACAGGTCTCCTCTGCAGGCTCTCGCCCTTCATGCAGAGAAATCTGCCTGGTTGAGGGTTTAATTTTGTAATCACCTAGTTCTAGAGCCCAGCCAGCAGGTGCCAAAGTCAGTGCTTCTCAAACTCTGGTGGATAAGAATCACCCAGGGACCAGGCACGGTGGCTCACGCCTGTAATCCCAGCACTTTGGGAGGCCGAGACGGGCAGATCACCTGAGGTCAGGAATTTGAGACCAGCCTGGCCAACATAGTGAAACCCTGTCTCTGCTACAAGTATAAAAGCTAGCCGGGTTTGGTGGCATGTGCCTGTAGTCTCAGCTACTGGGGAGGCTGAGGCAAGAGACTCGCTTGAACCCAGGCAGTGGAGGGTGCAGTGAGCCAAGGTCATGCCACTGCACTCCAGCCTCAGTGTCAGAGTAAGACTCCAGGTTAAAAAAAAAAAAAAAAAATCACCCAGGGAGTGATCGTAGAATTTCCAAGAAAAAGTAGAGATTCTGGCTGGGCGTGGTGGCTCATGCCTGTAATCCCAGCACTTTGGCAAGCTGAGGTGGGAAGATCACCCGAGGTCAGGAGTTGGAGACCAGCTTGACTAACATGGTGAAACTTTGTTTCTATTAAAAACACAAAAATTAGCAGAGCGTAGTGGCAGACACCTGTAATCCCAGCTACTCGGGATGAGGAGGGAGAATCGCTTGAACCCAGGTGTCAGAGGTTGCAGTGAGCCTAGATCTTGCCATTGCACACCAGCCTGGGCTACAGAGTGAGACTCCGTAATTGGAAAAAAAAAAAAAAAAAAGGTGGAGATTCTATGGCACAGCGTCTGATTACTATCTCTAGCATGGGGCTTGGAGAGCTGCCTTTCCTATCGATTCTCCTCGCTCTGCCCCAAGCTGATGGCAGTTTTTGCTTTGAGAAATTCTGGCCTGGAAACTGTGATCCGAGTAAAGCTGGAAGCTGTCATTGCTGTTTATTGAGACATCAGCAAGGATTCGGTAAGCCTGCAACCTGCCTCAGCTGGGCTGATACAAACACTGAGTGCAACTGACTTGCCAGGAGTTCCGCATCTCACTGGGGAGAGAAATGCTGCTGGAAAATAACAGCGAGGAGCTACGTTATGCAGCAACCTCAAAAGAACTTAAGAACAGGAAGCTGCCCACAGACCTCCTTGGGACGAAGGAGGGTCGGGGAGGACCAATATTACGTTCTTCGGAGTTTTTTGTTTTTGTTTTCGAGACAGTCTCGCTCTTTCCCCAAGGCTGGAGTGCAGTGGCGCCATCTCGGCTCACTGCAACCTCCACATCCTGGGTTCAAGGGATTCTCCCTCCTCAGCCTCCTGAGTAGTTGCGTAGCCACAGGTACGGGTGTGACCCGGCTCATTTTTGTATTTTTAGTAGAGATTGTTTCACCATGGTGGCCAGGCTGGTTTTGAACTCCTGACTTCAGGTAATCCACCCACCTCAGCCTCCCAAAGTGCTGGGATCACAGGCATAAGCCATCGAGCCTGAGAACCAGTATTTAGCAAACACCTGCCATAAGGACAGAGACTGGCGGCTAAAGGGGAAAAGGGTGTATAGGTGGTTTTCTTTTTGCCAGCACAGTGCTGGGAAGTTTGGAACATCTGAATACGTCAGGGTACACATTCTCCAGTTACACGAGGCTTCCAAATTCCCTACGTTATTACATGAATCCCCATCTGTTTGGGCTTCCTGTTGGTACCTCAAGCACTGACATTCAACTTCAATTCGAACATGTTCAAAGCCAAACAGCAGCGTCAGAATTGGAACCCTGGTCTCTCGGGTGCTAAAGCCTTGTTTTTGCCATGTTGCTTCCTTTTTTTTTTTTTTTTTTTGAGATGGAGTCTTGTTCTGTCACCCAGGCTGGAGTCCAGTGATGTGGTCTCGGTTCACTATAACCTTCAACTCCCGAGTTCAAGCGATTCTCCCACCTCAGCCTCTTGAGTAGCTGGGACTACAGGGGTGTGCCAGCACACCTGGCTCATTTTTTTTGTATTTTTAGTAGAAACAGGGTTTCACAATATTGGCCAGGCTGGTCTCGAACTCCTGACCTCGCAATCCACTTGCCTCGGCTTCCCAAGTGCTGGGATTACAGGTGTGAGCCACCGTGCCCAGCCTCCAAGTGGCTTCTTGAAGAGAAGAGATGAAGGTATACATAATGTTTGGTTAGATGGGGAAGATTCCAGGCTGGGCAAACTTGAAATAACCCCAAACTCAGTACCATTTATCGTGTTTCTGTCTATGGCAGGTGCTGAGTGCTTCCCAGGGATCATTTGGTTTCTTATCTTTTCTTTGAGATAAAGTCTTGTCCTGTCACCCAGGCTGGAGTACAATGGCATTATCTCGGCTCACTGCAACCTCCACCTCCCAGGTTCAAGCAATTCTCTGTCTCAGCTTCCCAAGTAGCTGGGATTCTAGGTGCCTGCCACCCAGCCTAGCTAATTTTTGTATTTTTAGTAGAGGCGGGGTTTCACCATGTTTGCTAGGCTGGTCTCGAACACCTGACCTCAGGTGACCTGCCTGCCTTGGCCTCCCAAAGTGCTGCGATTACAGGCATGAGCCACCACACCTGGCAACCAGTGATCATTTGTAATTCAGGCAAGGAGGTTTTACGAGTGAAGCAACGAATCAGGAATGTTAAGTCCTTTGCTCAAGGTCACATAGCTAGTAAGGGGCAGAACTGGGTCCCCCAAAATGTTAACTGTCCTAATTTCTTTGATTATTGAATTTAATCCTGTGGTGGGGCTCAGGACACACCACCCCAAAATGTGACTGTGAGAGACCAGAATATGCCAACCCGAAATATACTTCTTAGGCATATTTTGAGCTGGTTATTCTGAGAAACTGCAGACACAGGAGTAGCTCTGAAAAGCTGTCCTTTTGTGAAATAAATTTACATCTATGAAGGAAATCTACATTAGTCAAACTATCTGTATCAGGAAGCGGGTTGCTCCAGACAGCTTCTATTACCTGAGAGAATTTTTTTAGAGCTGAAGTTGCGCTCTGTCGCCCAGGCTGGAGTGCAGCGGCTACTCACAGGCGCGATCATCACACACCACAGTCTCGAACTTGTAGCCTCAAGCAGTCCTCCCGCTTCAGCCGCCCTAGGAGCAGGGACTACAGGCACATGCCACTGAGACTGGCTGTTTATCTGTGTAACAAGACAACCTTTATTCATCAGACATTTCCCACCATCACCCTCCCATGACTTGTGTCAAGGCCCCCTGAGAAACCCCAAGCCCCCTATGCCTTTCTGTAGCTCAGGGTGCTATAGAAGCTTCAGTCATCTGACCCTTCTTCGAGACTCCTGTTTTATGGGACTCCCGTGTGTATACATGTTCATTCAAATGATTTTTCTCCCGTTAGTTCATCTCATGTCAATTTAGTTTGTAGCCCAGCCAAGCCAAAGAACTCAGAAGGGCGAAGGGAAGCCATTTTCCCCTCCCCTGCACCTGCTACAAGAGAATTAAAATCAGATGCATCGGATCAGGCATGGGGGCTCATACCTGTAGTCCCAGCACTTTGGGAGGCCAGGGCCAGCGGATCGCTTGGGGTTGGGAGCTTGAGACCAGCTTGGTCAACATGGCAAAACTCTGTCTCTCCTAAAAATATAAAAATAGCCTGGACTGGTGCATGCCTGTAGTCTCAGCTACTTGGGAGGCTGAGGCAGGAAAATCGATTGAACCTGGGAGGCGGAGATTGCCGTGAGCCAAGATTACACCACTGCACTCCAGCCTGGATGACAGAGCGAGGCTCCGTCTCATGCAACAATAACAAGAAAACATATGCATTAGATAGCAAAGGCATTGGGTCCTATTCTCACAGTTGGAGAGAATGGTTACATTGATACAGCTTTCTTTATCCATATTGTTGTTAATGTCTTTGAACAATTAACCACATTTTGCAGTTTCCCCACATGCAACAAGGAGGTTTGCTGGAAAGGTTTCAAAGGTTCGTTCCAGGCTGGTCGTGGTGGCTCACACCTATAAACCCAACATTTGGGGGGCCAAGGCAGGGGATGAGCCCAACAGTTCAAGAGCGGCTTGGACAACATCTACAAAACCCCCATCTCTACAAAAATAAAAAATTAGCTGGGTGTAGTGGCTCATGCCTGTGGTCCCAGCTACTCAGGAGGCTGAGGTTGGAGGACTGCTTGAGCCCCATAGGTCTAGGCTGCAGTGAGCTGATTGTACAACTGCACTACAGCCTGGGTGACAGAGTGAGACTCTGTCTCAAAAAAAAAAAAAGGTTTTATTCCAGCTTCAGCTCCAGCATTCTGTGAGTTTCCCAGAGCAGCAAACTCAAACACCATGAAGGCCAGGTAAGAAACATAAGTGAGTGAGGTGCCCCAAACTGTGCAATAGGGAGCAGTGGGGACTGGGGCAAAGAGGAGATGTGACCTGTCTTTAGGCATACTCACATTCAGACCTTTACAAAACCCTGTGCTCATCCCAGCAGGTTCCTGTCTGCAGGCTGCAAGCCTGCAACACTCAGTGTCCTCAAAGCAGAGTCCTTCAATCAGCAGCACCAACAGCACCTGGGAACTGCTTAGAAAAGCAAAAACCTATGGACTTGCAGCTCCGGGGCTGGGACCCAGCAATCTGGGTTTTCACAAGACTACCAGGTGGTGGTAATGGAGCTGAAGTTCCAGCAACACCTGGGGAGCTTCTTCTGCCTCCAATAAGGGCTCAGGCTTCAGAAAGTCTTGAAGTTCTTCAAGTGCCTTTTTTTTTGATGGATTCTTGCTCTGTCGCCCAGGTTGGAGTGCAATGGTGTGATCTCAGCTCCGCCTCCTGGGCTCAAGCAACTCTCCTGCCTCAGCCTCCCAAGTAGCTGGGATTACAGGTACCTGCCACCACACCTGGCTAATTTTTGTATTTTTAGTAGAGACAGAGTTTTACCTGTTGGCCAGGCTGGTCTCGAACACCTGATCTCAAGTTATCTGCTGACTTAAGCCTCCCTAAGTGCTGGGATTACAGGCGTGAGCCACTGCGTCCGACCCATTTGCTCTTTTCTTCCATGTGGAAAGAGGTTCCCTAGCTCCCCAAGGATGTTCCCTGGCCACGCTACGTCAAGACCGCCTGGTCTCCAGTTCTCCCTGAAATCCTAAATACCTGTTGAGTGGATTTATTTCGTGTGTTCCTGCTTTCTTGCCTGCTTTATTTTCTACGGGATTGTGTTTTATAAGCTTAACCCTTCCTACTCTTCAAAGGATCTCCACAGCCATTGTCTCCAGCGCTTTTGTCTAACACTCCATGATATAGATAAAGCAGCGCTATTCCCTTCTATTTGCACATAAGGAAATCGAATCACAGAAAGGTGGAGTGCCTAAGGTCACAGAGCAAGTCAGAGATAAATTTAGGACTAAAGCCCTCCATCTAGACCCTCAGTCCTACTCTAACATGTTTATTATAAAATTATTTACATTTAATAACTAATTTACATTAGTTACATTTCATTAATTAGCTACATTTAATGCTAATTTAAATGTAACTAATTTACATTTAAACTTCGGAATTTTCTTATTATCCCCACTTTACAGATGAGAAAACTAAGTTTTCCTAGAACATGATCCCAGAGCTGCTTGCATCAGAGCCCCCTGGCATGCCTGTTTAAAATACAGATTCCCAGGCAGGCACGGTGGGTCATGCCTGAAATTTCCAGCACTTTGGGAGGCCTAGGTGGGCGGATCAGTTGAGGTCAGGGACTTTGAGACCAGCCTGGCCAACATGGTGAAACCCTGTCTCTACTAAAAATACAAAAATTAGCCGGGCATGGTGGCACACACCTATAATCCCAGCTACTTGGGTGGCTGACGCACGATAATTGCTTGAACCTGGGAGGAGGTTGTAGTAAGCTCAGATTGAGCTGAGATTGAGCCACTGCATTCCAGCCTGGGTGACAGAGCAAGACTCTGAAAAAAAAAAAAAAATGAAAGGCACATTTAAGAAAGATTTACTAAGTGCCCAGCACCTGCCTGGGTCCTTCACATGCATGACCTCATTTAACAGTAGGCACTGCTGTTATCCCCATCTTACAAATTAAGCCTCTACAACCCAGAGAGCCTAAATGATTTTTCCAAGGGTCACAGCAGGCAAATAGATGTCTGCACATGTGCTCTTCACCACAATTTAATGCTCCCTTCCCCTAAAAGTCTTTTTCTTTTTCTTTACTTATTTATATATTTTAAAAATCGAGATGGGTGTTGATACATTGCCCAGACTGGTCTTGAACTTCTGAGGTCAAATGATCCTCCTGCCTTAGCCTCCCAAAATGCTGGGATTATAAGTGTGACCTACCATGCCCAGACATGAAAGTCACTTCTATACGCCACTTCAGCATATTTTTTTTTCTAAAAGTCATTTTTTAAAATGTTGTTTTTGTAAACTTGGCATAGTTCCTAGGACTCAGTAGGTGCTAACTAAATGAGCCAAATGAATGAATGAATGAACAGAAATGAATTTTGTAGGACCACTGATGTAAAAGGGCTCTAGCATAATCCCTCAGCTGTATTTAAAAAACGGGGAGCTGGGCGTAGTGGTTCACACCTGTAGTCCCATTACTTGGGAGACTGAGGCGGGAGGAGTGGTTGAGCCAGGAGTTCAAGAAGAGCCTGGCCGACATAGCAAGACTTTGTCTCTAAATTTGAAAAGGCAGGTGGGGGAAGAATTCTTAAAATATGTTTTACGGGCACTCGCTTTTTTTCTCTTGAAGTCTATTGAGCCTGAAAATACACACACACGTCAGTTAGTTGAAGGCTCCAGTTGGAAATATCGTTGCTACTCAGAATCTGACTTGATTAGCTTTCATTGTTAAAGGAACTGCCACTTCACTCTCTGAATTCTCCACATCTCAGCTGACTCATCGGTAAATGAGGATGATCATCGTCCCACGTCACAGGGTTGCAGTGGAGACTGATTGCAGTAACACAGCCCAAGTGCTTCATGCAGCACATGGCACACGAGAAGTTGCCAATTGTGTTCGTGATTGTTATTCTTCTTTTATTGTTGCTATTTGTATGGAAAGGCACAGATATAAGAATTATTTTTGCCGCGTGCAGTGGCTCACACCTGTAATCCCGGCAGTTTGGGAGGCTGAGGTGGGCAGATCACTTGAGGTCAGGAGTTCAAGACCGGCCTGGCCAACATCATGAATCCCCGTCTACTAAAAATACAGAAATCAGCCAGGCTTGGTGGCAGGTGCCTACTTGGGATTTCTCCAACATGGAGAAGCCTCATCTCTACTAAAAATACAAAAATCAGCCAGGCATGGTTGTGCATGCCTATAGTCCCAGCTACTTGGAGGCTGAAACAGGAGAATCGCTTGAACCCGGGAGGTGGAGATTGCAGTGAGCCGAGATTGCGCCACTGCATTGTAACCTGGGACAGAGCAAAACTCTCTTAAAAAAAAAAAAAAAAGAATTATTCTTATGTCATTCTTATGCAAAAGGAAACACCTTTGTAGTTTAGGTTGTAAATACAAATAAAGACTGAGAGGTAGCAATAGCACCCGCATATACTCCCTAATAGGTTAATTCCACATGTATTTGTACAATTTGCATTCGTCTTTGAAAGACATTATGATTTTTCCAAAATACTGTAATTGTATTTCATTTCCTTTTACAACTATAGGTTGCTTCAGCTGCTCTCAAAGTATTCCTGGAGCACGAGCTCTGTCTGATTAGAAGCGGGGCTGTAAAAACAGCTCATGAAAGGACCTTACAACGATGCAGGGCTCTAGAGCTCACGCAGGGATTTTACACACATTCCCTTTACCCCTCAGCCACCTCCTGCCCCCTGTGGTGGGGCCGGTACTATCACTGCCACCTGACAAAGTTGAGGTGATGTGCCCAAAGTCATCTAGTCATTTATTTATTTATGTTTTTGCTTTTTTTTTTGAGACAGTCTGGCTCTATTCCCCAGGCTGGAGTGTGCAGTGGCACAACCTCAGCTCACTACAACCTCTGCCTCCTGGGTTCAAGTGATTCTCCTGCCTCAGCCTCCCAAGTAGCTGGGACTACAGGCATGCACCACCATGCCCGGCTGATTTTTGTATTTTTAGTAGAGATGAGGTTTCTCCATGTTGGCCAGGATGGTCTCGAACTGCTGACCTCAGATGATCCGCTTGCGTTGGCCTCCAAGTGCTGGGATTACAGGCATGTAAGTGCTGGGATTACAGGCATGAGTCACCATGCCTGGTCTAGTCATCTATTTATTATTTTTATTTTTCGGAGATAGTGTTTTGCTCTGTTGCCCAGGCTGGAGTGGAGTGGCGGAGTCTCGGCTCACTGTAACCTCTCCCTCCCAGGCTCAAGCAATTCTCCTGCCTCAGCCTCCCAAGTAGCTGGGAATACAGGTGCCCACCATCATACCTGGCTATTTTTTGTATTTTTAGTAGAGATGGGGTTTCGCCATGTTGGTCAGGCTGATCTTGAACTCCTGACCTAAAGTGATCTGCCTGCCTCAGCCTCCCAAAGTGTTGGGATTACAGGCGTGAGCCCATGGTGCCCAGTCCATCATCTACTTAGTAGCAGAAGCTGGACTTGGCCTTGTTTCCAGACTAAGCCCCATGGCAAGAACTGACACTAGGATTCCAATTCATCCTCAGATACTTAGTAACCAAGTCACTGGTGTGAAAGTTGGCAGAATCAAGCAGAATCAAAATGGAGTCACAAAGGTTAAGAAAACTCTGGCTAGACACGGTGGCTCATGCCAGCAATCCAACACTTTGGGAAGCCAGGTGGGAGGACTGCTTGAGCCCAGGAGCTTGAGACCAGCCTGGGCAACACAGCCTAACGTGGTCTCTACAAAAAATTACCCGGGCATGAGGAGGGGTGGGCACCTGTACTCCCAGCTGCTTGGAAGGCTGAGGTGGGAGGGTCCTCTGAGCCTGGGATATTGAGGCAGCAGAGAGCTATGATTGCATCACTGCACTCCAGCCTGGGCTACAGAGCGAGACCGTGTCTCAAAAAGAAAAAAAATTAAGAAAACTCTGATAGCGCAGGAGAAGGCCATGAAGAGCGGGTTCTCAGGCTTGTATGCCCGATAATGAAAAAGACGACGAAAACAACCTTGCTCGAAGGCTATCGCAACCTCACACAAACAATACTTCTGCAAGGACATCTGCCCAGCAACTGCCTGTCCACCCTCAGGCTGGTGTCACCCTTGTCATTGATCTTTGTAGCCAAAGATAATCATCTTAAAACAATTATATAAACCTCTTCATTTTTCATTTAAAAACCTTTGTCTTCCTTACTTCCTGAATGTGCACGTAGTTTACTATGACACACGTATTCCCTTTCTGATGGTCTAGTTCCAAACAAACGTCTTCTCTCTTGGACAGCCTCTCTTGTGATTTAGGTCGACGCTGGCTAACCACATAGTGGGGAAAACCAGGGAGAAGAGACAGAAGAGACCGTCTCCCCAGTGAAAACAGATTTGGGGAGACTTCAATTCAAGACGTGGTAACAAGGACTGGATTTATCCTCCGGCTTTAAATAACTGGAAAAAAAAAAAAAGAAAGAAACAACTGTTTTCAAACATGGAACAGCAGACAGCAAGCGCGGTGATTCCTGAGAGAGGATAAAGGAGGTCACTCCAGCCTTTGCTCCTCATCTGGAAATCCCTTCCCTCAAAGCCGCCTTCATGCCACCGGCACCGTGAATGGCCCCCAGTTCCCTGCTGGAAGGAGTCTCTGAATGTCTCCAGCGAAGGCTCTCTTCGACTTGTCCCATTCTCTGTCGCCCAGCATGGCTGTTGGTGCCTGATGGCCAGGACTCTGGAGCACAGGAGGGCGTCTCCCATCACCGTACATCAGAGAACCAACACTTCACAGAGCAGTGCTCAGAAAATGTTTTCTGGAAGGAAGGAATGATGATGCTTTCCATGCCATTTGTCATTAAAAGGAAAAACGGGCCGGTTGCAGTGGCTCACGCTTGTAATCTCTCCCACTTTGGGAGGCCAAGGTGGGTGGATCACCTGAGGTCAGGAGTTTGAGACCAGCCTGGCCAACATGACGAAACCCCATCTCTACTAAAACTACAAAAATTAGTGGGCATGGTGGTGCACACTTGTAATCCCAGCTACTTGGGAGGCTGAGGCACGAGACTCACTTGAACCCGGAAGGCGGAGGATGCAAAGAGCCAAGATTGTATCACTGTACTCTAGCCTGGGCAACAGAGTAAGACTCTGTCTCCAAAAAAAAAAAAAAAAAGGAAAAAGGAAAAACAATTACCATATTACCATATAAAAAAAAGAGTGAAATTAATCTTATAGTCTTCACGGTCCCCCTTACTATTTTTGTTTTGTAGCTTAAATAAATGGATCTTGGATAAGCCACCTGACTGATGAGAGGAAGAGCTGGCTTTCTTCTGACAATAGTTGTTGTGAAGGAACTCTTCGTGGTAAGAACAGTGACAGAACAGACACATCATCAGGGGAATACAGGTCGTAAAAGCCACATTCTTGGCACATCAAAGGTATTTGAGAGGGACAGAAAGAGTAAGGCAATTCTTTCCAACAACTAACAGTTGGGAAAAATGGCACTGTTTAAAAAACTTGATACCCCTCTTTTTTAAGAAAAAGAGAATCATAAAGCTAAAACAGTTTTTTTTTTTAATTGAGAAAGTTCGTTGTAAACATTTTTGAGGAAAAAAAAAAGAAGCCTCCAAATGTCTTTGGCGTTACCAAGTGACACCATCACTATCGAGTTTTCTGTTTGATTTTCCGTGACACTTATTATCGGCTATTCTCTTTATTTGTTTTACCTGCCCCTTTGAAAGTGAGCGCCAGGAAAACCTGGACTTCGGATTCCCTGTGGGATTCCAAGAACAGTCACCCAGTAGGGGCTCTGGAAATGTGCCCTGAAAGAGCTCAGCCAACAGGAGACCCTCCTCAGCCCCAGGGCTGCTATTTGCACTCAGAGTGGAGCAGCCTGTGTTTTAAAGGAGAGATCTAGATATTTTTAAAAATCATTATTGTTTTTCTTTAAAACATTTTTTGGGGCCAGGCGCAGTGGCTCACACCTGTAATCCCAACACTTTGGGAGGCTGAGGCGGGCAGATCATGAGGTCAGGAGTCTGAGACCAGCCTGGCCAACATGGTGAAACCCTGTCTCTACTAAAAGTACAAAAAATTAGCTGGGTGTGGTGGCAGGTGCCTGTAATCTCAGCTACTTGGGAGGCTGAGGCAGAGAATTGCTTGAACACAGCGGGTGGAGGTTGCAGTGAGCCGAGATTACACCACTGCACTCTAGCCTGGGCGATAGAGCACAACTCTGTCTCAAAACAAAATTTTGCAGAGGCAGGGGTCTCGCCATGCTGCCTAGGCTGGTCTCCAACTCCCGGGCTCAAGCGATCCTCCCACCTTGGCCTCCCCAAATGCTGCGATTATAAGTGTGAACCAATGAACTTGGCTCAGATACTTTCTTACCAGTGTCTGGCTGAAATTTCACAGAGAGGAAGGGGAAATCAAAGACAAAAATGAACAAATGAACCGAGGTGGGGTTGGGTCTGTCTGGAAGACAGAAAGGAGGCCATCTGCACGAAAGCTGACGTCCAGGGAAACAAAACCATTTTAGATTTTCATTTCTTTATTATTATATTTTGAGACAAAGTCTTGCTCTGTCACTCAGGCTGGAGTGCACTGGCATGACGTTGGCTCACTGCAACCTCCACCTCCTGGGTTCAAGCAATTCTCCTGCCTCAGCCTTCCAAGTAGCTGGGATTACAGGCATGTGCCACCACACCTGGCTAATTTCTGGATTTTTAGTAGAGATGAAGTTTTGCCATGTTGGCCAGGCTGGTCTTGAACTACTGGCTTCAGGTGATCCGCCCACCTTGGCTTCTCAAAGTGCTGTGATTACAGATGTGAGCCACTGTGCTGCACCTGGTTTTTCTTTAAAGTGTTGAAAGTTTCAGCACAATGACTCAGAGAACACAAGTCAGTTCAGACAGCCCCTTCCTCCTGGAAGGCTCTCTCCTCCCAGGCACTTCCTGTCCATCTAGGGCCAACGCCAGTCTACCTTCCCATGCATTATCTCTGATCTTAACACTTAGCCATGCTTGCATCAGATCTTTTTCTTTCTTCATTTCCTTTATTTGGTGAGGGAAACCCTGTGTCCCCTGACACCCACAGCTGTCCCTCCCGCCTCTGAGATAACCAGTCTCCTGAGTTTGGAGTTAATCATCCCAACATTTCCATAAACAGTATGTAAACATTTGCAGATCTTTAAAAAGTCAGAGAAACTGTTTCATTTGGTATGAATCCTTCTGTAACTTTCTTTTTCACTCAGCACTATTCATTCATACCGTTACATGTGGTCCTGGTCGATTCATGGCACTCATGAACACCGTGAGCCACCGAGTCTTCCTACCTATCCAACTCTATTATCTACCTTCCTCCATGAGACGATCAGCTCCGTGAGAGCAAAGATGACTCTGTAGGTACTAGAACAGTATGGAGCATGTAATGTAACCTGAGAAATGGGTTCATTGGGTCCAAGAATTAGCCAGAGCTGTATAGCATACATTCAAATGTGACACGATTGTTTGGCTCATTCTCCCATGGATGACACTTTCATTACTCCAATGTTTTGCTTATTTATTTATTTAGAGACAGAGTCTTGCTCTGTTGCCCAGGCTGGAGTGCAGTGGCACGATCTTGATTCATTGCAACCTCCGCCTTCTTGGTTCAAGCGAGTCTTGTGTGTCAGCCACCCAAATAGCTAGAATCACAGGCACGTGCCATCATGCCTGGCTAATTTTTGTATTTTGTTAATACAGGCAGGGTTTTGCCATGTTGGCCAGGCTGGCATTCTGCTAATCTAATCAGTACTTTTGCAAGAATATTTCCCCTGTCTCCTGTTGCACATGTAGGACAGAATTTTTATGTACCCAAGGATGGAGTAGCTGAGTAATAGGCCACTATGTGCAGCTTCGAATTTGTTAAATATTACTGACTGCTTTGTAAACTGGTTATACTGAGAGTAAGTAAAAACTCTGACCTCAGAGCCAGGGCACTCAAATCCTTTCAAACAATTTTTTCCATATAAAAACGAGGTATGTTTCTGTTTTGATACATCGAGAATTTCTACCTCTTTCTTTTTGCCAGCTGTTGGTGTCCTATTGTCAGAAGTCACCTTACCTTTGCAAATCAGTTTCCTGTAGGTGGATGTTAGGTTATGCTCCGAAATATCGTGTGTTCAGCGTGTTTGCATGTTCTAAACATATTATTTTATTGGGTGGTTGTATCAAAATTACTCACATGTATTTATAAAATAACTGCATAATATGGCTGGGGGTGGTGGTGCACCCCTGTAATCCCAGCACTTTGGGAGGCTGAGGTGAGTGGATCATCTGAGGTCAGGAGTTCGAGACCAGCCTGGACAACATGGTGAAACCCCATCTCTACAAAAAATACAAAAATTAGCTGGGTGTGGTGGCAGACACCTGTAATCCCAGGTACTCGGGAGGCAGAGGCTGCTTGCACCATTGCACTACAGCCTGGGCGACAGAGCGAGACGTTGTCTCAGAAACAACAGCAGCAACAACAAAAACCCTGCAGAATGTAAATGTTTTATTTTTCTTAGGAAATTTCCCAAGAATTAAAATTTTGGTCAGGGTATTAATAAATTTTGTGCTTCTTATGTATTGCCAAAAATATTATTATAATCTAGATTGCCTCTTGCCTGGAAAACTGCTTCACTTCAGTACTGTATGCATGTTTGTTGTTTTTTCCGTTTTTGTTTTTTTGAGACAAGGTCCCACTATGTTGCCCAAGCTGGTCTCCAATTCTTGGCCTCAAGTGACCCTCTTTCCCTGGCCTCCCAAAGTGCTGGGATTATAGGTATGAGCCACGGTGCCCAGCCTTTATGCACTGATTTTGCTGACTTGACTCTGCGTCTCCACATAGGCAATGCTGTGTTGATTATTTTCTGTAACCCTGGAACCTGGCACATGCTATGTACACAATTAAAAGAAAAAAAATGGAGGCCAGGCACAGTGGCTCATGCCTATAACCCAAGCACTTTGGGAAGTCGAGGTGGGTGGATCACTTGAGGTCAGGAGTTTGAGACTAGCCTGGCCAACATGGTGAAACCTTTTCTCTACTAAAAATACAAAAATTAGCCGGGCATGGTGGTGTGTGCCTGTAACCCCAGCTACCTGAGAGGCTGAGGCAGGAGAATTGCTTGAACCTGGGAGGCAGAGATTGCAGTGAGCTGAGATCATGTCACTGCACTCCAGCCTGTATACAGAGCAAGACTCTGTCGCCAAAAAAAAAATGGCTGGGCGTGGCGGTGAACACCTGTAGACTGAACTACTCATGAAACTGATGCAGGAGGATCACTTGGGCCTCAGAGTTCGAGTCTGCAGGTAAGTATGACCAGGCCACTGCATGCCAGCCTGGGCAACAGAATGAGACCCTGTCTCTGAAAAAGAAAGAAAAAACGGTTCTCAGGAGAGAAATGGGTATCAGTCTCCTATAAAGATGGGCCCCCAGGTATTAGAACAGGTCGCCTCAAGCCGAAGTTGGTTAGAGACCTAGAGCTGGTGGTGAGGGTAAGGCTGTGATTCCTCGGGCTACCTGGGGCCACCTGGCCCTGCCTACTCATCCATTCCTGCTGCAGGCAGTCAGCTGGCTGGGCTGCCACTGCCCCTGCCCCTGACTGGGGAGTATGGGGCAGGGAAACTGGCCAAGGGCAGAGCCAGCCTCATCTGCTTGCTGCAGGCCTGAGACAGCTGCTGGGTGTGAGACCAGGATGGATCTCACAGCTCACAGGCTTGTAGTCACAGGGGGTTTGAGGGAGCAAGCCACCTGGGCGACACTTGCCCAAGACGTGCGCTCTAGCCGTGTGGCTTTGGGAAACTGAAAGATCTTCAAGTGAGGAGATTATTGTGAATTACCTGCATGGGACAATGTCATCACAGGGATTTTTATGAAGGGGAACAAGAAGATCAAAGTCAGAAAAAGGAGAGGCAACCAGGCAGCCAGAGGTTGGAGTGATACATTTTGAAGATAAAGGGGACAGAAGCCAAGGAATGCGGGAAGCCTCTAGAAAATAGAAAAGCCAATGGAAGTAAGTTCTCCCTTGGAGCCTCCAGAAGGAACACATTCCCGCCAGCACCTTGGTTTTAGGCTTCTGACCTCCAGAAGAGGAAGAAAATAAATCTGTGTTATTTATTTTATTTATTTTAGAGATGGAGTCTTGCTCTGTTGCCAAGCTGGAGTACAGTGGCGCCATCTTGGCTCACTGCAACCTCTGACTCCCTGCTTCAAGCGATTCTCCCGCCTCATCCTCCTGAATGGCTGGGAATACAGTCATGTGCCACCATGCCCAGCTAATTTTTATATTTTTAGTAGAGATGGGGTTTCAACATGTTGGCCAGGATGGTTTTGATCTCCCGACCTCGCGGTCCACCTGCCTTGGCCCCCCAAAGTGCCTTTACTTTCAAAGTGCTGGGATTACAGGCTGAGCCACCATGTCCAGCTTAAATCTGTGTTATTCTAAATGACTAAGTTCATAGCAATTTGTTATAGGAAATGACATCCTCTAAGCCCCAGAGACCTCTTCTGTAAAGTGGAGATGCTAATAGAACATATTTCATATAGCTGCTTTGTGATTTACACACATTAAGGTATTTGAAAAGTTTAGAAGTGTGCCTGGAAAATAGCAAGCATTTAACAAACACTTGGGCAGGTCCCTTGAACTCTCTGGACTGAGACCTCCAAGATCAGGAAGGGCTCCTCCTGAGTGCGTGTTCTCAGGGGTTGTGGCTGCCTTTGGTCTCCCTGGACCAGCAGATCCTTCTGCTGCCCTCCTCTTTAGCAGGCACCTGAAGCCGTCAGTCAGACAAGCCTGGAAGGTGCCGGAAGGCGCCACGATGGGTATCTTTCCACATCATGGGGGAGCACTGTGTCCTGAACCCCTGACGCAGTATTCCCAGGGCATCAGAGGGGAAGCTATTGGGTTCATTGGAGTGGAGAAGAAAGCCCTCTAGCTCCTGACTTTCCTGCAGTGGTGCATTACAGCAGAACAGCCAGGAAAGCAACAAGAGACATCCACCTTTCAGAAGGTCAGGGAAGATGAATCGGCTCTGTGATAGAATAGAGATTTCCCATATTCAAAGCTTACACACAGGCCTGGCGTGGTGGCTCACGTCTTTAATTTCAGCACTCTGGGAGGATCACCTGAGGTCAGGAGTTTGAGACCATCCTGGCCAACATGGTGAAACCCTGTCTCTACTAAAAGTACAAAAATTAGCTGGGTGTGGTGGCAGGCACCTGTAATTCCAGCTACTCCAAAGGCTGAGGCAGAATTGCTTGAACCCGGAAGGCAGATGTTGCAGTGAGCTGAGATCATGCCACTGCATGCCGGCCTGAGTAACAAGAGAGAGACTCTGTCTCAAAAAAAAAAAGCTTACATGCATATATATGATATATGCACATGTACACACACACACGCAAGAATATCTATGCATGTACATGCACACACACACATGCTCCCAACAGTGCCAGGGTCTAGACAGAACTGTGTAATCTCTGTTTTTCAGACGAAGAAACTAAAACTGGCTGGGCGTGGTAGCTCATGCCTATAATCCCAGCACTTTGGGAGGCTGAGGTGGGCAGATCACCTGAGATCAGGAGTTTGAGACCGACCTGACCAATGTGGTGAAACCTATTAGCTGGGTGTGGTGACGGGCGCCTGTAGTCACAGCTACTCAGGAGGCTGAGACAGGAGAATTGCTTGAACTCAGGAGGCAGAGGTTGCAGTGAGCCGAGATCATGCTACTGCACTCCAGCCTGGGCGACAGAGTGAGACTCAGTCTTAAAAAAAAAAAAAAGGAAAAAAAACCCCTAAAGCTTAAGAGGGGAAAAGCCTTGCTCAAGGCCATCCTGTTGGCTAGGCACCCAGCAAGAACCATAGCCCAGGTCGCCTCTCCCGAATCTTGGTTCGGCAGCCCTGGGGGTGGGTGATCCCAGCAGTCAGGGTCCAGTTTGCCTCCTGCACTGCTGTCCAGCAGGGCTGCGCCTCCTCATTCCTTCTTCCCTTGCTAATTGGTTGCGGGCACAAATAGGACTATATTTATACCAATATCAATTGGATGAGATATCAGTTGTTTTTGAACATCCTCTCTTCAGCCAGAAGGAAAGAGAATGGCTTCTGTGATGATCACCTCTTCTCTCATTGTACTTTTGGTAGAGTGGGGTCAGTTTTTTTTATTTTTTTGAGAATGAGTCTCACTCTGTAGCTCAGGCTGAAGTGCAGTGGTGCAGTCCCAACTCACAACAAACTCACAACAACCTCCATCTCCTAGGTTCAAGCAATTCTTGATTCGCCTGCCTTAGCCTCCAGAGTAGCTAGGATTACAGGCGTGCGCCACCATATCCGGCTAATTTGTGTATTTTTTTTTTTAGAAACAGGGTCTCGCTATGTTGCCCATGCTGGAGTGCAGTGGCTATTCACAGGAGCGATCCCGCTACTGATCAGCATGGGAGTTTCGACCTGTTCCGTTTCCAACCTGGGCTGGTTCACACCTCCTTAGGCAACCTGGTGGTCCCCCGCTCCTGGGAGGTCACCATATTGATGCCGAACTTAGTGCGGACACCCGATCAGCATAGTGCTCTACAGCCCAGAACTCCTGGGCTCAAGGGATCCTCCAGTCTCAGCTCCCGAGTAGCTGGGACTACAGGCACGTGCCACCATGCCTGGCTAATTTGTGTATTTTTAGTAGAGATGGGGTCTCACCTTGTTGGCCAGGCTCAAACTCCTGACCAAGTGATCCGCCTGCCTCAGCCTCCCAAAGTGCTGGGATTACGGGTGTGAGCCACCTCGCCTGGCCATGGGGTCAGGTTTTAAAGATGTTGAGGGGCCACTGTGCATATCATTGCAGAGACCATGAGAGGGGCAGACACAGGCCATACCTCACGAGCTCAACATCCGGTCATGGCCTGAGCCCCAGAACTGGCCAGAGGGGACACCAGATGCGGATGGAATATGGAGGGAACAGCGAGAGTGGCTTGTGCAGGCGGTGCCCCAGGAATGAGGGAGAGGCTAAGGCAGTGAGAAAGGCATGGCCTGATGGCCTAGCAGGACTCAGCGGTAGAGGCCAGGCCAGGATCCAGCCCGTTTCCATCTAAGCTCCCTAACCTTTTTTTTTTTAACTTTAATATCCACATATTGCTTTAAGAAAAAAAATCAAAATGGGCAAATTTAATTTTTCAAAGGACAGTCTGTGACTACCCACGTCAGAATCACCTGGGCGAATCTGCACAGAATCCTGGGAATCCGCAGACTCCACCTGACCTGCTAACTCAGAATCTTGAGAGCAGGGTGCAGGGTTTGCATTGTTAACACTCAAGTTTCCCTGGGGTCTGTCGGGTGGGAAATAGGGGAGGGACAGCGGGGGGTGGGGAGTTGGGGAGAAATAGCATGGGGGGAAATGCCAGCTATAGGTTATGGGGAGGAAATCACACTGCCATGTGTGTACCTATGCAACAATCTTGCATGTTCTTCACATGTACCCCCAAACCTAAAATGCAATAAAAAATAAAATAAAAAAAGAAAAAAGGAAGGAAAGAAATAAAAAAGGAAGAAATCAAGCGAGCTATACACTACACCATGGTACATCATATTCAAATTGATCAAAAACAGTGATAAAGTAAAAATCTTAAAAGACAAAGAAAAAACATTCATTATGTATGAAGGAGCAAAGATGAGGGTGATACAAATTTCTCATGAGAAACAATGAAACCTAGCAGAGTGGAAGAGCATGAAGTAATGAAAAAAAGCCAAACTAGAATTTTATATCTAATGGAATGTCTTTCAAAAACCAGGGCAAAATAAAGACTTCTCCTACAGACAAAAGCTGAAAGAATGAATCCACAGCAGACCCACACTGCAAGAAATGCTAACCACCAACAACGACAGAAGCCTGGCAGGTAGAAGGAAAATGGTGCCTGATGGAAATATGAATCTACACAAAGAAATGAAGACCGCGGAAAATTTTATCTTCATGTGTAAATATATATTTTTATTTAAATCTGCTTAAAAGTTAACTTACTATTTTAGCAAAAATAATAACATTGCAGTGTGGGGAAAAAAAGCAAAAATTAGCTGGGTGTGGTGGCACGTGCCGTAGTCCCAGCTACTCAGGAGGCTGAGGCAGGAGAATCACTTGAACTCAAGATGCGGAGGTTGCAGTGAGCTGAGATCATGCCACTGCACTCCAGCCTGGCAACAGAGCAAGAGTCTTTCTAAAAAACCCAAACCCAGACTTATTTGACTTGTAGTTCTGGAGGCTGAAACATCCAAGAGCCTGGCGCTGACATCTGGCAAGAAGCTCCATGCAGAATATCCCATGCTGCGATACCACATGGTGAGCAAGTGTGCACGCAGGATGGAAAAAATGGAGGCTGCACCCATCCTTCTACCGGAAGTTGGCTCCTTGGAACACTAACCCCCTCTTGCAATAACAGCATTAATTTATTGGCGAAGGCAGCGCCCTCACGACCTAATCACCTCTCAAAGCTCCCACCCACCTTGTAATACCATCACAAAGGCAATTAAATTTTACATTTCGAAATAACTTTTGGAGGGGACATTTAAACCATAGCACACACCATTCACCTGTTTGAAGTTACACCTAAATGTTTTTTAGTATATGCATAGATTTATGCAACCATCACCTCAATCAACTGTAGAACATTTTCATCACCCTGAAGAAAGCTCTGCACCCACTGGCTGTCACTCCCCATTCCTCCCCCTCTCCGGCCCCAGACAACCACTGATCTATTGTCTGTGTCTGTAGATCTGTCAATTCTGGACATTTCATATAAAAGGAATCCTGCAAAAAAAAAAAAACAACAACAACACTCAAGTTTGAGACCCACAGGTTAAGCCTGGGCAAAGCAAAGACTCAGAAATTTGGCAGGGACTAATGGGTCTGCTCAGCAGAGGCAGAAGCGTAGCATTGGGGTACCTGCTCTGGGCTTGGCTCCTCTGGGGCATCATGAGAACAAGAAGGAGCAGGCACTTCGCCAGCCAGGGTGTGTCTGAGCTCCAGGAATCCTGGCTTGAAGGGAGCATTCTCTGAGTAGAGGTGATGTGTTATCAGGGTGTCAGCATTTCTCAGCCTGACTCATGGAAGGGAGTGACTTTACTGTTAGGGCCTGAGGGGAAATAAGGAACTTCTAGAATGGTTTCATTTTTATTTTTAAACCCACAGCTCACCCTTGGGCCTTGTGCCAGACCCAATGTTCTAGAACCTAACACCGGCTTGACCCTCTCTTCTCCCCCAGGCCACTGTGTGACCTGACTTTGGAAGCAGAGCGTGGCTGTGGGTGTTTTCGCAGAACCCAAAGGCTCTGGGCACATCTGTCCAGGCAGCGCTCCCCAGCGGGACAGGGGTTGGCAGATGCAATGCCATGGGGGAGACTGAAACCCCTTACTGGGGCCAAAAGGCTGTTCCCCCAGAGAGAAGAGGCAAATAAATGATACTTTCTCTTGCTTTCAGTTGATGGCAAACTTCTTGCTGGCCCAGCAGGCTGAGAAACACTTGTGCTTGTCTCTGCCTTAGTAACAATATAAGCAAAAGCAGTGATATTTGCCCTTTCTCCCTCTCCACTGCCCTGAGACAGCAGTTTCAGGCTTCCTCTACTAAAAGCAGTTATGATACCAAAAAAAAGTGAAAAACAAGTTATAAGCCATTAAGAATGCTCTGGGTCAGGTGCAGTGGCTCATGCTCATAATCCCAGCACTTTGGGAGGGATTTCTCTTCTTTGGAAGCTTCCCAAAGTGGTGGAAAAATGGTGTAGCCACTTTGGAAAATAGTCTGGCAGTTCCTCAGAAGGCTACACATGAAATTATCTATAACCCAGCAATTCCACTCCCAAAATATACACCTAAGAAACGAAAACCAGCAGGGCACAGTGGCTCATGCCTGTAATCTCAGCACCTGGGGAGGCCCAGGCTGGCAGATCACCTTAGGTCAGGAGTTCATGACCAGACTGGCAAACATGGCGAAACCCCATCTCTACTAAAAATACACAAATTAGGTGGGCGTGGTGGTGCACACCTGTAATCCCATCTACTTGGGAGGCTGAGGTAGGAGAATCGCCTGAACCCAGGAGGCAGAGGTTGCAATGAGCTGAGACTGTGCCACTGCACTCCAGCCTGAGCAACAGAGCGAGACTCGGTTTCAAAACAAAAAAAATGAAAACCAACTTCCACACAAAAATATGTACACAAATTTCATAGCAGCATTATTCATAACAGTCAAAAAGAGGAAACAACCCAAATGTCCATCAATGGAGAAACAAAATGTAGTCTGTCCATACAATGAAATACTGTTTGGCACTAAAAAGAAATGAAATATTGTCCCATGACTTGAGGGAGAAAAAAAAAAAAAGAAATGATATACTGATGTATGCTACAACATGGAAAAACCTTGAAAATATTATGGCAAATGAAAGAAGCTGGTCAGAGGCCCACTTACCGTATGATTCCATTTCTATGAAACATGCAAAAGGGGCCAATCTACAGAAACAGGAAGCAGATTAGTGGTTGTCAGGGTTTGGGGAAATGGGGAGTGACTGCTGATGGGTAGGGGTCTTATTTTTGGGGTGATAAAAATGTTCTAAAATTATAATGATGGTTGCACAATTCTGCAAATATATCAAAAAAACATTAAAATGTACACTTTACACCTGGTGTGGTGACTCAGGCCTATAATCCTAGCACTGTTGGAGGCTGAGGTGGGAGGATCCCTTTAGCCCAGGAGTTTGAGACCAGTCTGGGCAACATGGTGAGAACCCATATCTACAAAAAATTAAAAAATTAGCCTTACGTGGTGGTGCATGCCTATAATGCCAGCTACGGGGGAGGTAGAGGTGGGAGGATCGTGCCACTGTACTCTCAGCCTGGGGGACCCTGTCTCAAAAATAAACAAAAGGTACACTTTAAACGAGTCAACTGTAGATGAATTGTATGTCAATAAAGGTAAGTTTTTTTTTTTTTTTAAGAGTAAAGGAAGGTAGGGAAGTAGGTGATGGGTAGTGCTAGCAAGGTACCAAGCAAGGAAACTTATCCCATCCGGCACTCAGTTTCACCTCTCATTTTAGAAGACTTTATTTTTCAAAAGAACTCTGTGTTGAAGTATAACCAGTGGTCTCCTGGAGCTGGCTCAATTCAACGTGCAAGAACCAATCATGTCTCTTTGCCCAACTCAGAATTGACACCACATTGGTAGCATGTAATCAGCCATGATAGAAATATTTACACCACAGGAATTGGCAAATGCTATAATTCAGGGCTTTAAAAAAAATTATTATTTTTTTTGAGAGTTAAACATTTACCAGCTTATCCCTGGGGATAACACACACAGAGAAAAGTGCATGTATCAGAAGTGAATGGCTTGATGAATTTTCACAAACTGAACTGACCTTTGTGACCAGCAACCAAAGAAAGAGTCTTCACCCCAAAACCCTTTCTCTAGTGTCCTCTTCTAGTGGTTACTCAAAGATAACAATTGTTCTTCTTTTCTTTTTTTGATACGGAGTTTTACTTTTGTTGCCCAGGCTGGAGTGCAATGGTGCAATCTTGGCTCACTGCAACCTCTGCCTCTCAGGTTCAAGCGATTCTCCTGCCTCAGCCTCTCCAGCAGCTGGGATTACAGGTGCCCACCACGCCTGGCTAATTTTTTTATTTCTGGTAGAGACGGGGTTTCACCATGTTGGCCAGGCTGGTATCGAACTCCACACAACTCGCTTCCCAAAGTGCTGGGATTACAGGTGTGAGCTACTGCACCTGGTCTGTTTGGACATGTAATTGCACAGATTGCTTATTTTTCCACATTAAGTGGAATCATAGAGTGAATTCTTTTGAGTCTGGCTTCTTGCATGCAATGCTATGAAATGCATCCATGTTGCTTCATGTGGTTATAGAGTGCTCATTCTCATTACTGAATGCATTGTGTGAACATCCCCCAATTTATATATATTTCACTGTGGTGGATATTCAGGTAACTCACAGGTTTTACTGTTGTAAACAGGACTGCTACAGACATTCCCGTGCATGTCTTTGGCCAATGTATGTCACATTTCCACGGGTGAATCAACGGGTAACAGAACACAAGTGTGTTCAGCTTAAGTTGACTTCACTTTGACTCTGTTCCTGTTCTCTGCCTCCTGCCCCACGCCCTCAACTTCCCCTCTCCTTGCAAGCAAGCAGGGTCACTACCCTGGCATCTCCCACTCTGGTATAGACCAGACTGGGCCTGGGTTTTGAGTGGGAAAGTAAACCTGAGGCCACTGGAACTAGTCGACAGGCAACCCTGGGGGCACTGCTGTTCCTTCATCTTCAGAGCTCGCTTAGGGCGGCAGAACCATAGAAGGAGCTTCAGATAGGGAAGTCATTGGTAATCGGAGGTGGAGCCAGCCAGGGTAGTCTCGGTGTCCCACATTTCTAAGTGCTTCCAGCTGAGCAGGAACCAGGCTTGCATATTCAGACAATGTATTCTTGTGACTCTTTGTTTGGTGGCTTACTGCACCATAAAAAGAGGTCCATTGTCAAGCAGTCAGTTTCCTGGGTGGGAGTCAGCAATATGCAGCGTAAGTGGGTAGAGCTAATGTGGCTCAGAGGCTCCCAGGCTTGGGCCCTCGGCTGGGGGTGGGTGCTGCCCATGCTTTTGAAAGGAGAACAGCTAATGTGACTCCCTGGACTCCACCCCTTTCAACAGCAGACGCCCTGCTCGTTATTTTTGGCTGGTTTCATGTGTTCACTCGTTCAAGAAATATTCCGTGATCACCAACCGCAGGTCAAGAATGGAGGAGGTTTATTTCTCTAATTTCTTACTTGTCACTGGGGAAGGTGAGTTTTCAAAGTTCTGGTCATTTTATTGTTTTTTTATTTTGCACATGGTCATCAGTGGGCAAGTTCTCCTTTTCGAAGTGGTGAGTGCTAATGAATATTATTCTCTGCTACTTTGTGTTAGGCACCAGGACAAGCATGTTACACCCACCATCACATCAATGATTTCATTTATCACGCTAATTCCATAATACTAAGACTACTATTATCCCGTTTGGGCAAAGGCTGAGGCTTGAAGAGGTTAAGGCTCAATGCATTGCTTTGATTTCAAAGTCCAAACTCAGAGCCTCCCTGACCCTATCCCTCTAGGCCTAGGTGACAAATGGCTGTGGCTGGCCCCACCAGGCTACCAAGCTGCCACCCTTAGGGATGAACAAAAGCTGTGCTGCAGATGATGGAAGGTTCCAGGCCCTGCATCCGGTTCACACTGCACAGAGAAGCCTGTGGCTGGGCATGGGACAATGTGCATTTAGCTTTAAAGAGATGGTCTCACGGCACTGGGCGAGTCACAGAGCACTGCTCCACCTTCCAGACTCCCAAGCTAAGTGTCACATCTAAAGGAAACTTGAGGCTCAGAGCTTAAGCCACGTGCCTCAGGTTACAGAGATGACTGTTCACACGCAGTTGTCTCAATAAATGTCTGTTGTGCACATTTGCTGGTAAGCGGCCAAAGCGGGTGAACTAGGTCTGTCAAACTCCAACTTCTGTGTCCTTTTCTTTTTCTGAGGCAGTGTCTTGCTCGGTTGCCTAGGATGGAGTGCAGTGGTGCGATCACGGCAGACTGCAGCCTTGCCTTCCTAGGCTCAAGCAAGCCTCCCACCTCAGCCTCCTGAGTAGCCGGGATCACAGGTGTGCACCACCACATCAGCTAATTTAAAAAAATTTCCACAGAGACAAGGTCTCACCATGTTGCCCAGGCTAGTCTTAAATGCTGGGCCCAAGTGATCCTCCTGCCTCAGCTTCCCAAAGTGATGGGATTACAGGTGTGAGCCACTATACCCAGCGTCTGCATTCTTTTCACTGCATCTTCACACAGCAGGAAAAAGACAGACGTAGTTCTGTAAGTACTGAGCCCAGGATGAGGGTTCTCTCCACTATTAGAAGGGGCCCTGTATGGATTCCAGGTAATTCTCCCTTGCAGTGTCAGTTCCAGATTCTCAGGGACTTCAAGGAGGCCCAGGAGTGACCTGAGTCCCCTGGTGATGCAGGGAAGTCACCCAGGGATGCTGGCTAAATGCATTCTTGAGCCCTTCCTGAGAGTTGGAATCTACAGGCACTGGGGACCTCAGGTGATGCTGCCGACATGTGAAAACATGGCCCTAATATATTTTAGGCCAGTGTACATGTGACACATTTGCCATCTTGTGCCCTCAAATTTTCTCAGAGCTATAAAGTTTTAAATGCTGTTGAAATGTGAAGCCAAATAACGCTTTTCCCCTGGCGGTTTTGCAGAGGTGAAAGTTTTGGCCTCTTGAGCCTCAGACTAGGGTTTGCTGTGTGGTAAGATTTTGCAAAACAGCTGTTTATCTGAGCTTTAATTCCTGTTTTCAAGAGCTCAGGTATTTTTGTATGGGCTGCTATGCTCTCTCTCTCTCTCTCTCTCTCTCACACACACACACACACACACACACACACACACACACACACACACACTCTGCTTTCTTCTCAGTCACTCACATTCGGCCTGCACCAGGTCACCGTGTGCCACCTTGACCTCTAACTCCCAGTGCACGGCAGCTGGCCATAAAATGTTACTAGAAATGCTCACTGTGGGCCTGCTGGCAAACGCCTGAATTTCCCAATCTGGAACTTCATCACACTTCATGGTTCACCCCTCCCTGGTGCTGACCTCATGGTAGAGGGCTGGAGCAGGCCAGCTTTGACCAGCAGCAGCCAAGAGGCAGCACAGGGTTGTGGCCAGGAGCCTCATGGCTGAATCCTGATGTCAGGACTCAAAATTATGGCCTCCACCCTTCATGAGTGACTTGACTTTTTGGCAAGTCACGGCTCAGCCACTCTAAGCATCTGTTTCCTAATCTGTAAATGGGGAAAGTAATCATTCCTACCTCACAGTGCTGCTGAGAGAACTGCAATCGTGCTGCTAAGTGCTTGGCTGGTGCTCAGCACCCATGGAGGCCTCAGTAGGATGAGCTGCCGGTGATGCACAGATCTGCCTCCATGGAGTGTGGGGACCTTGCTCCTTAGCACAATACAGGTGACTCTGGGGCTGGTACTGCCTGCCTTCAGCCTGCTGTTTCCTTCTCCTGTCTGTTCCAGCTGTTGCAGGGATGCCATGCCATCCCAGCAGCTTTGCAGGAACGCCATGCCATCCCAGCAGCTTTGCAGGAACTCAAATCTGTGCAGGCCCGGAAAATGAGCTCCGCCCCTTTCTCCAGGCAGCTCCCTGACAGTCATTGTTACTTACCTGTCTCTCTGCACTTCTCAGGGACAGAATATGGGGCTGTCTTTTGCAACCAAAGGCCTGGCACTGTCTGGACACAAATGGAATGCTTGTGGAATATGCGAGCCTCAGGTGCGCAGGAGTAATGTGACCTAATTTAGTGGACTTCACCTCCATCCCAGGCAGCTGGCTAGAGAGGCCAGGCCTTTGTTGGGGGGACACACTCTCAGGCACCCCTGCTAGAGACGTGAGCCCATTCACTCCAAATCAACCATATGGCACATAACGGGGAGAACCAAAGATGTCCATGGGGTTGGAGAAGAACATATGGGGGGCAAAGTAGAACAGGCTGAATAACCTCAGTAACGATCATTGCCACAACTGCACCGCTGCCGCACACACATTCTAAGAATGGGGAAGATTAGGTCTTAAGCCTGAAACAGTATCCAGTGGTGGGCTAGGCTGGGCACGGTGGCTCATGCCTGTAATCCAGGCACTTTGGAAGGTTCAGGTGGGAAGATGTGAGCCGAGGTCTGGTCTCAAAGTCCTGATCTCGGGTGATCCGCCTGCCTTGGCCTCCCAAAGTGTTGGGAACACAGGCATGAGCCATCATGCCTAGCCATGTTTACCACCTTTCATGAAAGACAATAGAAGGAAATGCCGAGACCAGCACTTCAGGACCCTCCGTGCCGCAGTTTTGGCCTGCTTTCCACTGCTGTGGTCCTCTGCAGCTAGAACTGCATAACAGAGTGTCTTCTGCATGGTGGGAATCCCGAGGATGGCCCTGGAGCCAAAACCACCTGTGTGCACTCTTGCCTTAGTGATTTATAAGCCACACATCTCTTGTGTGTGAATGAACGTCTCCGAGCCTCACTTGTAAGCTCTGTAAAGTTGAGGGCTTCATGCCTCTCCTGGGCTTGTGGAGGATTCAGGGGGGTGATGCAGGCAGACTGCCTGGGCCAGGTCTGCTCCACCATGTGGCAGCACTAGCCGTGACAGAAGCAAACACACGACGCTCAGTCTATGTGCTGTCCACATGGCAACACGTAGGTCTTGTGCCCCTCCACCTTCTTCCTGCCCGGTTCACATTGACAGGCACAGAAGTGGACCTGGTGGAGGTAGGACAGGAAGGGGCCTAAGGCCTGCAGTTTGTAAGCTGGGACAAGTGCTACGTATTTGTACGTATCCAGAGTGAGCTCTGATACAGGTTGGAGTGACCTGTGTTATCTAAATGCCCAAAGCCAGATGAAGCCTTGATTCTCTCCTGTCAGCAGGGTAGTGAACAACTCACAAAATGGCCTGATTTCAGATGTTTGGGATCAACTGAGAATATGTTTATTTAAAAGCAACTTTAAATATTAAAAAAAGTAGAAATTAACACATACAGTACTGAAAAACGGTCACATTAAACACATGTGAAACGACAAGTGTACTGATGCTTGGTGGTAACATCCAGATGAGAATTCGGCATTGAACTAGTGGCACTACAGGATTCCTATACAACATGTTGAAGTTCTAGGCAATAAAAAAATAAATAGCAATTGCTGTTCAACAGTAAAATAAGACACACACTATTTGCAGAACATAACTTTCCCCTCTGGGGGAAAAAGAACTAATTTGCTATTGTTTTTCATAAGGTTCCATATCTCCAAAATACTATATAATGTACAAAATTGCAGATATTGGCTTGCTGAGTTTAAGATCAAGATCACACTTAAACTCAACAAGATGGTATTTCTACCGAGTTTTCCTATGTCCCACAGTAAGCTGGGTTAGAGAGAACTCAAATTCCTGATGGAAAACAAAATCGAACAAAAAAACTAGAAAAAGAAAGATATTAAAAATGCAGTGTAAGTTGCTGCAAAAGGGGAAAAAGAATAGACACTAACTCCATGTAATTTTAGACATGCTACTTTTGTGTATTTTTTTTTTAAACCAGTTTATTTTGAGATTAGTGAAAATAGTCTAGGCCACAAAAATGAATAGCTCTTTAATGCAAGTTAAAATGTGTACATGAATGACTGGGACACTGAGCAACCTCAGATGCTGACTTCCGTCCTCACACCAGTGTGGCTTCAGTACTAAGGCCGCTAAAGCTGCCAGTCACACCCCAGCATGTCAACTGGTTCCTCACACTCTCAGTTTGGTATGGAAATTCCCATGTGCCCTGACACTGAGGAAGCAATTGCTTAAAATCACTTTCCAATAACAGCTGATAAAATATTTTGCAGGTTTGTCATGCAAGGTTTATTTATTAAGTGGCTATTCAAAGTCTGTATAGCAACCACTTAAGCAGAACTACATATTCACTGAGCACTGTAACAACCAAAGAGGGCTTTTCCTAAGGGTTGGGTTGGGAGTTGTGCTTCTGTGAAATTAACATCTCTCACTCATTGCCAAGATTCTCTGCTTAAAAATATTAGTTTTCTGTGCTGTTGCCAAAATAGCAATTTAAGCAAATGTAGTGCCAGAATGACACATGAGCCTCGGACTCAGGGAACAGTTCCACTGACTGTGGAGTACAACTATTGTATTCTTCTCCAAAATTCAGACTGATGTAAAAGACTGAAATACAATGTTCTTAAGGATCTGATAAACATGGCTGGGATGAAAAGAAAACTGAGAGGGGAGAGTGCTTTTCACAGTGCAATTCACAGCAGCGTTTGAAACTTGGTTATGAATTGACTTGAAGGTGGACAGAGCTTAAGACTGGACAACTTATTATAATTGGGGTTTAACAAAGAGCATGGGAAAATAAAGGTTTGGTCTCAGCACCTGGATTCTACAGCAAGAAAACTGTGTGAAGAGTTGACTTTTAAATTCTACATCTTGAGTAATCTTAAAAGTTTAAATTTGTCCAAGAACAAAACTAAGAAAATAATAATTAAAAATGGATGCAATGGATGCTTCATCATATCTGAGGGATATGCATTTATAACACAGTATGTCCATCCATACTCTTGAGAAAGCCAATGATTAGAAACAAATATTGTTGCAACCTTATAATTTCTGCTTTAATGGCAATCAAGTTTAAAAAATGTACAGTTCCACTTATCCATACTATTCCTTTATAAAAGGCAGATTTCAGGTAAGCTTCTAAATGCATGCATAATGTAAAGGCTAATATTTTCTGGCAGTCCTTGGTTCCTGAAAGTTGAACTTCATATGTATTTTAAACTTTTGTCAAAATAGTCATGAAAGATATGTTACTTTTGCATAATGAGGTAATATATTGGGGCGGGCACTCATAAGACAGTATAAATCCATTTGTCTAAACTTGCATGAGGCTGTGTGCATTGTAAAATGCCACAGAGTTTTGGGTCAGTGGATGTTTTGCTGAAAGAATAACACTTACATTTAACTGAGCACTTTTCTGTAATAAATACCGAAGTAGGTTTTTGTAGCTGTAAACTGTGTACACAGATAACTACAGGCTTGGTCTGTCATGGAGCTAAAAGTTTCACCTGGAAAACAGAACCCACCTCTTTGCTAATGTTGCGTTTTCAGTAACACAATTGAGAATACTGCATTCTTAGGAACAGAGAGTCAATTCTATGCCTTTCAACGGTTGCTGGAGACCACTTCTATTTGCAAAGCCAGCAGTTCCTATACTCCTATTTTTGTGTGTTTGCTTGTAAAACAGCATAGAGAGATGTAAGTGCTAGATGCCAAGGATGGCTTTGGCAAACCAGTAAGGTGCACCGGGTCCGAGGCTACCCTCATACTGGCGAAGGCGGAAGACCACAGGATATTTACAATACATACTATATCCCCCCTCCTGAGGTGGCCCTTCCGTGAGTTTCTTACTCTGTAACAGCAGCTATATACACACTGTGCCCAGGGTTACATGGAGGCAGCAGTCTTGCATGAAGGATGTGGACAATCATAAGGTTCTGCTTTTTGCTAGTCGGATAGGATATGAACAAAGGACACTGGAAAGACCCCCTTCCTTTCAGGCTGTCCTTCGATGTGCCCAATCTGCAGGGAGAAAAGAGAGTGGTCAGGATGGAGGCAGCAGGCAGTGGCCCCATGACAAGCCCAATCCAGTCTGCCCACAGACATGGGGTGGAATCCAGACTTACTCTTCTTCCCACCCTTTAGTGCACTACAGAGAGCTTAATGGTCATAAACGACATAAGGAAATAGCAAACGACAGAACTTCCAATATACCCAGCACCCTACATGGATCTTGCTGCACCCACACAGCAACCTCGAGGTGGATATTTCTTACACAGTTTACAATCTTCATTTTACAGATGATGGGACAGTAGCCCAGAGAGGTGGCATGCTCTCCCACAGGTGTGGGACTCTAGAGTCCTTGCTCTGAACCGGGGGGCCTGCCTGCCTTTACAGCTGGGTGACCTCAGAAAAACCTTGCTAAGCCTCTTCTCTGTAAAGTAGGGCTAAAAAAAAATCCCTTCTTCCCAGGCTTGTGTGATACATTTAAGGAAGAAAAAAAAAAGCACATGAAAAGGCTGCTATATACTATCACTTCTTTTCCAGTTACCATGGAGGAAGAATACTGTGAAAATTTGAGACTGATGGTGGCCAATGGCAATTTTACTGTCTGTTGCATTAGTTTGTAAGCCAGTTACCCATGAAAGTTTTTTAATTACCTCAATTTGATCAGTTTAATTGCACTAAAGAGAATCATGCAATGAGCCTTCAACAGAAAAAACAAAATGGTGCACACTGGCTTCAAATACCAAATTGATAAGGAGGAGGGTGGATTTAAGAGTGGAACAGAATCAACCAGGCCTGCTCAGCTCTTCTGAAGGCCTGTCCACCTACCACATGTGGTCTTAGTTGGTGTCATGCATGTGGGAGGTCTCTGTGAATTTCACATCACAGGATGTGTGCATGGCACTACCTTTGTCTGGCTAGGCACGTAATGGTGGCACATACCAGGTCCCCTAAGAATGATGCTAGGGATACCCATGACAACTTCCTACTCTCCTCAACAGTCTCTGCTGCAGTCATCAGTTTCTTTGCAAAGAACATGATCACTGCTTGATTATAATAATATTAAATGATTACGACGTGAGTTCCTCAACATCCTTGTGAGGAAGATTAATCATGCCTCATTTTTCAGAGGAAACAGGCTTAGAGAAGGACATGCTTTATCCAAGGGCCGGAGCCAGTAACTGATTCACTGGGAGGGCTTCAGAGCCCAACTCCTCATCATGAGACCAAGTGGGCTCTCTGACAGGCTCTATGCCAGGGGCAGGCCCCAGTCTGCTGACATACCCCCTGGCTGCCCCCAGGTTGATCCCTTCAGTCCAGGGTTTCTCACATTGGTGCTGCTGGCATCCTTGCTTGTGAGGGCTCCCTGAGCACTGCAGGATGTTTACTGGCATCCCTGGCTTCTACCCACTAGGTGCTGGTAGCAACTCTCTTCCTTCCTAGGTCCTGACAATCAATGTTTCCAGATATTAATAAATGTCCCTGGAACAAAATCCCTAGAGCTGGGATTAAGAATTTGAGGTCACTGTCTAGGCCTGAAGGAAGAAAAGTCAAAGGTGAATGTGTGTCTATGCATATGTGTGTGTGCACACATGTATATACACATGTATTCCTAGGCATTCTTAGGTACTGCTGGCTCAGCTATGAACCTCAGGTCCCTTCCTGGCAGACAGAACTGGGTCCCTCTTGGCAGGAGAGGGCTCAGGCTACCAAGGAAGGGGAATTTTTACACTGACGTCAGAAAATGATCAACAGGAAAAGCAGAACAGGTGGCTGGTTCACTGTACCTTGGTCTGGCAGTTCCCATCAGGAGACTTACTCCCTAGCAACTGGAAAATCAACAGCTCTGTGGATTGCCCTTGCAGGTCATTTATAGCCTAGGTACCTAGCAGGGCCTCTGAGGATGCTGATGTCTTTCCCTCCTGATGCCTGGGCTGCAGGTTTTCATGTAAAAAATATCAGATATTTTCATTTAATCTTTTCCTAAAATTACATGAAGAAGGTATCATGGCCCACTTGACAAAGAGGGAACTGCAGACTGGATTAAGAATTGAGACTGAGGGCTTGTCAACTGCTGAGCCTGGGCAGGAACTCAGGCCTTCTGATTCCCAGCCTGGTGACAGTGTGGAATGGTGAGCAAAGCATATAGGCTCTGGGGTCAGAGCCCATCCGGAATCTTGACTTTGCCTGCTTACTGCTAAGGGACATAGGCAACATGCCCAACTTTCTTCAGCTTTAGTTTTGTATCAGAAAAATCAGAAAACACCTACAACTCACAAGGTTACATGATACCATGGGTAAAGTACATACAAATGTTAATTCTCTCGACCTGCCTTCAAAACCCCAAGGCTGTTTTTCTAGCATGTAATAGTGTGTGACACAGAAAAGACACCAAATGCAATGCCTGTTGGGTGAGTGATGCAGCTGACAGGGTCCTTGTGCTCGAGGGAGCTTTTTTTTTTTTTTTTAATCCTAGGTACAGAACTCAAAAGGGCGCTCTTTTACTGCACTGTCTGCAGGCTCCAATGTGGTGCTTGCCCAGGCACCTGTATGAATGCACAGATGAAGTGGACAGATATTCATACGTACCCACCACTCCTGGTCCTCTTCCCCTGTGACAATAATCACTTCCCCCTCGATGAATGTGAGCTCGTCGTCGTTGTCTGCCTGGCAGTCATAAATGGTCTTCACCCGTCTCACTTTATTTTTCCCCTTAAAGAAAGAAACTGGGTTTTAATGGAAATAATGGACTGAATGAAAAAAAACAGTAGTGGTTCTTTGTAAAATGGTTGACCTTGGGTAAGTAATTTAACCTCACTGAGCCTTGATTTCCTCACCCTTGAAGAATGTCTGCCAGGCACCCAGCATGCTGTGTGCTCTTAAGGAACCAGAGGTCCTTCCTCTTCCCCCAGCATCAGGGTAGGCATGGGCTCTGCATTGGTGATTGGACATCATCAAGTTATTTTCACCAGATGGGTCCAGGGATGAAAATTCAGCCTCATCAAAAACCATGAAGCACTCTGTACCCCCAAAACCCAACAACATCAGCTTGTAGAATGATAGCAGTCTAAAAATGTTTTTAGGAAACATGACGTAAAGCAAAATGTGCAGTTTCTGCATACTGAATGTGCAGCATAAACAAATTTCTCAGTCCTCTCATGCAAAACAGCAAGTCAGTACATGCTGTTTAAACACAGCAGTATCGGCCTGAGGCTAGGAGGATTCTATGCAGTTCCTAAAACAGTTTTAATTTTTGATCAGTTTTGACTTCAGTGTTTATTTGTTGGACTTCCAGTTCTTTGCAAACAGAAAAGTGAAAGTAGAGGTATCACCTTCGAAATGATGGGTTTTTTGGTTTGTTTTGCACCTGGCTAATGAGCAATTTAAAAAAACAGCAAGCTGGTCTCTTTAAATGTTTTGGGTGGAATGATTCTTCCTCTGTGTTCCCTGGTTTCTCCTTTAATCACTCTGATAGTCCCAGCTGCTTTTTGAGTTCCCTTCTGGGCCTGTGTGGGTGGGTCAGAGAAGCTGGGGAATGCATGAGCAACTGAGAAAGCCTATAGTGTGTTAGTTTATAACACAGAGATTAAATGAGATAATCAAACTATAGAGTATGTAGCGTGAAATGACAACTTTGCATCAGTGGTGTCTGGGAGTCATGGGAGAGTTCACTTTTGAATAGCAAAAGTATCCACCATGCCAGACACAGCAGCCTCCAACCTACAAGATGAGTAATTTTGAGACGGAGTTTTGCTCTTGTTACTCAGGCTGGAGTGCAATGGCGCGATCTCAGCTCAATGCAACCTCCATCTCCTGGGTTCAGGCAAAATTCTCCTGCCTCAGCCTCCTGAGTAGCTGGAATTACAGGCACACACCACCATGCCCAGCTAATTTTTTGTATTTTTGTAGAGACGGGGTTTCACCAAGTTGACCAGGATGGTCTCGATCTCCTGACCTCGTGATCCACCCGCCTCGGCCTCCCAAAGTGCTGGGATTACAGGCTTGAGCCACCGTGCCTGGCTGGTAAGATATATTTTTATTGTAACATTTTACTCATTTATTTATTTTTTGAGATGGGGTTTCACTCTGTTGCCCAGGCTGAAGTGTAGTGGTGTGATCACAGCTCACTGCAGCAACTTCCAGGGCTCAAGCAATCTTCCTGCCTTAATCTCCCAGGTAGCTGGGATTGCAGGCATGTGCCACCATGCCCGGCTAATTAATTTTTATCTTTTATAGAGATGGGTTCTCTGTATGTTGCCTAGGCTGGTCATGCATCCTGGGCTCAAGGGATCCTCCCGCTTTGGCCTCCCAAAGTGCTGAAATTACAGATGTGAGCCACTGCACCCAGCCCCATTTTAATTTTTTTAAGACAAGGTCTTGCTCTGTCACCCCGGCTGGAGTGTAGTGGTGTGATCACAGCAGCCTTGAACACCTGGCCTCAAGTGATCCACTGATCTCTTCCCAAAATGTTGGGTACTGTAACATTTTTGTAACAGAATGTGAGGGGTGTAGAGCTGCCATATGCAATGGGAGAACTTTTGGTTTCCCTGTTAACTGTGCTCCTCCTCCTGGGGAGCTGGTGGCCTGGTGGGAGGGCAGCTATGTCCTGGATAAAAAGCATGTGACATCTTCCTGGAGCACCACGTTTCCACAGAGAATGTGAGGGATAAAATCACTTATATTAAAATAAAATTAATACAGAGGAGGAAACATTTCATGAAAATGACAGCATATGGGATTTCGACAAATTTCTATGCTATTCTATTATATCAAAAGCTTTACCTCCAATTCCTTTAGGAAGATGCAGTGAGAAGGTCTGACTTAGCAGATACTCAGGGAGCCAGGTGCAGTGGCTCACGCCTGTAATCCCAGAACTTTGAGAGGCCAAGGTGGGAGGACTGCTTGAGCCCAGGAGTTCAAGACCAGCCTGGGCAACATGGAGAAACCCTGTCTCTACCAAAAATATAAAAAAAAGCCTGGTGTGTGATGCCCATCTGTGGTCCCAGCTATTCAGGAGGCTGAGCCCAGAAGGTTGAGGCTGCGCTGAGCTGTGATTGCACCACTGTACTCCAGCCTGGGCAACAGAGTGAGCCCATCTCAAAAAAAAAAAAAAAAAAAAAAAGACAATACCCAGACCCCTGAGAGGGAAATTGCTTTCTCGTAACCCTCAAGAAAGGAAAAGTTTCACCCTCAATGTTCCTCGTAACCCTCAAGAAAGGAAAAGTTTCACCCTCAATGTTCCTAAGTAACAGTGACTACTTGCTGAGTTGTCTAGGTGCCAGCCAAGTACTGCTCATCTGTCACTGTATTTAATCACCTGTGAGCTCAGATATTAAATTAGCTCCCTTTTGTATTTGAAGAAACTACGGCTTAGAGAAAGTAACTTGCCAAGGTTGTACAGTTATGTTAGGCACTGAAGCCAGGTCTTGAAGCCTGTCTGCTGGAGCCCAAAGCCTGAGTTTGTAACCCAAAGGCTCCAATCCACCATCATGCTTGAACCAGAGCACATAAGGGTCAGGTGAGCAGGCTCTCACTTTTTCTTGTGTAAGTTGGAGCATCGCCGTCCCACCAGCTTGCAAAGTGCAGCATAGGGTTCCTAAGGGCCTGGACATTGGTCCCACCCACCGTATTGATTTTTCTGGGCAGTGGTACGGGCGTCTCTGGCAGAGTAGGCGTGAGGTCATTGGAATCTTCAGATGCTTGCTTTTGGATGGCATCTCTGGACTGCACATTTGGGGACAGATCCAATGGGTGTGACTTCGGTGTGACCTCAGAGGGTTGCTGAGCCTTGGGTGAGACATCTCCAGTCTGGGATTTTGCTAGCAGGTCTCCCAGCTGTGGTTTGGGGGGCAGGTCCTTCATCTGTGGTTTGGGAGGTAAGTCTGAGAGCTGGGGTTTGGGTGGCAGATCCCCCAGCTGTGGTTTGGGGGGCAGTTCTCCTGGCTTAGGTGGCAAGTCTCCAACTTGGGGCTTGGGGGTCAGTTCTGTGGGCTTCGGGGGCAGGTCTCCAGGTGGTGGCTTTTGTGGCAACTCTGCCAACTGTGATGATTTCTGAAAGATTTCAGGTGGGATGTTGGCTTTGTCTAGGGAGAGATGATCTGTTTTCCTTAGTGCCACTGTGGAAGCAATCAAAAGGAGGGAGGTCATTGGTGGGAAGGGCTGCTTTCCTGTCAGTCACCTAAAAGAGGCACAATCATCATAAAGGGAACTAACCTACAGTGAGCACTTGAAATGGATGAACCAGTAGCCAGGCCCACCCAGGCTGCCAGTTTTTACAGAGACAAAGGTCGAAAGCCTGGAACGCATTATGATGCATGATTTCATGCTTCATTATGTAAGAAAAGAATGTCTACATTCACCCAGAATCAAAAAAATAAATATAATAGAAACAGATTACAGAGAATCAGAAAGTATACAGTTCTTAAGCCTAACACCTGAATGTAGCCATTTGAAATTAGTTTCTATAGTTTCTTTAAAATTTTCTATATATTTTCTATAGATATAACTTTTATCTGATTTTATCTAGTACCATTTTAGCAACAGTATTTGCCATGTTACTAAAAATTATTTATTAGTGGTATGTAATTCTGAATGGTGCATTCTATTCCATTCTGTAGGTATATCACAATTTATTATTATTTCTCCCCATTTTACATGATTCATGCAGTACGTAAGATAAGAAGCAAAAGGCTTCTCCTTTCACTCTGTGCCCCTGTCTCTTAACCTGCTAACATTTTGGATACAAATGCATGTGCTATGCCTCTTAAAAACCACACAAGGGATATACAAATTGTCTGAAACTTTGTTTTTCTCCCATTTAATGTTTAGGAGAGTTCCAAATCAGTTTTTTATTCTGTTTAATGGCTGCATAGTTGTACGCACAACTTAGGAAATGCATCAATTTGTTGACCTGATCCCATAGCTCTTTGCACAGGTCTTGGTACTTAGAAAACTATGGACATGTCTCCAATTCTAGCTCCACCACTTAACAGCTGAGTGACCTTGGGCAAATTACACAACCTTCCTGTGCTGCAACTTACTTATCTCTTGAAACTCGACCTCAAAGGGTTGGCATGCAGATTACATGGGTTAATATATGCAAATAATTTACTGACAGGCCTTGGCAGGCTGTAAGCATTATGTAGGAGTAGGATTACCACCACTGTTACAGTTTTTTGGGGCCCACATTCCTATTCTACTCATTTTTGTAACTGTGGCTCCTAGCACAGGGGCCAAGCACATAGCATGCACTCAGGGAGAAACAGCTGACTGACTCACACTAGGAATTTGATCTTAAAAATAAAATGTATTTAGAAAGACATTCTTAAAGTAGAAGAAGAAACAGATAAACCTCATTTTGTACATGTCACTGACTGTACTGGGGCTGTTTCTGCACATGACCTGTCTAGCCATATCTCTAAAAAAGTCAAAATCAAGGGACAGTGTTCTCATGGGCTGGTCCCTAAGCTTCAGTTGAGGTAGCTTGGCTTTAAAAGTTAAATTACATCAACTTCGTTCCTCTCTTGGAAGCCTGAAATTGGCTAAGTAACAATCTGAGCCAGGCAGTCATGAGGCAAAAAGCTAGGGGGAATCCCTTAGACGATGGGGCTGAAAAGGTCTTGGCTATGAGTCACACTTATGGGGCAAGAGAAACCGTAAGTGCCAGGCATCAAAAATCCTCAAAATACCCCAGCCCCTTCACCTGCAGCTCCGATTCTAGGAATTTATTCTTAAACAGTGATTGAAGTCATACACCGAGATGTCTGTACTAAGAATGTTTGGCACAGTACTGTTTATAATGAAAAAATGCCACCCATCTGAATGTACAGGATTGTAGGGACAATAAATAAAAAATAGCTGGGTGTGGTGGTACACACCTGTAGTCCTAGCTACTCGGGAGACTGAGACTGGAGGATCACTTGAGCCCAGGAGTCTGAGTGAACTATGATGGTGCCATTGTACTCCAGCCTGGGTGACAGAGAAGACTCTGTCTCACAACAAACAAACAAATGACAACAACAAAACGTAGCCAATAAAAATTATTAGCTTAAACAGAAACTTCAAAAAAGAGCAGAGAAGAAAAGATGAAAGATGCACACTAAATCATCAGTTGTCTTGGGTGGTAACGCTTCAGGTAGTTTTTCTTTATTTTCTTTCTTTTTTTTTTTGAGACAGGGCCTCCCTTTTGTTACTGAGGCTGGAGTCCAGTGGTGCAATCAAGGCTCACCTCCCAGGCTCCAAGTGATCTTCCTGCCTCAGCCTCCTTAGTAGCTAGGACCACAGGCATGTACCACCACACTCAGCTCATTTTAAATTTTTTAGTAGAGATGTGCAGGGCCATGCTGTCCCCAGCTTCAGGTATCTTGACCCTGGTCCCACATCTTCTCTCTGTACTCTTGGCTTTGGTGTGACAATGTGACTGTTGGCACCAGCCTGAGACCCTTGAGGGGAAGATACAAGGCTGGCCAGGGCCCAAGCGACCCAACTCTGGGCAAGACAGAGACGGGACCACAGGGAAGGGAACGAGAGGAGGTCGGTCTTCCTGAGTCCTGCTGCATGATGTAGCTTCATCTTCCTAACAGCCCCCTGATGGGGATATCACCATCATCCCCATCTTCCAAGTGAAGATACTGAGGGAGGCTGTGGAGCCTCCCAAGTCACAAAGTGAGTAAGGGATGGTTGATTCCTAGCCTGAGGATAGTTTAGACTTACAGGAAAAGGGTTACCATTCCACCCCTACTTGCTGGGCACGTGCTGTGCCCAGTACCATTTCACGCACTTGGGACACAGCAGATGGAAATGACTAGGCCCCTGCCTGCTGGGAGCTCACATTCCGCAAGAGAGAGACAAATAAACATGGAGTTACCAGAGGGTGATGGCAGGTAAGCAGGGGAAGGGAAAACAGAGTGCTGGGTGGGTGGGGAAGAGGAGAGTGACCACCAAAGAGGGTGTGGTCAGGGAAGGCCACTCTGATATGACAAGAGTGTGTTAAAAATGTGCAGGAGGCTTGTGATATTTGGTGGGGGTTGGGAGAAGAACTACCGGATGGCTCAGGACAGAGGAGTGATGTGACTGAATGTGGATGGTTCTGCTGTTCTGCTGAGAACAGACTGCAGGGCCAGGTTAGGAGGCTCCAGGCAGACAGTGTAGGAGGCTCCAACTGTCCAGACAAGAGACAATGGTCACTTGATCCTGGTGACAACAGTGGAGATGATGAGAAGTGACTGGGTTTTAAATAGATGTGGAAGGGGGATGAAACAGTATTTGTGCAAGCACAGGATATGGTGTGTGAGAGAAACGGAGAGCGAAGCATCTCTCTTAGGCTTTAAGGCCTGAACACCTAGAAGAATGACACTGCATTATCAGATGGGGAGACTGAAGGAGGAACAGTCTGGAGTAGAGTCGGGATTCTGTATTCCAGTTTTAAGTTGAGAAGCCTGTGAGACATTGTGTGGGGAAAAACCTACTCCTCTAACTGTGCTTTTTCCTCCACTTTCACACCACAGTGATCATCAGCATGGAAGAAAACTTCTGTGACCAAATGTGTGGGGGTTTCACCCCACCACTAAGCAGCATACACCAGCCAGGTGTCCTCCAATCCAATTCGGACACTGTCTACCTGAGGACAATGTTAGATCCCACAGCTTAAGACTCAGTCCCCCAGACTGTTCCCACCTTCCTGCCCAGTAGCAAGCCCAGGCCTCTGGAATTTCTCACCAGTTGGCTTCAACTGGGGTTCCAACAACTCCCTCTGGGTTTGACTGATTTGCTAGAGTGGCTCACAGAACTCAGAGAAACACTTACCTAAGTTTATCAGTTTACTAAGAGGTGTGTGTGTATGTTTGCGTATATGTGTATATTCATATTTTGAGATGGGGTCTTACTATACTGTCCAGGCTTGAGTGCAGTGGGACAATCATGGCTCACTGCAGCCTCGACCTCCTGGGCTAAAGTGATCCTCCCATCTGAGATTCCCAAGTAGCTGGGACTACAGGCCTGTGTCACCATGCCCAACTATTTTTGTTTTTATTATTATTTGTAGATACAAGGTCTCATTATATTGCCTAGCTGGTCTCCAATTCCTGGACTCAAGTGATCTACCCGCCTTGGCCTCCCTAAGTGCTGGGATTACAGGTATGAGCCTTCTCAGAGTCACAGCTTCTAGCCCTAAGAAGGATATTTTAAAGGATAAACATTCAGATGAACAGATACATAGGACAAGGTCTTGAAGGGTCCTGAGCGCGGGAGCTTCTGAACCTGTGGAGTTGGCGGTGTGCCAGCCTCCTGGCACTTGGACGAGTTCTTCACTTTCCTGGCCTCCACAGGTTTAGCTTTCTAGAAGCTCCCTGAACCCAGTTTCTTGGGTTTTTATGGAGGCTTCATGATGTCAGCATTCCTTCCCCCAGGGTACATGGTAGGACTCTCTTAGGGGAGGATCTCAAACCCACAATCTGAAAGATGAGAAAAGATTGAAGTCCAGCTTGGGGCACATGAAATAGGAGGGCAGGAGAGATTGTTTCCTGAGGCCTAACACATCCAGCATTACAACAAAAGACTGTAACAAGGGATGTGGACATTATGAACCAGGATCTGTGGACAGACACCAATACATATTATATCAATAACTCCAACTATATACGTATATCTTATAACACCATAGGCCACTCCTTGGATTTCAATCACAGATCCCTTATACCAAAACAATTGTATCTATCAGAACATCTGTTGTAGCATTTATAAAACAAATATAGCAATGCCGCCAATCAAATCCATCTAATATCCGGAGTAGCAAGTGTGGGTAGGGATATATTTAAAGAAATAACTAATTTGTTCCACGAAGTCCTACACTTTCATAATCGTGTACTAGACTCACCGTTCTTTCCCACCTTGGTCTGCTGCTATTGCACCTTATGATAAACTTGTGCAGAGCTGTTTAGCACAGAGATCAGCTGATGGTTAGTGAGATACACAGTTCCTTCTTAGGCCAGTAATTTTCCACAGGTTTACATCTTGAGGGGGCTTCAACTCAACCTCTCAATACATCTGATCATCAGTATCAGTATTATTACAGGCTTATTTACAAGAGGAAGCTGAACCTTACCAATGCCACCAGTATTACACTATACTGTGGTACAATCATGGTACAATTTAGCTTCATTACGGAACGAATTAGTAAGAATGACAGAGGTATTTCCTTTGCCTTTCCAATAAAATTTCCCCTTGTCCAATTACCAAATGTTATTAAGGACAGGTGTTACAATGGCCATGACTCAGTCATTTCTGGATTCAAAGTTAATTAGGGGCAGAGCCAATCGCCCTGTCTCATCTCATAGGCTTGTACTGAGACTGGTTTCCACTGGGTGCTGTGAGTTATAGCACAGTCCATCTGCCTCCTGCAGGCAGGACATGGGTGGTGGTTATTTTACTAATTAATAAATAGAGACAGGGTCTCACCTCACTGCCCAGGCTAGTCTTCAACTTCTGGACTCAAGTGATCTTCCTGCTTCAGCCTCCCAAATTCCTAGGATTATAGGCTTGAGCCACAATACCTGGCCTATTTCATTCATTCATTCATTAATTCCTCCATCCATCCATCCATCATTTGAGCGGTGTTTAGAAAAGTTCCCATACCTACCAACTGCACTGTAGAGTATGTTTTACTTAGCCCTATTCTAGAGACAAGGGCAGTCATAGTAAATGCATGCCCATAGTTCATGCCTTACAATGATGAAAACTGCAAGTGCCCTCAGAGAACTTCTGTAAGTTCAGAGGACTATAAGAGTCCCACAGGTGTGCCCCTGAGCCTCAGCAGCCATGACTGAAGGCCACTGCTCCATGGCCACTTCAGCCTCTATTTGTATTAAAATTGTGAAGAGGCCCTTTCCCAAAGCTGTGTCTTAGCATTCTTCAGCATTGTTTCTTTAGTCTGCCTGGCTCACTCTGCCAAAGCCTCCTTATCTTTTCAGGCTGACTCTCATCCTTTTGCTTTCCTCCTGAAAGAGAACTCCCTCTAATCTGCATTTTCCTCTGAATTCTGCTCCTTATTCAAAGCAAACTCAGCTTATCCCAGGATACCCAGACCTGTACTTGTCTTCTGTAAGGCCCTTTCCTGTCTCATGGGTCAGTGTCGTTTAATTCAACATGTATGTTGCTGCACTGTGTACAAAAGTCCTGAGTATAGTTAGGATACATGTTTTGAACCGAGAAATGCTGGGTGCCCCATACTAGAGTTAGATGAGTAGGCCTCCCACAGCGTTCCTTGTCAAACATGGCTTACTACTACCTTGACCTTTTGGACTCAAAAGATCCTTCCGCCTCAGCTTCCCATGTAGCTGGGACCACAGGTGCACACCACCACACTCTAATTTTTCAAATTTCTGTAGACAAAGTTTCACCATGTTACCCAGGCTGGTCTCAAACTTCTGGACTCAGGTGATCCTCCAGCTTGGGCCTCCCAAAGTGCCTGGATTACAGGTGTGAGCCACGGTGCCCAGCCCCACAGTTTTAATCCCATGAAGAACCCACTGTTTCCCCCTATTCTGCTTACTAGCTTTCCATCCACAAAAAGAAGGGTGGTAAGAGTATACATAGTGTACTGTGGCATGTTGGGTATGCTGCCATTACATTTTGTCCTTTATGCCCACAGATCTTTCCAAGCATCTGATCATCAAGGTTTATATTAATAGTTACATAAAAATCAGTCTGCTGGGAGCCATATTACCACACATTTGGTATCAGTGAAGCAGGATTTGTTGGAACAGCTCTGACTCACAGAAACGTGGTTTAAGAAGAGAAAGGATAAAAGGGTGGGGGATCAGGAATCTTTGATTCCTGTGTGGCCATGTGGTCACCCAGGGTATGAAGCCACAGCTGTGTTGAGATCAGTTACTAAAGGCAAAAGTTACCAGTGGAATTCAGAGATGGATCTGACTCCCCAGGAACTGGTGCACTGGATGCATAAATAAATGCAAACTAAGAAAAAAGTAAAATATTTAATCCTTTAGTTATTGTTGTCTATAATAGCTAAAGTAAGAGAAGGTGCTGCTGGGTCAGGACTTGAGGCTGGGCTAAGCTCAGATGTGGGCCTGCCTGAGCTCAAGCCACTAGCCTTAAAGTTACCCACAAATGAGAAAATTATGCAGGGACAACAGAAAGTACCTCTGAGACTTGTGGTTACCAAGAAGGTAGTCAGTATGAAGGAGGGGCAAAACCAAGTAACCAGGGAAACTAGAGGGTACAGTGTGAAGGAACTGTTTCATTCTGTAGATCAGTATCATTGGCTTCCTGAGGAACCTTTACTAAAACGGATTATGAGACTGACGAATTTAGGGGCTAGTATCTTTGATTTTAAATGCCACAGAGTGGAAGTACATGTTTGGATTGATGGGACCCACAGCTCACTACTGAACAACTGCAGATGGGTATGTATGATCCAGACACACAGGAGGCTATTCTTGAGGTAACTGCCAGCCTGGTGGAACAGATAAAGCCACTGTAAGGTCTGCTTACTCTGAGAAGGGGCACTGTCTAACCCCACCTATAAATGCCAAGTGGGACACCCCAGATCCAGCAGCTGATATGCTCTGTATGCATATGGACTGGCTTTATGATGACGGGGCTATTTACATGCTGAATATGCCTATTACCCAGGTCATGGCAAATGCTGTGGTTCAGAGGGCCCCTTCTACATGGGCACCCCATGTGATATTATTCCTACAGAACTGAACTTGAGCTCAGTTGGAGAAGCTTTATCAAATTTGTGGTCTCAGTTTCCCTTCCTGAGTCTTACAGATGCTAATAAAAATATTAGGTTAACTAACAAGATAACAGGGAAAGGCAAAAGGGAGAGCTAAAGGACTCTTTCCAGGAAGGTGGAAATTTTTTTTTTTTCCACAATTGTTTCAGTTGATAGAAGGTGGATATTTTTAGATGGTTATTAACAAATAAGGTGAGGAAAGAAAACACTGATGGGATAAAACTAAGAAGAAAAAGAAAGGAGAGAGTCATGGATTCATCCCAGCAGGGTGGAAATCTTTAGATGGTTATTAAGAAATGGAATGAATAAAATGGAAATTGATACAGTTAAAACAAAGGTCTTTGTTTTTTGAGGTAGGGTCTTGCTCTGTCACCCAGGTGTGATCTTGGCTCACTACAACCTCCGCCTCTCATGCTTCTGAGCAGCTGGACTATGGGCATGAGTCACCACACCTGGCTAATTTTTTGTATTTTATGAAGAGACAGATTTTTTCCACGCTGCCCAGGCTGGCCTCAAACTCCTGAGCTCAAACAATCCACCCGCCTTGGCCTCCCAAAAGTGCTGGGATTACAGGCCTAAGCCACCACAAAACAAAGGTCTTTTTGCTGTTGTTAAAAAATCACGTGTAATCCTTGAGCAGGGGCCATGCTAATCTTCTCTGTATGGTTCCAATTTTAGTATATGTGCTGCTGAAGTGAGCACAACAAAGGTCTTAATACAATATGATTGAAAGGTGGGTAGACCAAAGGGAGCCCCTCCGCTCTCCCAACATCAAAGGGCCCTAACTAGTTTACTGTATTTCTCCCAGTTTGAAGAAATTTTAAAAAGTTGCAAGGCAGAGATGACAATGAACTGTATGATCTGAAATTGCCTGGGGCAAAAGTGGGGCCGACTAATAAAAATAAAGTTAACAAAAGGTCCAGGGTCCTTTGGTTCAATCCTTGGCTACAGACCCAAAGCTTTTTGCACACGAGAGAGTAAAATGGTCTGAGGTGAAGAAGTTCCTGAAACTAGAATATAAAAATATAAGGGTTGATAGGATGATGAAAGCTGGTATATTTGAACACACTTCATGTGAAGTGACTGCATCTCCTTTATCTGACTGTATCATGGTAACGAACACAGTAGCACACTGGAGAATGTTTCCCTTATCTGGTACTATAAAATAGAAGGCATGTAAATCTGCTCTCTAAGCACTATTAATCGGCTGCGCCCAAGCCCACACAGTGCAGAGTAGAAGCTAGAGTGCTGGCGGGGACAAACTCTCCACTTGATAACCTGTGGAGCAGTTCCTGGGGCTGATGACCAAAGTATCTGAGCACCCCCCAGCAACAACTACTGGGACTTTGGAATAGAGAATTTCCACTTAAGGGGCATTTACTACCTTGCCATGAAATGTTAATTGAAGTTACCCCTATGACACCTGAAATACTCATGCTGCCTCAGGAGATGTCCAAGAACATTCTAATGGGGATGGCAGTACCCAGAAGAGTTCCACAGTAAACTGGAAATGGTTTATAGAGCATGATGCTACCTGAGGTATGCAAGGAGGAGGCACTCTTGAGCGGAGTTTCTTTCTTCCCCAAATCATCTCAGAAAAAAAAAACTTACTTTTTCTCCCCTACCTGATGCAGTGATTCTAGGACCAGAGTTGCAACTACAAGTGTTGGGACAGCAAAGATGACTTTTGTTTTTTAGATATGGGATGTCACTGTATTGCCCAGGTTGGTCTCTAACTCCTGGCTTCAATCCATCCTCCCACCCTCCCACAGAGCTTGGATTACTGGTATGAGCCACTGAGCCCAACTTTTAAAAAATATTTAGCAGAAATGCTTTCTAAGTAAAAAACTGTAACCATGTTATTAAACCTTATGGCAAAATTCCTGAGTGCATGTGGATGAGATGTGCTTTCACCACTTCTAGCAAAACTGGGGCTATCAGTGAATATGGCTGGTGGTAAAAATTGCTCATTAGTTCTGCACCTATGTAACCTCACCCCATCTGAATGGGAGTAGACTGAGAAGGAACTACTTGCTAGACTTGTATTCCTGCCTGTAATCTAGACCAGCACAGTGGCAATTCTAATGTCCCTTCAAAAAAGTTTGGAGAAGGAGAAATAATAGCTGAGAGTAAACAAGTGGATTATTAATTTAGGAAAATTCAATGTTACATTAACAACTCAAAAGAGTCTCAGGGCAAGAGATAACATTGCTTCTTAGCTCAGTGATTCCAGATGCTTGAGAGAATGAAGCTGTGTATTTCCCAAGGCCACTCCTGCTTGTGGACAATACTGAATGAAAGCCTACAAACTAGAATGTCCTCATCATCCTGGGAGACATTCATATACTATGATGGACTGGACTAATTATTTGTGATTGTGTATATATATATTTTTGATATAAAGGATCCATAGCAGAAAACCAGCAAATAGGGCTGTGGTGTTATATGTTAGTTTTCATCCATGGTTCCTGGCTTATAGCCCTTGTTACAGTCTTCTGTTATAATGTTGGCTGTGCCAGGCCTCACGGGCAGGCCTCTGACCTTCTCTTGCCCTCTTATCGCCTGTTCCAAGGCAGGACTCTATTCCAATTGTGGGTCTTACACCCCTTCCATGAGAGGGTCCTACCCTATACCCTGGGGGAAGGAATGCTAACATCATGAAGTTTTCATAAAAAGTCAAGAGGACAGGGTTCAGTGAGCTTCTGGAGAGCTGACCATGTGGAGGCTCCTGAAGTTTCCAGGGAGAGCTTGGAAGCCCTGCACCTATATGGCTTGGCTGTGTCCCCACCCAAATTTCATCTTGAATTGAAGTTCCCATAATTTCCACACATTGTGGGAGAGACCCAATGGGAGATAATTGAGTCATGGGGGCGGTTTCCCCCGTACTGTTCTCATGGTAGTGAGTAAGTCTCATGAGATCGGATGGTTTTATAAGAGGTCTGCCCTTTCACCTGGCTCTCATTTTTTTCTTGCCTGCTGCAACGTAAGACATGCCTTTCGTCTTCTGCCATGTTTGTGAGGCCTCCCCGGCCACGTGGAACTGTGATTCCATTATACCTTTTCCTTTATAAATTACCCAGCCTCAGGTATGTCTTTATCAGCGGCATGAAAACAGACTAATACAGCACCCATTCCCCCATACCTTGCCCTACATATTTATCTGCATCCTTTGCAATATCCTTTATAATAAACTGGTAAATGAGTTTCCCTAAGTTATGTGAGCTGCTCCAGCAAATTAGATGGACTCAAAGAGGGAGTTGGAGGAACCCCAATTTGAAGCCAGTCAGAAGTTCTGAAGGCCTGGACTTGCAACTGGTATGTGTGTGTGGTGGGGGGCAGTTTTGGAGACTGAGCTTTCACCCAGTGGGACTGTCACTATCTCCAGGTGGACAGTGTTGGAACTGAATGAGAACACACCCAGCTGGTGTCTGCTGCTTGGTGTGTGGGGAAAAATCCCCTCACATTTGTCACAGAAGTCTTGTTCTGTGTTGACTGTTGTGATGTGAGAGCAGAGGAAAAACAGAATTTTCCCCACAGGCATCAAGTGGCAATATGAAATAGGCTGTTGTTGGTGAATTTGGATTATGGATAGATACTTTGGCAGGAGATAGAATGTGGAGCTTTCTGGATGGGTATAAAGCTGGGGGACTGTTCGAATGACTTAAGGAGTAAGGGAAAATGCAGAACAGAAGCAGTCCATGAGTACGGCCTGTGGTGCCCAACATGCAGGGGCTGAGGAGACAAGAAAGCAGCTAAGGGGGTCAGGAAGGAACTGTCAGTGCAGTGAGAGTGGACAGGGGGTGTCCAAAAGACAACTGCATAGCATTCCAGGCAGGAGAGAAGCAGTAACTGTGCCAAAAGCTGCAGATGGCCAAGCGAGACAGGGCTGAAGCTTAACTACCAGTCTATCGGCTTGCAGTGGGATGGGATGAGAGGATAGATGCATGATTCTTGTCTCTGAGCATTAACAGCTGCGAATGTCACATACAGAGGCAACGTGATGGTGTACACCTTGTGAGAGAACACGCTACCACCTATGAAGCAGTTTTGCCAAAGCCTGAATCTATCTGATCAGTTTCTGGAATCAACTTCCAATTAAAAGGAAATATGGCAGATAGAGTAACATGTTAAATGAACAAACGTGAGGATAGAATCCAGACTGAAGAAATCTATAGGACAAATAGCCCACAGACTGAAGAAATCTATAGGACAAATAGCCCAGTTTCTTCAACAAATAAAAAGAGAGATTCAGGGAAAACTTTAGCCTAAGACACTTAGAGATATATCAATCAACTCTGATATGTGGACCTTATTTTAATCCTTATTCAAACAAACAATTTCTCAAAGAAAAAAAGGGAGTTGTGAGATAGCTGGATATGCAACACTTGGTATTTGATGATATTAAGAAATTTTTGATTTTTTAGACATGATGAAATTGTTTGATGTAATAATAGAACTGCATGTGTATAAAGTTGGCTGGGATTTGCTACAGAATTATTGAGAGTGGCTGGGTCAAAAACAAGATGAAACAAGATCAGGTACAAGCTGGTAAGTGCTAGAATGGGTGATAAGTAAGTACGTGTGGTGGAGGAGGCTGCAGGATACTATTCTGTCTTTTTTTTTAATATTTCTGTATATGTTTATTATGGGAAATTCCAAATAGTAAACACACACACACACACACACACACACACATACAGAGCATGGTGCAAGGGGTTGGTGGTGGGAGGGACACAGGTCTTGAAGGGTATTGAGAGCAGGCCTGCCCTGATAGGGCAGGTCAGATGGAAGGGAACAGCAGTGCAAAAGAGGGAGGGACACGTGCTGGAGTCTGTCCCCAAGGGGGTGAGAGGGTAGTACAGCGTCTACCTTAGGACTATGGCCACTATGCCTGGCAGGTGATAGTAGGGGTGGACTCCTGTGCTGACTCAATAAGGAACAGAAACAAGGAATTCCTAAGGAGAGGAGACAGTGCCAGGGAGTGGGCTGAAAGTTTGTGGTATCAGGACAGCTGGGCAGCCCCAGATGACCATGTAAGGTCAGCGGTCATGTGAAGAACCAGACCGCCATCCTGACTGTGCCTCTCAGAAGTCAATAGGGTGGCAGAACTCAGAACAGGAGGGGCAGGAGCTGAGGGAGCACATCGGGGAGTGACTTTGGTGATGGACTGACACCATGCTGCGAGGCAAGGGAGGGCACAAAGGTGATGAACATAGGGACGAGTTGGCAGCAGCCACGGTGAAGCCCCACAGGCACTGAGAAGTACTGGGGTCTGGTGCTAAAGGAAGCAAGCTGGAGCAGCAGGGGTGATGCGTGAGAGATCTGGGATGGAATCTGGGCACACTGTAGATGGGGGTACATGCCTGGGAAGCTTGTCTCAATCTCCTTTGAGATTAAAAGAGCCCTTTGGGCAGATTTTAAAAATAAAAGGCAGCAAAAACCAATCCTAGATAAAGACTCAGCAAACCTAAGGGAAGTCTTGCATATGTTCTATGGAGAGTAAACCAGCAGTCATCTGGGAATCCCCTCATCTTACTAAACAGGAGGCTGGCCTGACCAGCCAGTGCTCTTCAAAGTGTGTTACTTCACTGAAGAACCCTAGAGAGTGGTGAATTTCAGCTTCCCAGTACTAACTCCCAGTTTGACTTCTGCTAAAACTAGGCAACAGAGCACTGGACTGGGGTCACAAGTCTTGCTGCTGGCACTGAAAATTCAAGGAGCAGGCCCTGAGCTCCTCTGAGCTCCCACATGTATCCAAGGTGGGCCCTGCTGGCCTTGCAGGCTTATATAAGGAGGGAATGACCTAGATGCTCCTAGAGGTATTTTGCAACTCTAAAGGTAAGGTATGGTAACAACAACAACAAAAGGCAGAACTATCGCTTGTGTGGTAATAAGACTGAAATTTTGGTTTTACAAATGAAAAGCTTATCAGCATGAAAGAAGACCTGGTCAAAGAGCTGAGTGTCTTAGCTTGGCAAAAAAGCAGCATTTATAGACACTGCTTTCTTGTACTTTGGAAAACATGGGTATCTCTACTCTGCACGACAGATGCCATCCCAGGGAAGGATTCCTTTGCCACCCACTTGCTAGGGACTTTCTGAAGCATGACTTCATTTTGTCCTTACAAAACCTCATGAAATAAGTATTATTTCCCCCATTTTACCTATGAGGAGTTTCGGGTTGAGTGAAGCTACGATGTTACCCAGCCAAGGCTACACAGCTACTAAGTGGTAGAGCTGGTGTTGGTTCCAAGGTCTCTCTGATTATGTTTACAAGGGGAGAAAAAATGGTACCTGGGGATTATAATAATATATCTTCTACAAAAGTATTACATATTCTGCAATAGTATGGTACTTTGTTAATGGACAAATATGAATTTATAAATACCTTTTGTCATTTAACGAGTATTTACTAGGCATCCACTATATCCCAGGTGCTGCTCTAAGCATTTGGGATGGATCAGTGAACAAGGGAGATTAAAACCTTGGGCCCCTTGGAGGGGTTAGTGACATTTTAATTACATGTGAATGTGAAAAAGACAGATCTTACCTTTCTGAGGTAGTTTAGGAAGAACTCTCGGGCCAAGGGCAGTCTTTGCAGAACTGGTGCTAATTAACAAATAAGAATCATTTAGGATCTAAAAGTGCTAGAATATCATTAGTGATTTAAGGAAATTCAAGGCATTTACATAATCATCTAAAGAATGCTTTCAAAATTTCTTTAACCAAAGATTATAGTCTATTTTCCATATTTCAGTTTGCCTGGCTGAGGAGGCACAGTGAAAGGGTGAAAAAAATTCCCTCTTAATGATAAAGCCTAACTCCTCCATTTCAAAGCATTTATGAAGGGACCTGGCACACTCTAAGTGGTGACCCCAGTGTAGTCCACAGAAGTAACTCATCCCACATGATCCCACGAAACAGCTCTGTTTCCAGACAAGGTAATGGAAGGGAATGAAGGTGCTGGTGGCTGGCAGAAGGTCCCACATGGGTTAGAGGTAGAAGTGGAAATTCAGCCCTAGCTCTGCTGGCCTCCAGAGCCCTCATTTCCTCCACTATAGCAAAGCAAAGGGCTTGGTTCTCGGGCCTCCAGGCTCTCCTTGGCCTTGCCCTCCTTTTGGAGGACAGGTAAACGAGGGTGACAAAGGCCCAAGTTCCTGGAATACAGGTCCGAACTAACTTGTCTGAATCATCAAACGTTAACTTCTGCAACTGAGACCCCAATGCTGTCAGTTGTCTGCATCACGTGGAAGTCACTATTTCTCTTCAACAAGAGGCTTTGGCATTCTGAGAGGACGCCAGGAGGCCTGCATGCCTGAGAAGCAGTAGTAGCTGAGTGCCTGAGCCCCACCTGCCAAGAACCCCTTTATTATCTTGTCTCTCCGTGCCCTGATGTCCTAAGAGTTTGGCTGCTGCTGCTTCTTTCTATTCTAACAGCGTTTAAAAGAAAAGTAAAAGCCAAACCAACCAACAAAACAAACAGGAGTCAAAGAAAGAAGATGAAATGTGTGTGCTCCCTTCTGTCCTGGCTTTTGGCCAACCTTGGTCTTCACTGCTCTTTCCTCAGCTCACTTGAAATCCTCCTGCCTCTGGGCAACTGGGAGATTTTGTTGCGATAAAGCTGCCTCTAAACAGGAACAGTAAATGTGAGAGGGCTTTGCTTCTGACATTTTTGGGGTGTTATTTTTCTTGTGCTATGCCTCAGCATCTTCCTAGGCAGGCCCAGCTGCCCATGACTGTGTGTGGGCAATGGTCATTCCTGGCCACACTATCAAGGCCAAAGCCTAGAAGCTCAAACACTTCTTTTGCACAAGCTCCTGTGTGGTGCTGCGAAACCTGGGCTTGTTCCTATTAGAAATGAACACAGGACCCTTCTGTTGGTGGCACTGTGTGCAGTGAGGAAGGAGACTGAAAACTTAATGAGTTGGCTGGATGCAGTGGCTCACACCTGTAACCCCAGTCCTTTGGGAGGCCAAGGCAGGCGAATCATCCGAGTGATGTCAGGAGTCTTAGACTAGTCTGGCCAACATGGTGACACTCCATCGGTACTAAAAACACAGAAAGTTTGCCAGATATGGCAGCATGCACCTGTAGTCCCAGCTAATGGGAGGCTAAGGCAGGAGAATCGCTTGAACCTGGGAGACGGAGGTTACAGTGAGCTGAGATCATGCCACTGCATTGTAGCCTGGGTGAAAGAGACTGCATCTCAAAACAAACCCAAACAAGCTTAATGAGTTGCCAAAAGCTCTAGTTCACAATCAACTTGATTTTGTTTAAAAACTTTTTTGAGATTAAGTCCTGCTCTGTTTGCCAGGCGGCAGTGCAGTGGTGTGGTCTCGCTTCCCACAATCTCCACCTCCCAGGTTCAAGTGATTCTCCTGCCTCAGCCTCCTGAGTAGCTAGGACTAGGTACGCCATGTCATATTTGGCTAATTCTTGTATTTTTCGTAGATACAGGGTTTCATCATGCTGGCCAGGCTGGTCTCGAACTCCTAACCTCAAGTGATCTGCCTGCTCTGGCCTCCCCAAGTGCTGGGATTATAGGTGGGAGCCACTATGCTTGGCCAAAACTTTTTTGTTTGGTACAGAACCAAGAACCCTTTGCTGTCACCCCAGCTGGAGTACAGAGGTACAATCACGACTCACTGCAGTCTCAATTTCCTGGGCTCAGGTGATCCTCTTGCCTTAGCCTCCCGTACAGCTGAGACTACAGGCCTGTGCCACCATGCCTGACTGATTTTTTTTTTTTTTTTTAATTTAAATTTTTAGAAGAGACAAGGTCTTCCTGTATTGCCCAGGCTGGTCTCAAATCCTGGGCTCAAGCAATCTTCCCATCTCAGCCTCCCAAAGTGCTGGGATTACAGGTGAGCCATGTCCAGCCTTTAAACACCTTTTATGAGTGTTTTTGGATTGTCAGATACTCTCTCCATTCTGGAATATGAAGACCAGAACTTTAGTTTTACAGGGTCCCCCAAATTAGGGCTGAAGGAAGGTGAGTGAGGAATGAAAGGCAGGGCATAAGGGCAAGGAAGGGGCGGTGAATGTGGAGTCAGGAGAATAAGCAGGCTGGAGAGGCTCTGACATCTGCGCCCACCACCTAATGGCTCTGGGCCTCACTATTCTTACCTGCAAAACTGAATTATAGTAATTGGGCCTACAGAGTACATATGATAATGGTATTTAAAAAAGGCTGGATATGGTGGCTCATGTTTGTAATCTTAGCACTTTGGGAGGCTGAAGCAGGAGGATTGCTTGAGACCAGCCTGGGCAACAAGCTGAGACCTCATCTCTGCAAAAAAATAAAAATAAAAATAAAATCAGCCAAGTAAGGTGGTATACACCTCTGGTTCCAGCTACTTGGGAGGCTGAGGCAGGAGGACCTCTTGAGCCCAAGAGATTGAGGTTACAGCAAGCTGTGATTCTATCACTGCACTCCAGTATGGGTGACAGAGCAAAGCCCTGTCTCAAAAAATAAAGTGATTTTGTTTTTTCATCTTTCAGAAACTCTGGAAATCAACCCCCCACACACCATGACTCTTTCTCCCTGAAGTTTGGGTCTGGAAGTGGCTCTCTATCCTTTCCTCAGACAGCACCTCCAGAGAAAACCCTTTGGGGGGTAGGGCTGCATAAAAACTGCTCATAAAAAATCTCCTCAAGTATACAATTTCAGTGAAAAAAGGGAAGAAAAGAACAGTGCTGTCAGCCTAGTCTAAAAAAAAAATCTTAGAAACAGAGAACTTGAAAAGAGTGATATATTTTTGACTGAAAATCTCTGGGCGATCAGATTTCCCTAAGGAGTATCTTTTCATTCCCAAATCTGCAAAAGGAGTCAAGAGCGAAAGTAACAAAGTTACTTGATTAAAGTATCAAAAATAAAAACTCATTCTGACAGGAATTTTGTTCAAGACCATTGCACAATGTGACCATTGTGACCATTGTGAACTTCCCTGTGACCACTGGGAAGTGATGTTAGCTCCTGTCTGTGAACTGGGTAGACAGCGGTGCTGCTCAGAGCACGGTCTGTAGACCTGTGCCCAGTCCAGCCACAAGATGTGCACGCAAGCCAAGAGTGAACGTCTGGCTTCTCGTTGTGGCCAGCCCCCCTCAGCTGACTACAGCTTTGAGCAGTGCTAGGAAATCCATGAAAACTCATTTCTAGAATTCTGTCCATTTCATCAATGGATCCAACAGGGGAAAGGAAGTGCTGAGATGGCTTACCTTGACTGCTGGGATAGCCCCTCAAACTTGTTTGTGGTCTTACTTGAAGATGATGGACCCACATCGTTACCTACAAGGAAAACCAAATGTGAAAAGATGCATCTGTAGATGGGGAAATGCAATATGAGGATATATGGGTTTGGCCTATAGACAGGCATTGCTCAAGTTCCAGAAAGGCATTTAAAAGACCCAAGCTGAAGTAAGAGCCAAGTTGGCTGAATAGGAACAGCTCTGGAGTGCGCTTCCCAGCAAGAACAATGCAGAGGGTGAGTGATCACTGCATTTCCAAATGATTTTTCACTGCCCACAGACCAGAAGATTCCTGGGCCGAAAAGAGCCATGAGGTTCTAGCATAGCTGCTTCAGACGGTGCTGGGGGTTGGCGCACAGAAACTCACACAAATCTGGGCAGCCGTTTCAACTGGTGCCTGGAATGCCTGGGAGACAGAGCTGCCCATTCAACTGAAAGGGAGGGGGTGAGACAGGGAGCCAGGTGATCTGGCTCAGTAGGTACCACCCCCACAAAACAAACAATCTGAAATGCTCTGGATTGAGAGTTTCACAGCAAGCACAGCTGGACCCAGGATGGTCCAGGTCAGTGGGGGTAAGGGCGTCTGCCACTACTGAAGCAGTCCACCACTACCGAGGCAGTCTGCCATTACCGAGGCAGTTCTAACTGTACCTCTATAAAAAACACCTCAAGGAAGTTCACACAACAGCTGAGCAGAGCCTGAAGCAGCTCAGCAATGCCTCTGCTGGCAGACTGTGACTAGACTAACTCTGTCTGGGCAGGGCATCTAGGAAAAAAGGCAGCAGCATGTCAGGAACTTATAAATAAAGCCTGACCTTCTTAGGACAGAGAACCTGGAAAAAGAGGCGGTTATCAGTTCTGCTGCAGCAGACTTAAGCATACCTGCCCAGCAGCTCTGCACAGAACAACAGAGCTACCAGCACAGCACTTGAGCTCCTATAAGGGACAGACTGTCTCCTCAAGCAGCTCCCTGACCCCCGGTACCCAAAGAGACATCTCATAAAGGAGAGTTCAGGCCGACATCTGGTGGGTACCCTTCTGAAATGAAGAAAACAGAAGAAGAAACTGGCAGCAACCCTTACTGTTCGGCAGCTACTGTGGGTGATCCCCAAGCAGTAGGGTTTGGGGTGAACCTCCAGCAGTCCTGTAGCAGAGGGGCCTGACTGTTAGAAAGAAAACTTAAGAAACAGAAATAAATAGCTTCAACATCAACAGAAAGGACGTCCACTCAGAGACCCTATCCGAAAGTCAACAACTACAAAGACCACAGGTAGATAAAGCCACAAAGATGGGAAGAAACCAGAGCAAAAAGGATGAAAACACCAAAAACCAGAAAGACTCTCTTCCTCCAAGGGATCACAACTCCACACGAGGAAGGGAATGAAGCTGGATGGAGAATGAATCTGATGAATTGACAGAAACAGGCTTCAGAAGGTGGGTGGTAATAAACCTCAAAAAAAGGTTAGATGAAATGTTAACTAGAATAAACAGCTAAGAGAAGAATATAAACAACTTCATGGAGCTGAAAATCACAACATGAGAACTTCACGAAGAATACACAAGTTTCAATAGCCAAATCGACCAAACAGAAGAAAGGATATCAGAGACTGAAGATCATCTCAATGAAATAAAATGAGAAGGCAAGATTAGAGAAAAAAGTGAAAATAAATACACAAAGCCTCCAAGAAATATCGGATTATGTGAAAAGACCTAATCTATGTTTGATAGGTGTACCCGAATGTGACAAAGAGAATAAATCCAAGCTGAAAAACACCCTTCAGGGTATTATCCACGAGAACTTTCCCAACAGCAAGGCAGGCTAACATTCAAGTCCAGGAAATACAGAGACCACAACAAAGATATTCCTCAATAAGAGCAACCCCAAGGCACATAACTGTCAGATTCCCCAGGGTTGAAATCAAGGAAAAAGTGCTAAGGGCAGCAAGAGAGAAAGGTCTGGTTACCCACAAAGGGAAGCCCATCAGATTCACAGTGGATCTCTTGGCAGAAACCCTACAAGCCAGAAGAGAGTGAGGGCCAATATTCAACATCTTTAAATAAAAGAACTTGCAACCTAGAATTTCGTATCCAGCCAAACTAAGCTTCAAAAGTGAAGAAGAAATAAAATCCTTTACGAACAAACAATTGCTGAGAGATTTCGTCACTGCCAGGCCTGCCTTACAAGAGCTCCTGAAAGAAGCACTAAACAAAGAAAGGAACAACCAGTACCAGCCACTCCAAAACCAAACCAAATGGTAAAGAGCATTGACACAATGAAGAAAATGCATCAACCAACGGGCAAAACATCCAGGTAGCATCAAAATGGCAGGATCAAATTCACACGTAACAATATTAACTCTAAATGTAAATGGGCTAAGGCAAATTGGATAAAAGGCTAAGACCCATCTGTGTGCTATATTTAGGAAACCCATCTCATGTGCAAGGACACACATAGGTTCAAAATAAAGGGATGGAGGAAGATTTGTCAAGCAAATTGAAAGCAAAAAAAAAGCAGGACTTGCAATCCTAGTCTCTGATAAAATGGACTTTAAGCCAACGAAGATCAAAAGAGACAAAGAAGGACATTACATAATGGTAAAAGGATCAATGCAACAAGAAGAGCTAACAATTCTAAATATATACGCACCCAATATGGGAGTACCCAAATACATAAAGCAGGTTCTTAATGACCTACAAAGAGACTTAGACTCCCACACAATAATAGTGGAAGACTCACACTCCACTGTCAATATTAGACAGATGAACGAGACAGAAAATTAACAAGGATATCCAGGTCTTGAACTCAGATCTGGACCAAGTGGACCTAACAGACATCTACAGAAATCTCCACCCAAAGCCACAGAATATACATTCTTCTCAGCACTATATTGCACCTACCCTAAAACTGACCACATAATTGGAAGTAAATCACTCCTCAGCAAATGGAAAAGAATGGAAATCATAACAAACAGTCTCTCAGACTATACAGTGCAATGAATTTAGAACTCAGGACTAAGAAACTCAGAACAACACAACTTCACGGAAACTGAGCAACTGGCTCCTGAAGGTCGACTGGATAAATAATGAAATGAAGGCAGAAATACAGATGTTTTTTGAAACCAATGAGAACCAAGACACAACGTACCACAATCTCTGGGACACATTTAAAGCAGTGTCTAGAGGAAAATTTATAGCAATAAATGCCCACATGAGAAGTGAGGAAAGATGTAAAATTGACACCCTATCATCAAAATTGAAAGAGCTAGAGGAGCAAGAAAAAAAAAAAAAAACTCAAAAGCTAGCAGAACACAAGAAATAACTAAAGATCAGAGCAGAACTGAAGGAGATAGAGACACAAAAAACCCTTCAAAAAAAATAAAAATCAATAAAACCAGGAGCTGGTTTTTTGCAAAGATCAACAAAATAGACCACTAGCCAGATTAATAAAAAAGAAAAGGGAGAAGAATCAAATAGATGCAATACGGAACGATAAAGGGGATATCACCACCAATTCTACAGAAATACAAACTACCATCAGAGATTACTACAAACAACTCTATGCACATAAACCAGTAAACCTGGAAGAAATGGATAAATTCCTGGACACCTGCACCCTCCCAAGCCTAAACTAGGAAGAAGTTGAAACCTTGAACAGACCAATAACAAGGGCTGAAGTTGAGGCAGCAATTAGTAGCCTACCAACCAAAAAAGTCCAGGTCCAGACAGGTTCACAGCCAAATTCTACCAGACGTACAAAGAGGAGCTGGTACCATTCCTTCTGAAACTATTCCAGACAATCCAAAAAGAGATTCCCTCCCAAATCATTTTATGAGACCAGCATAATCCTGATACCAAAACCTGGCAGAGACTCCAACAAAAAAAGAAAACTTCAGGCCAATATTCATGATGAACACAGATGCAAAAATCTTCAATAAAATACTGGTAAACTGATGGCAATAGCATATCAAAAAGCTTATCCATCATGATCAAGTACGCTTCATCCCGGGATGCAAGGCTGGTTCAATATATGCAAGTTTAGAAACGTAATCCACCACATAAACAGAACCAAAGACAAAAACCACATGATTATCTCAATGCAGAGAAGGCCTTTGACAAAATTCAACAGCTCTTTATGCTAAAAACTCTCAATAAACTAGGTATTGAAGGAATGTATCTCAAAATAATAAAAGGTATTTATGACAAACCTACAGCCAATATACTGAATGGGCAAAAACTGGAAGCATTACCTTTGAAATCAGGCACTAGACAAGGATGCCCTCTCTCACCACTCCTATTCAATATAGTATTGAAAGTTCTAGCCAGAACAATTAGGCAAGAAAAAAAAATAAAGGATATTAAATTAGGAAAGGAGAAGTTAAATTGTCTCTATTTGCAGACAACATGATTGTATATTTAGAAGACCCTATCAACTCAGCCCAAAATCTCCTTAAACTTATAAGCAACTTCAGCAAAGTCTCAGGATACAAATCAATGTGCAGAAATTACAAGCATTCCTATACACCAATAAGAAACAAACAGAGATCCAAATCATGAGTGAACTCCCATTCACAATTACCACAATGAGAATAAAATACCTAGGAATACAATTAACAAAGGATGTAAAGAACCTCTTCAAGGAAAACTACAAATCACTACTCAAGGAAATAACAGGACACAAACAGATGGAGAAACATCCCATGCTCATGGATAGGAAGAATGAGATAGTGAAAATTGCCATACTGTCCAAAGTAATTTATAGATTCAACGCTATCCTCATCAAGCTACCAATGACCTTCTTCACAGAAGTAGAAAAAAACACTTTAAAGTTCATATGGAACCAAAAAAGAGCCTGCATAGCCAAGACAATCCTAAGCAAAAAGAACAAAGTTGGAGGCATCATGCTACCTGACTTCAAACTATACTACAAAGCTACAGTAATCAAAACAGCATGATAATGGTACCAAAACAGAGATACAGACCAATGGAACAGAACAGAGGTCTCAGGGGCAATACCACACATCTAAAACCAACTGATCTTTGACAAACTGGAGAAAACCAAGCAATGGGGAAGGGATTCCCTGTTTAATAAATGGTGTTGGGAAAACTGGCTAGCCATGTGCAGAAAGCAGAAACTGGACCCCTTCCTGATGCCTTACACTAAAATTAACTCCAGATGGATCGAAGACTTAAACATAAGACCTAACACCATAAAAACCCTGGAAGAAAACCTAGGCAAAGGCATTCAGGACATAGGCATAGGCAAGGACTTCATGACTCAAACACTGAAAGCAATGGCAAAAAAAGCCAAAATAGACAAATAAGACCTAATTAAACTTCGGAGCTTCTGCACAGCAAAACAAACAATCATTAGAGTGAACCAGCAACCAACAGAATGGGAAAAAATTTTTTGCAATCTACTCATCTGACAAAGGGCTAATATCCAGAATCTACAAAGAGCTAAAACAGATTTACAAGAAAGAAACAAACAAACCTATCCAAAAGCGGTCAAAGGATATGAACAGATACGTTTTCTTTTCTTTTTTTTTTTCTTTTTTGAGACGGAGTTTCACTGTTGTTACCCAGGCTGGAGTGTAATCGCATGATCTCGGCTCACCGCAACCTCCGCCTCCTGGGTTCAGGCAATTCTCCTGCCTCAGCCTCCTGAGTAGCTGGAATTACAGGCATGCGCCACTGTGCCCAGCTAATTTTTTGTATTTTTAGTAGAGACGGGGTTTCACCATGTTGACCAGGATGGTCTTGATCTGTTGACCTTGTGATCCACCCGCCTCAGCCTCCCAAAGTGGTGGGATTACAGGCGTGAGCCACCGCACCCAGCCTGAACAGATACTTTTCAAAAGAAGACATGTATGAGGCCAACAAACCTATGAAAAAATGCTCATCATCACTGGTCATTAGAGAAATGCAAATCAAAACTACATTGAGATACCATCTCATGCCAGTTAGAATGGCGATCATTAAAAAATCTAGAGACAACAGATGCTGGCAAAGATGTGGAGAAATAGGAACACCTTTACACTGTTGGTGGGAGTGTAAATTAGTTCAACCATTGTAAAAGACAGTGTGGCGATTCCTCAAGGACCTAGAAATAGAAATTCCATTTGACCCAGCAATCCCATTACTGGGTATATATCCAAAGGATTATAAATCGTTCTACTATGAGGACACATGCACATGAATGTTCACTTCAGCACTGTTTATAATAGCAAAGACCTGGAACCAACCCAAATGCCCATCGATGCTAGACTGGACAAGGAAAATGTGGCACATATACACCATGGAATACTATGCAGCCATAAAAAATGATGAGTTTGTGTCCTTTGTAGGAACATGGATGAATCTGGAAACCATCATTCTCAGAAAATTGACACAAGAACAGAAAATCAAACACCACATGTTCTCATTCATAGGCGGGTATTGAACAATGAGAACACATGGACACATGGAGGGGAGCATCAGATACTGGGGTTTGTTGTGGGGGGCCAGGGGAGGGACAGTGGGGAGATAGGTGGAGAGGTTGGGGAGGGATAACATGGGGAGAAATGCCAGATATAGGTGACAGGGAGAATGGAGGCAGCAAATCACATTGCCATGTATGTACCCATGCAACAATCCTGCATGATCTGCACACGTACCCTAGAACCCGAAGTACAGTTAAAAAATAAATAAATAAAAGATCCACGCCAAAACACTATGCATTTCTGGCATATGGCATATGACCAAAACAAAACTGAGCACTGCTTTGGGCTTTGTGGTTTATTTCTGGTAAAGGAGCATATCAAAGAGGTGAACAGCTGCTCCATGGCAAGGCCTTGAAGATCACAGAAACCTGGTGATGTTCCCATTGGCTCAGGATCTTGTCCTTAGCTTGAGGGTTGAGAAAGAAGAATAAATTTCAAGTTCACCAAGAGGTGCCCATGCTAGAAGACTATACCCTAATATCCAGACTAAGATGAAACACACAACTGACAAGTTCTGAGTGTGCATGGAACACCATTAGCAGGGTGGTGCATAACGCAGTCATCTGTTGGGCTAGGCCCTCAGGCACTTAATGACTCATCATTCATTCACTTTTTCATTTTTATCCATTTTTTTTTCAAGACAGGGTCTCACCCTGTCACCTAGGCTGAAGTGAAGTCTAGTGGTGCAAATATGGCTCACTGTAGCCTTGAACTCCCGGATTCAAGTTCCTCCTGCACAGCATCTCAAGTAGCTGGGACTACAAGGACATTCACTGAAATACTAACTTTTTTTTTGAGATGGAATCTCACTCTGTTGCCTAGGCTGGCGTGTAATGGTGCAATCTCAGCTCACTGTAGCCTCTGCCTCTCAGGTTCAAGCAATTCTCTTCCCTCAGCCTCCCAAGTAGCTGGGACTACAAGGCGCATACCACCACACCCAGCTAATTTTTGTATTTTTAGTAGAAATGGGGTTTTACCATGTTGGCCAGGCTGACCTCAAACCCCTGGCCTCAGGTGATCCACCCGTCTCGGACTCCCAAAGTGCTGGGATTACAGGCGTGAGCCACTACACCAGGCCAGATATTAACATTTATTAAGCACCTACTATGTGCAAGACATAAATGTGAAGAAGGTGGCACAAAAAACAAATAAAATGTCACTGCTCTCACAGAGCTTATGCTCTGGCCCATGAGACTTAAGCACAGGAAATATGCTAATAATGTGTAATCTGATGAACAGCAGTTGCTGTCAATTGAGGAAAATATAGTTTCAAAACTGACTGCTGGCAGGAGTGGGAGAGAGGGAGTACAGAATGCCCTCTAGGTAGGATACAGCACCTGGACAGGTGAAGAACTTTCTAGTGGGTGAGCAGCAAAACCAGAGGCAAACAGGTGGAGGTAAATGTGCAATAAAAGAGGCTCTTCTATGATCCATTTCATGGTGGCAGAAGTGCAGGGCAGTCATGGAGCCCCAAGCTGCAGGGGCCCAGGAAGATTCCCCAGGACCCTGCATGGACACCCTCTCTCTGGGGCTCTAGTTCATTTCCTTGCCCTTTCTTCCTACGGCTGCTCTGGAAACTCTTGCTCTCTTCCTTCAGCGGCCTCATCTCCTCCTCTGCCTAGAAGACTGTAATACTGCCTCAATGGCACTGAAAAGGGGCTGGCTGAGGGGGCTGAGCAACAGGAGGGCAGATGAACAGGGCAGGGCTGAAGAAAAAAACGATCCTCACTACGCCATGCATCTGCTCAACAGCACCACTGGTTGCCCATGTGCTTTTATATTCAGTGTGAGACTGGCATCATTACCCCTTTTCTAAACATAAGGAACTGAGACTAAATGAATAAATGGCTGCAGGTCCCACAGGGAAATGGTGTACCTGGGAGGAGATAACAAATGAGTGTGTTCTTCATTACCCATCAAGACAGCCTATAATAACATTATTAACAGCAACGATCAGTTACTGAGCACTTATTATGAGCAAGGTACTGTGCTACATACTCATAGTAATTATGCTTATGAGATAAATAGTATAATCACCCCTCATTTTATATATGAAGAAACACACAGAGAAATAAAGGCAATTACCCAAGGTCAGGTGACTGGTAAGGGTCAAGGCGGGGATAAGAAGCCAGCAGCCCTCTTCCAGGGTCTGTACTGTGAACCACCACACTCTAGCATCTATTACCTCCTGGTCCGATTTGCACCTACTGAAGAGGGAGAGGCTGGCAGGGTGCTCACCTCCTGGGCAGAATGTTCTATAATTCTATGATATTGATACAAAGAAATGAGGTAAATTGCCATTACCAGAAGAACCAAAGGCTTTCAAATTTAGTTTCGTTTAATTTTAATTAAACTAACCATCAGTATATGTCCATGAGCCCACATAACTTAATATTTAAGGACTTATTTGGTAATGCTCATTAAATCCTCTGAGCTGTGATGTTCTTTAAGGTAGGTATTTATTTACTTTTTCTTCTTTATTTTTTATTAGTTTTTTTCAAGATGGGGTCTCACTATATTGCCCAGGCTGGTCTTGGACTCCTGAGACCAAGTGATCCTCCCACCTTGGCCTCCCAAAGTGTTAGGATTACAGGTGTGAGCCACCACACGTGGCCTTTCCAAAACAAACAAAAAACAAAACAGAGAGACAGGGCCTTGCTTTGTTGCCCAGGCAGGAGTGCAGTGGCATAATCATAACTCACTGCAGCCTTAAACTCCTGGGCTGAAGTGATCCTCCTGCCTCAGCCTCCCAAGTAGCTAGGACTATAGGCATGTATCACCATGCCTGGTTAATTTATTATTATTATTTTTTGAGACAGAGTCTTGCTCTGTTGCCCAGGCTGGAGTGCAGTGGTGTGATCTCAGATCACTGCAACCTCTGCCTCCCAGGTTCAAGCGATTCTTCTGCCTCAGCCTCCCGAGAAGCTGGGACTACAGGCATGCACCACTATGCCTAGCTAAATTTTTAATTAATTTATTATTTAGTAGTAGAGACGGGGTTTCACCATATTGGTTAGGCTGGTCTCGAACTCTTGACTTCATGATCTGCCTGTCTTGACCTCCTAAAGTGCTGGGATTACAGGCGTGAGCCACCATGCCAGGCCTTATTATTATTATTTTTTAAATTTTATAGAGGCAAGGTCTCACTATATTTCCCCGGCTGGTCTCAAGTACTTGGCCTCAAGTGCTTCTCCTGCCCTGGCCTCCCAAAGTGCTGGGATTACAGGTGTGAGCCACTGCACCTGGCCCGATAGGCATTTCTTTTTAGCACCGTGATCAATGCTGACTCTTCAAGGCTAGATATCAAATCTTATACTTGCATACTTAAATGAGCTATAACACTCAAAACGTCAAGGAAAATTTTATGTTTGGGGAACGAATTGTTGCATCTACTAACTCCCTTTGCAGGCAGAAAACATTGCAAACAAGTGATAATACTAACACAGGGTACATGAACTATACATGAGTGAACCTGGGATCAACAGGGCTGTAAAGGCCCCCTGACTCTGCTGTGGTTATTCTCTCTGCTGTCATACAGACGAGTCATCATGTCAGGGGCTGCTGCCCAATACCCACAGGCCCAAATGTCCAGAATCCTCATTTAGCCTTACTCTTTGGCCTCTCAAAATGAGTCTCCATTCTCCAAAGCCGCTGAGAGTTTTTTATGTCTGTAACTTTGCCCCTTACATTCCTTTCCCCTGTAAGGAAGGCCTGTTTCCTTTCACTTTTGGCGAATTCCTATACCACCTTCAAAGAGTATCTTTAGAGTCACTTTTTGAGAATTCTTCCAGAGCTGACTTGACCAACCCTGGTAATCAACTTCTTATCAGGAGTGGTTAATTAGAGGTACAGATTTTGGACCTAGACAAAGTGTGGTTTTGAATTCTAGCTGTACTGCTGACCAGTGGGCATGAGTTTGGGTGACTTCTTATTCTGCTAAACCTCAATTCCCTCATCTACAACCTGGAACAACCATGGTACTTACTACTCTAGATGGGTGTGAGCACTAAAGGGAAGAAACTTTGAAGTATGGGGCACGGGGCTAGTCCACAGGAAGCCTGACACAAGGGTAATATTCACTGCTCTTCAATGGCATGAAACAGAAATGATGTTAATTTACTCAACGAGTGGTCACTTCAAAGAACGGACCCTGCCTTCTATGTCTCTGTAACACTACTTTCTAACACAACGTGTGGCACAGAGCAATCAGTAGTCCCTGCTAAAGAAAGAGAGGATTGACCACTCTGGCTCATCAACTTGTGTCCACAGCGTGTCTTTTTACACCTGGCTGGGTAGGCGTCTGTGGTCTGGTTGACAAGAATCCTGTCACTCTCTGTGCATAGATAGCTATGCAAAAGCTATCTGCTGTGCTTGAGAAGAAAACTGTGGCTTAGAAAAAATTCTGAAAATAAAACAGTACTGAAAAGAGAACAATGAGGAGCAAAAATATGGAAGCAACTCAATCCCTTTTTCTCTCTGTGTGCAATTTGGAAAAGGATCTTAGTGTATCAAGTGTATCACACAGATGTATATAAGAGAGGGTTGGAGATACATCCTGGGCAGGCAATGGAAAAGTGCAGCCAAGACTCCTGTTTACCTATTATAGCTTCGAAGCTACAGGAGAAGAGTTTGTGGAAAGAAAGGGGGCAACGGCTCAGCAGTGAATGGCCTGGTTGCTATAGGAGTATTCTGTAATAGTGAATTACTATACAGGCCTTGGAGTTGGAAATGGGTTCAAATCTCAGTTCTGTAATTCTTGGATTTAAGATCTTATGCAAATCATTTAACTTCTCTGTGCTTTAATCTCCTCATCAGTAACTGGGACAATAATAGTCCTACTTCCAATAAGCAGATATGTAATAAAACAGAGAACCAACAACAACATAAAAAACCAAAAAAAGCAAAAGAAAAGAAAAAAAAAAGAACGTAAGTAATTGTGCATGTCTCAGATTAGATACCGGAACTACTGAGCTTTCTTACCTGGAAGTCCTGGCTCTGAACTATAAGCAGTAAATCAATTTTTGATAAAAGTTTTTCATCCATTATTTGCTCTATGTGAAACAAAAATACCATTCTAACTCCCAGTGACCAAAGATGAGGAACTTAAGTGATTCTCAGAGGTCACTTTGTCAGGGATTGGTAGAACCTGCATCAGAACTTGGGCTTCTGGAATGTTCTTTCAGTGTGTGCTATGGTTTCCCATGTGCACTGCAGACACTTCTCTAAATGCCAAAGGATGGAGGACCGGGGTCAGGGAGGAGAACTGCTCTCAGATATTAATTACAAGAGTCTCAGGTGTGAGAATAGGGTTAGTCTTAAGGCTATCATGAACCTAACAATTAGTTGTATTTCTTTTTTGCTCTTGCCTGTAAGAATCTTAGGGTCAAATCCATGGCCCACTTCCAGATACTGTATGTGACTTTATGTTGCTTATTTTGTCGAGAAATCACACTCCTAGAATTCACCTTGCTTTGCTACCTTTATTCTCCCTTTGTCCTAATTTCTTATTATTTAAATTGTGTTAAATATGTTAGTCTGTTATAAAGTAGATCATAAAAAAAAGATGAGGGCTGGGTGAGAAGGCTCACACCTGTAACCCCAGAACTTTGGGAGGCCAAGGTAGGACGATCACTTGAGCCCAGGAGTTTGAGACCAGCCTGGGCAACATAAGACCTTGTCTCTACAAAAATTAAAAAATTAGCTGGGTGTGGTATGACACACCTAGAGTCCTAAGTTACTTGGGAGCTGAGATGGGAGCATCACTTGGGCCTGGGAGGTTGAGGCTACAGTGAGCCATGAATATGCCACTGTACTCCAGCCTAAGCGACAGAACGAGACAGTATCTTAAAAAAAAAAAAAAGAGGTTCAAAGAAATGCAGCTTCAAAAATCATAAAGTCCCTATAAAACCCAAATCTGGCCATAGGACTATCTGTTTTGCTACCAAAAGCTTGCCTTACAAGTCTCCTGAGACAGATGGCTGGATTCATCACAGAAACAGGACTTCAGTAATGTAATGCTGGGGCTATTTTGGGCACTGTGGACGTTGTGGTTTTGGCAAGGAAGAAGCCTGGGGTGGCCCTCCCAGCCTGGGTAGTATGGGAGCTGCACACCAGGGGGCCATGCTGCAGATGGTTAAGGAGGCACAGCCAGCAGAGCCTGTGCTGCTTGCCAGGCGAACCATGCTAAGTCAGCTTCATGGGCACAGAAACCACTGCTGTGAGGAGAAACAGCCAGTGGGCTTGCATTTTGCGAGCACAGGGTGGTGCATGGAGAGGGTGAGGAGGCCTGGCTCTCAGCCACACAGGCTGCAGGCGAATCCTGACCCCCGCTGCCCCCCATGTAGTAGCTATGAGAAAGTGTAAATCCTGTTACCTTTCTGCATCTCAAAGTTGAGATAACAGTGATAATAGCATTTTCTCTCCATGTGACTGTGGTTAAGAATGAGGTATGTGAACACATGCAAAGTGCTCAACACAGTGCCTAGCACTTTGTAAGGGGGCTTAAAAGTGATGGCCTTATAAAATATTACGTATGTAGTTTTTGATCTGAAGATTCTAAATAATGAAGAATTGTCATTTTCTTTTTTCTTACAAGCCATAAACCTGTATTACAAATTTATGGGCCAGGCGTGGTGACTCATACATGTAGTCCCTGGCACTCTGGGAGGCCAAGGCAGGTAGATGACTTAACTCAGGAGTTTGAGATCAGCCTGAGCAACATAGTAAAACCCATCTCCACAAAAAATACAAGAATTAGCTGGGCGTGGTGGTGCACCCCTGTAGTCCCAGCTACTCAGGAGACTGCGGTGGGAAGACAGCTTGAGCCTGTGAGGTAGAGGTTGTGGTCAGCTATGATTATGCTGCTGCATTCCAGCCTGGGTGACAGAACAAGACCCTGTCTCAAAAACAAAGAAAAAAGAGTTTATGAAGGGATGAAATGGAATTCCAGAGGGGGAAAGACAGACTCTTCGTAATGGATGAAGTATAGTCTTTTATGAAGTAGATGCATAAGGTTACAATCACTGGCCATCGTTCTCACAAATGTCTCGACATCAACTGCCTTGCTTATTTCTTCCTGCCTATTCCACTCATCTTCCAAGGCCAAATGAAAGATCTACTTCCTTCTTAAACCTCCTTCTACCTCTTTCTTTTTTTTTTTGAGGCGGAGTTTTGGTCATGTTACCCAGGCTGTAGTGCAATGGCGCGATCTCGGCTCACCGCAACCTCCGCCTGCTGGGTTCAAGCAATTCTCCTGCCTCAGCCTCCTGAGTAGCTGCTTCTACCTCTTTCTTAAAGGTCAGTGCAGGATTGGGTGGGGCTAATTATCAACAGAAAATAGCAGAGCCAAGATTTGTCAGTTATTGCTACTCTGCAGAGGAGCAGAATGTCAGAGGTGCCCCTGAGACCAGAAACATACATGTGGGTACAGGCTTCAGACTTGACAGCTGGGCTGATGGTGGTGGATCATGACTGTAATCCCAGCACTTTGAGAGGCCGAGATGGGTGGATCACTTGAGGTCAGGAGTTTGAGACCAGCCTGGCCAACATGGTGAAACCCCACCTCTACCAAAAATAAAAAAATTAGTTGGGCGTGGTGGTGGGTGTCTGCAATCCCAGTTACTAGGGAGGGCTGAGGCAGGAGAATTGCCTGAACCCATGAGGTGGAGGCTGCAGTGAGCTGAAACTATACCACTGCACTCCATCCTGGGCAACAGAGCGAGACTGTCTCAAACAAACCAACCAACAAAAAGCCAAAACCAAAAACCAATGAAATTGACAGGTGGAAACTTCCTCCTGGCTGAGGAAAGAGGCTGCTGTGCTGCAGGCAGGTCTTGGGAGTGATGCCAGTGCTGCTCTATGAATGCCTAGAGAGACTAGTGGGTACAACAGAGTGGTGGTGTGAACCAGTGGCCTAAAACAGATTGGGACAGGAGGCCTCGAGTCTTGCCTACTTTACAAGTTTGATTCCTTATTTAATGTTAGGTAAGCAATCAGGGTGAACCCATTTATCTATAAGAATGGAGGGCTGCTGACAAGAACCATAACCCCCAAATCTCCCCCGTGAATCTGGAGAAAATCGTAGGAACAGTAGGGAGAGGAGTCTATCTGGCAGTTACGTGACAGCTCACATCTTCTTAAGACTAGAAAAAAGCAACGGCCAAGACAGGGGTTTGAGACTTTTAGGGTTGTTGGGATGGGGTAAATATATTTTGCATGTGAGTTGGATGTGACTCTTTGGGGGTCAGAGAGCAAGCTATGGTAGGCTGAAAAATGGCCACCCAAAGATATCAAGTCTTGATCCCTGGAATTTGTAAATGTGACCTGATTAGGAAAAAGGATCTTTGTAAATATAATTAAGGATCTTGAGACAAGGAGATTATCATAGGAAATTCAGGTGGGTCCTAAATACAATCACATGTACCCTTATGAGAGAGAGGCAAAGGCAGTTTTGAGAACGCAGAGAGGTGGCGGCAGTGGGGAGATGACATGAAGGCAGAGGCTGCACCACACCAGCTACACTGCTCCAAGGAATGCCTGGAATCACCAGAGGCCGAGAGAGGCAAGAAACAGATTCTTCCTACAGACCCTTTGGACGGAGCAAAGCCCTGCCGTATTTTGGACTTCTTGCTTCTAATACTGAGAGAACAAATTTGTTATTTTAAGATATCCAGTTTGTGGTATGCGTTGTAGAAGCCTCAGTAAATTAATGCGGGTTTCTCCCATCTCTAGCTATACAGCAAAATGCTAGACTGAGAATGGCTAACAGTAGCTACCATTTATTGGGTGCTTCTTATATTTTGGTTGTTTTTTATATCTTCTTCTCATTGAATCTTCATGATAACTCCATATGCAAAACAGACATTTTTATTAGCCCCGTATTATACTTGGAGAAACTTTGGGACTGAATAAATAATATTTGCTGAAAAACACAAGGCTATCAAGTGGTAGACATGGAATGAGAATCCAGACAGTATGACACTAGAGTCCACATCAGAGCACTTTGCTCTTCAGAGAGAAGCAGTGCATACCCTCAGGAGTTCAGGAACTGGGAAAGACAGGCAAACAGCCACTGTGATACCTCCTATACCAGGGGGGACAAAGAGTAGGAGTGAGGAGTGATGGATGGATTACGGAAGGCCTTTTAAGCAGATCCCAGGAGAGTAGATCTTAAAAGATGGCTAAACATTAATATAAAGAAGTAGAGGGAAGAAGATTCTAGGCTGAGGGCATACTGTAAGTAAAGGCTCAGATCTCAGAGAAAAAAATAGAATTTCTGGGAATGTGGTATACCCCAACATGGCAGACATTTCAGCTTTAGGGGTGGAGCGGTAAGGCCTGGTGAGAGCTAAGGGGCTGTTCTTTTACTACCTGCTTATGCCTGGTATCTACCCCTCAGTTCTGATCTCTCACAGTTAAAGGCCCTGATCCTCATGGGCTGAGCAGAGATGGGAGGTGTAGAGGAACATAAGAGCACTGGAAATATGCATCCACAGAGGGAAGCTGCAGGCATCAGAGAGGAAGGTTTCTTAGGTGGCTGATCCCTTAAGTGTCTCACTGATAACAGGGCTGGGCCCTGTCTTTGGCTTCTAAACTATAATGTCAACAGGAGGCGGGGAGGGATAAAACCAAGCAGTGTTAATAAAACACAGAGCACAAGCACCAGGATCAGAGCAACTATGACCTTTCTAAGGGTAAGTCCAGCTGTGTATGCATGCGCCAACACATGCCAGTCACTGATCTGTGTCTGTAGGTAGTATATCTCACATACATCCATGTACGCCAACACATGCTTTCTAAAATCAAATTTTTTTTTTTAATTTAAAATTTTGATTTCAAAAATAAAGAGTCTGTGGCCGAGGACAGGATTTTTGTCCTTCAAGGCTGGTTGTAGGTGAAAGGCTCTTAGCTGGTAAGAAACTGGCCGACAGAAGTGTCCACATATGGAAAACGTTCTAATGCTCACAGCTCACTGTTGGGCACTCTTATAAAGTAAATTTTGTTTAATAAAAAATGTTCCCTGTGCCACTAACAATGGGGGGAAAATGGCCAGCTACTAGTCCTGCTCTTGAGTGATGTGAAAATCTACAAAAGTGATGATTTTCAAGCCAGAAAAGAGAAATTTGGTAAATTTATTTAAGGAATGTTCAAGTCTACATAACGTGAATGAAGCACTTTAAACCTTACAAGAAATAAAACCAACTGAATAAGAGGATTAAAATTTAGAGAAATTTGGAAAGGAGGTTAATTTGTGATATGAAAGTCTGCATGTGAAACTTGTGACTTTCATTGAATGTTATTTGGGGGAACGGCCTTTTTTGACAAAATCTATAAATCCCGAAGGCCTTACACAGCAGCCTCTGAAAATGTCAAGGACGACATCCTTAGTCTACACGTACATATGTGCCAGCACATCTCAACTGTTCTTGCCTGGCTTGCAGGAACTAATTCATTAAAACCAAACTCCAATGTCTCCTCCTCTCTAAACCTTCCCTGGCTTTCCTCTAAAGTCTGACCCTCAGTTTTCCAGCATTTTCACAGTGTTTAGACAACATGTCTAACCTGATAGTATAAAACATGTGATCTAATGATTTACCCACGTGTTTCCTGCATCAGACCATGAGCTCCATGAGCACATAGACTGAGAAGGCCCAAGCAAGGGGCATAGTAAGTGCCTCAAGTAGGCAAAGCAGAGTCAGAGAATGATTGGCTAAATGCATACACATGCTTGCACACACATAACTTGGGGTGTCTGAGCCAGATGGTGAACAGGTGACAATCTGCAAGGGGACAATATAACTTTACCCCAAAACTCAAAACACAAAAAATAAGAAGAAAGCCACAATGAAACTCCATGGCAGGAGGAGGCGAGACACACAAACTAACACATTTATTCAGCAAAGCTTCTCTGAGTGTCTGTCATGGGCCAAGACCCTGTTTGGTGATGGGGTGACCCCTAAGTTGCTAGCAGGCTAGTAGTAAAGATGGAAATTATGTCCCTTGTAGATGGGAATTTGTCAAGTGCAGTCAATGTCACTGAAGTGATTAACGAGCTGACTCTGGGCAAATTTATTCATTCTCAAGTGACTACTGAATATTCACTGTGTGCCAGGCATGGTTCCACTAAACACAGGCAAGAACAAGACGAGGTTTTTGGCTGTCATGGAGCTTCCATTTTAGTGGGGCAGCTTACATTCTGTGATAAGGTGTTAGGGAGAAAACAGGTAGGGAGGAAGCTGAGTTGGAGGAGGGTCAGGGAGACAGACATGTGAGTTGAGAGCTCAAGGATGAAAGGGAGGCAGCCTTTCAAAAAGCATGACAGAGTTCCAGGGAGTGGGAGGGCCCTCAGGTGGCAGAGGATGGTGTATCCAAGAAGTGAAAGGCCAGCCCCGAAGGCACTGGCATGAGAGGGTCTGGGAGGTAAGAGCCCGATCATGCAGGGCCCAGGGGCCTTGGTATAGGGAGTCTGCATTTATCTGAAGCTCAACAGGAAATCTTGAAAGAGTATTAAGGGGAAGAGTGTCCATGATCTGATTTTTGTTTTATTTATTTATCCTTGAGACAGAGTTTTGCTCCTGTTGCCCAGGCTGGAGTGCAATGACACGACCTTGGCTCATGGCAAACTCTACCTCTTGGGTTCAAGCAATTCTCCTGCCTCAGCCTCCAGAGTAGCTGGGACTACAGGCATGCACCACCACACCTAGCTAATTTTTTGTATCTTTAGTAAAGACGGGGTTTTTCCATGTTAGTCAGACTGGTCTCAAACTCCCAACCTCAGGTGATCCACCTACCTCGGCCTCCCAAAGTGCTGGGATTAGAGGTGTCAGCCACTGTGCCTGGCTGTGATTTATATTTTATAAGAAAACCATTCGGCTGTTGTGAGGACAATGGATTATTTTGCTTTTCTGAGCCTCTGTTTCCTTATATATAAACAGACCTAATAATACGTACCTCACAGACTTGCTATCAAGATTGAATGAGATTTAGGAAGTGTTCAGCACCTTACAGTTTTTACAGCCAAAATATTTTTCAAAATGTTTCTTGGCCTTAATAGACAGCTAGAAGCATGTCATATATACCCGAGTCCTTGCCCAGCATGTGTGGGCATTTTTGGCACACCTTCTGAATGTGCTAATGGGCCACTGCCCAGTGGAGCCCCACACACTACCTGGCCCCAGCAGCTTTGGCCCTGACTTTAGGATAACTTACCCCAAGGAACTGCGCCTTTGTTTGGGGGCCCATGAGGTATTGGGCTGGGAGGATCAGATAGGGTTCTCTTGTGTCCGGGTGGTGGGGGAGGAGGCCTCTTCTTGGACAGGGTGGAGCTGCCACTAGAGGTCTGGGTGCTTAGAGGGAGTGTTGAAGGTGGGCCAGTTGGACCTAGAAAGGAAATTGAATGGGGGCAGGAAGGTTAATCCCAGTCTCACAGATACAAAATAGCTAGTATGCAATCACTTCCACACATCAAAATGTGGTATGATACACAGAGACAAAAGCAAAAGGCTGGATATGGCTAAGTCCATCAATCTAGTAACAAACAGTGTTTTAAAAATTTGTTGGTTAAAATGGCCAGGGGCAGTGGCTCACGCCTGTAATCTCAGCACTATGGAAACCTGAGGTGAGAGGATTGCTTGAGGCCAAGAGCTCGAGATCAGCCTGGGTAACATAGCAAGACCCTGTCTCTACCAAAAATTAAAAAAAATTAGCTGGGTGTGGTGGCGTGCACTTGTAGTCTCAGTTCCTTGGGAGGCTGAGGTAGGAGGATCGCTTGAGGTCAGGAGTTCGAGGATACACTGAGCTATGATTGTGCCACTGCACTTCAGCCTAGGCAACAGAGAGAAAAACAAATTTACAATAAAGGTAAGAAGAGTGTGTTTTAAGGAACAAAATGCCAGTCAAAACAGAATGCTACTGGGTTTAGATCATTTAGGTACAATGGGAAAAATAAAACACACACATCTTAAAACAACTCCTTAGAATCATCACACAATCTACTAAGGGAGAAATCACACACCACTACCAGCAAAATCAACAGAGAAAGAACAGGGTACACGCTAAGCCTTCACTGGGTCACAAGGTGAAAATAAAACAATTCATATAACAGAATTTTTGTCTCTACAACTTTTTCTTTTAGTCAGCAAACTGCCTGAAGTCTACCTCTGTCTCCTGGCTGGAGTGCAGTGGCGCAATCTTGGCTCACTGCAATCTCTGCCTACTGGGTTCTAGCAATTCTCCTGCTTCAGCCTCCCGAACAGCTGGAACTACAGGTGTGTGCTACCACACCCAGCTAATTTTTGTATTTTTAGTTGAGATGGGGTTTCACCATGTTGGCCAGAATGGTCTCCATCTCCTGACCTCTTGATCTCCCCACCTTGGCCTCCCAAAGTGCTGGGATTACAGGCATGAGCCACTGCGCCCAGCCTGAAGTTTTTCTCAAAACAAAACAAAACAACAACAAAACAAAACAAAACAAAACAAAACACCTTTCCTAAATAATGTAGAAAGAACCAGATGTAAAGCATTACCTGGAGAAAAAAAAAAAAAAGAAATTCAAAAACCTTTTTCTTCTGGGTCTGAATTGCTCTAGAAATTAAACTATCTATTTATATTGGAAGCCTGAACAACAGTTATAGAAATTAGACAATGATTTTTATAGACTTAAAAAAAAAAGACTCAACTTTCTCCAGAACTAAAGACAAGACAGCAGGAATGACAGTAATGTTCTACATACACACAAAAATAGGGTTTGTTTTTAAAAGCTGTTAAGGGAGTACTGTATATTTGTTTTTAGTTTTGTTCACTCAAAGTGACACTTGAAGTGGCTGGTGTGTGCCAGGTAATTCCATGCTGGGTACTTTCACCAGCATGGAATTAAGGAGTATGGCTTAACTGTGTTCATGGCAAACTGCTTCTGCAAATGTTAAGAAAAAAAACCTGGGGCCGGGCACAGTGGCTCACACCTGTAACCCCAGCACTCTGAGAGGCCAAGGTAGGCAGATCACTTAGGGTCAGGAATTCAAGACCAGACTGGCCAATATGGTGAAACCCCATCTCTACTAAAAATACAAAAATTAGCTAGGCATGGTGATGCATGCCTGTGGTCTCAGCTACTAGGGAGGCTGAGGCAGGAGAACTGCTTGAACCCGGGAAGCGAAGTTTGCAGTGAGCCGAGATCCCGCTACTGCATTCCTGCCTGGGCATCGTAGTGAGACTCTCTCTCAGAAAAAAAACAAAAACAAAACAAACAAACAGAAAAACAACTGCTAAGAACACTGCCATACTGAATGTTTAGCACAGATTAGTAGATACCTAGTGACCCAGAAAGGCTCCAAAAGAGCCTTTTAATTGTTAGTATTAAAAAAAAAAGTTTTAATTACTGTCGGTCTCCTTCCGTGGTAAAGTAAGTTTTCATATTTCCCACTGTCAATTACTAGTCCCTACCAATACTGACTTAAACCATTATTTCTCTAAGATAGGCTAGTCCTGAAAGTAAATACTGTTAATCTCAGCAAAATTATCATCTGCTTCAGGTTTAAATGGCCAGGCTATATAGTTTATTTCTTTGTCCCACTAATGTGATACATAATGGAAGCCTGATGCTAACCCCAAATCAACACTTAATAAGGGTATCAGTCACTGCACTTTCAGAAACTTTTATAATAGAGATTATTATGGCCCTGCATCTTTATAATGCTTTGTAGTTTTCAAAATGTGTTTGTATATGCTATTCCTCAACTTTTTTTCCCTAGATTTATCATTAAAAAATTTTTTTTTGAGACAAAGTCTTGCTCTGCTGCCTTGCCTGGAGTCCAGTGGCATGATCACAGCTCACTGCAGACTTGATCTCCTGGGCTTAAGCAATCCTCCTACCTCAGCCTCCTGAGTAGCTGGGACTACCGGCATAGTAGTAGGCATAGACATTTGACTAATTTTTTTTTTTTTTTTGAGGTGGAATCTCACTTTGTCACTCAGGCCAGAGTGCAATGGCACAATCTTGGCTCACTGTAACCTCGCCACCCCCTCCAACCCTTCCAGTGATTCTCCTGCCTTAGCCTACCAAATAGCTAGAATTACAGGTGCCTGCCACCACACCTGGTTAATTTTTGTATTTTTAGTAGACACATGGTTTCACCATCTTGGCCAGGCTGGTCTGGAACTCCTGACGTCATGATCCACCTGCCTTGGCCTGCTAGTGTGCTGAGATTACTGGCATAAGCCACAACACCTGGTTGACATCTGGCTAATTTTAAAAACTTTTTTTATTTTTAAATTCTTTATAGAGACGGAGTCTCAATCTGTTGTCCAGGCTGGCATTGAACTCCCGAGCTCTAGCAACCCTCTCAAAGTGCTAGAATTACAGGCATGAGCCACCGTGCCTGGTCCAAAAAATGTTTTTAAATGTTTATGGATACTAATAGTTGTACCTCTTGATTTTCACACCAACCCTGTGAAGTATGTGGGTCATGTAGTATTGTACCCATTTTGCAGCTAAAAACTCAGAAGCTTGGCATGATTAAAGTCACAAGCCACGAGGGGCAGAGCTGGGATAAGGCAGGTATCCAGGACTGGTGAGGCACTTGCCCCATCAAATGATGCTGCTGGTTCCTGAAAGCCAGGGCAGTATTTCCTGTGCTTAGCACATGAAGAAAACAACAAATGCTCAGTATCAGGAAATGTAACTTTCCTTTTGGAAATAAATGGATAATAGATAACAGACAATGGTGAGGTTCTCTAGCAATTTTATCCTTATCGCCATCTAGGGACTTTCTGATGCAGATGCAGTTCCCTGCCTGGAAACAGAAATTGTGAAGACAAAATGCTAATGGAGCCATGTCTCTGAGCAATGCTGTACCACATATACATGAAATTGTGGGAGAGATCAGACCAAAGAGGCATCCTGTAACCATAAATCATGCAAAATTCACTCCCCTGAATAATTTCAAAAATTAAAGAACTAGTGTGTCCCATGCTGTTATATACTTCTGACTTCCTTCATATTGCTGATTATAATCTCTCATTATTTAATTCTTTGTTTACTTGTTACCCAACTCTCCCACCAGACAGGGAGAGTCCTAGTCTACTAGAGCCGTGATTTTCTTTGGTTTGGTGTAGAGTAAATACTTATTGAATAAATGGATAACTAAACCACGTCTATCTTTTTAGATCAGTAATTTTTTTTTTTTTTTGAGATGGAGTTTTGCTCTGTCACCCAGGTTGGAGTGCAGTGGTGCAATCTCAGTTCACTGCAACCTCTGCCTCCCAGGTTCAAGCAATTCTCCTGCCTCAGCCTCCCGAGTAGCTAGGACTACAGGTGCACAGCACACCACCACACCTGGCTATTTTTTGCATTTTTAGTTGAGATGGGGGTCTCACCATGTTGGCCAGGCTGGTCTTGAACTTCTGACCTCAGGTGATCCACCCACCTCAGCCTCCCAAATTGCTGGGATTACAGGCATGAGCCGCAGCGCTCAGCCAGGCCAGTGATTCTTAAGGAGGCCAATACGTTTCACTTAGGGTGACTGATCACAAATGCGTGGAGAGAATTAGCAGGAAAGAACAGCATTATCTGTGAAAGGGATGTTCAATTTTATAATCTTATATTTGGAAAACAAACACACAGACAGACCTATGTATTGTTTTGTAACAGAAGCTACAGAAAGAAAGATGCTATAAAATCTTGGCTGGTAAGGCATGAGTTAAAATAAGGTTAAAAAACACAGACTTAAAAAATGTTTGAAGATTTAAAGAGCTCAGAAGACTTCCAAAATTAGTAACCAGCTCTGTAGCATTAAAAGAGATCTTTTATGCAAAGTAAATCTGAGTACTGGTTCAGTCAGGAAAAAAGCAATTCTGGTAAGATAAAGAAAGCGGAAACAAATAAAACACAACGCAAAAAAGGGTGTGGGGATAAGATTAGTGAGTGGTGGCAGAGATGCAGGGGTGACTACGAGGGAATTTTCTCTTCTGAACTCTGCGCCAGGGGCCTGTGGAAGTAAGAAGAAAGTGCCCCAAACCTCATTTGCCACTAATATTGGCTACCATATAAAATAATTTCTACATCTTCTTAAAAACATGGGTCTAGTCTTCCAAAGATTCTATGAATAAATTTGAGGTTAAATAATTAGAAGGTCTTCCAAGAGGAGACAGAGTACACCTCATTCTTCCCGAGGGTTTACATGTTAGTTTAGCATCAGATGTCACATTCAAAGAAGCTGAATCATTAGGAGTGTGTTTTCCACAAGAAAGCATTCCCCGCGCTTAAACAGAGGTGGACAATAGAGTAAGAGGGCCAACATTCATGTATTTATTTATTTATTGAGGCGGAGTTTCGCTCTTGTTACCCAGGCTGAAGTGCAATGGTGCGATCTCGGCTCACTGCAACCTCCGCCTCCTGAGTTCAGGCAATTCTCCTGCCTCAGCCTCCTGAGTAGCTGGGATTACAGGTGTGTGCCACCATGCCCAGCTAATTTTTTGTATTTTCAGTAGAGACGGGGTTTTACCATGTTGACCAGGATGGTCTCGATCTCATGACCTCATGATCCACCCGCCTCGGCCTCCCAAAGTGCTGCCAACATTTATTTAAAAATAATCCATGATTAGAGAAAGTCCTTGAGGCTGGGCACGGTGGCTCACGTCTGTAATCTCAGCACTTCTGGAGCCGAGGCGGATCACTTGAGGCCAGGAACTCAAGACCAGCCTGGCTAATATAGTGGAAACCCCGTCTCTACTAAAAAATACAAAATTAGCTGGGCATGGTGGCACACACCTGTAATCCCAGCTACTTGGGAGGCTGAGGCAGGAGAACTGCTTGAACCTAGGAGATGGAGGTTGCAGTGAGCCAAGATCGTGCCACTGCACTCTAGCCTGGGCTACCGATTGAGACTTCATCTCAAAAAAAAAAAAAAAAAAAAAAAAGTCCTTGAAAACTGTTTTGTGGACACCCACGGGTGCCTGTTTTCACCACCCTTCATTCTTGAGGCACTTCTGGGTCCTCTCTTGGATGTCAAGTGCTATACTCTGGACATAGGCCTGTCCTCAAGGCACTCTGCTCTGTGGCTTCTCTCCTCACCCGCCCTGTTCTCTAGGGGTTCTAAAAGTGATTCTGATCTGTTCTATACTGTCTTCCCTTGGTAATGGCCCTCCCTGAACAAATGGCATCCCCAGCCCTGACCCTGACTATGTCTGGGTCACTTCCCACATCTCCAACAGCCTCTTGGTCACTCTGTTTGGACATTCTGCTGTGCCTTCAACTCAGGTGGTCCCTACTGAACCTATCTGATGTGCAGCCTCCAGGATGCATCTGACTGATTATCTTAGAAGTGTGCCTGGCATGCGTCCAGGGCTCAGAAAGGGCACGCGGGCAGTGCATCACACAAGTGACTATGCTCACCTTGGCAGGCCCACGGGCAGTTTTCAGGCCAAAGGGCTTGCCCCATATTCCTGGGCCCAACAATTTAGTCTCTTAAGAGGTGGCAGCTATCTCCTGAGACTCTCCCAGGAATATCTCTTCTCAATGAAGCCCCCTTATGGGGAATCAATATATTCTTAAACGATGAAGGTGGTTTGAGAGTATCTCCCCAAATGGCATTCAACAACAAGATCTCTCCACTTATCCCAGAAAAAATGTCCTGGAAAATCATTCATCTATGCCTAAAAATATATAAATATATCTTAAAAAATAAAACTGCATTCCTAAAATCATAATCAGCATGCTTTTCAAATCTCTTCCTCCTCTTCTTGCATTTTCTGGAGCTACCATTTACTGAGTATTACGTGCCTGAGCTAAAAGACCATATTTAAATTTATCATTATTGTCATCATTATTATCCATTTGAAAAATAAAAGGACCCAAAGCTCAGAGGGTTTAGGAACTTGCTGAGTTACAGCAAACGAGCAGCTGTGTCCAGGCAGAATCCCACTCTGTCTGACTCAAGGCTGGGCTCTCAGACTTGACAACAGCCTGCTTCCCTTCCTCTAAATGGCATCACATCCTTTCTTGTTAGAACTTTCAGGAACATAACTGAGTTATCTCTTCACTTCCGCATTCTCATCTTGAAAAAAATTTTTAGTTGACACAATTGTACGTATTTATGGGATATGTAAGTGATATTTCAATATATGTGTACAATGTGTAATGACCAAATCAGGGTAGCTAAAATCTATCATCTCATTTATTATTTCTTTGTGATGTGAACATTCAAAATCCTCGCCTGTAGCTTTTCGAAAATATACATTAAATTACTGTTAATCATAGTCACCCTACAGTGTTACAGAACACTAGAAAATGTATCCCTCCCATCTAGCTGTTATTTTGTATCCATTAATCAGCTTCATCCTCTATTCAACCCCTTACCAGACTCTAATAACCTTTCTTATACTCTCTATTTATATAAGCTCAATTTTTTTTTTTCTTTTTTTTTGAGACAGAGTTTCACTCTGTTGCCCAAGCTGGAAAGCTGCAGTATGATCACAGTTAACTGCGGCCTCAAATTCTGGGGCTGAAGTGATCCTCCTACCTCAGTCTGCCGGGTAGCTGGAACTATACATGCATGCTACCAGGCCCAGATAATTTTTCAAGAAAAATTTTTTGTAGAGATGGGGTCTCAGTGTATTTTCCAGGCTTGAGCTTAATTTTTGTTTTAACTCACACGAGTGAGAACACACAGTATTTATCTTTCTGTGTCTGGCTTATGTCACTTAAAATAATGTCCTTCAGGCTCACACATATTGCGTGGCACACAACAGGATTTCTTTTTTTTGAGACAAAGTCTCGCTCTGTTGTCCAGGCTGCAGTGCAGTGGCACGATCTCAGCTCACTGCAACCTCCGCCTTCCGGGTTCAAGCGATTCTCCTGCTTCAGCCTCCCAAGTAGCTGGGATTACAGGCCCATGCCATCATGCTTGGCTAATTTTTGTAGTTTTAGTACAGACTGGGTTTCACCATGTTGGCCAGTCTGGTCTTGAACTGCTGATTTCAGATGATCCACCCTCCTCAGCCTCCCAAAGTGCTGGGATTACAAGCATGAGCCACTGTACCCAGCCTACATTCACTTCTATGGCTGAATAATATTCCATTATGTATATATATACAGTACATTTTCTTCATCTACTCATCATCTGTTGGCGGACATTTAGATTGATTCCTTATCTTTACCACTGTGAATAACACTGCAGTAAACATGGGGTGCAGGTATCCCTTTAATATACTGATTTCCATTCCACTGGATAAATACCCAGTAGTAGAATTGCTCAGTGGTATGAGAGTGCTATTCTCAGTTTTGTGAGAAACCTCCATACTGTTTTTCCATAGTAACATTCTACCCGACAGTGTATGAATTCCCCTTTCTCTGCGTCCTCACCAGCATTTATTATTTCCTTTCTTTTTGATGATAGCCATTTTAACTGGAGAGAGAGATAATATCTCATCATGGTTTTGATTTACACTTCTCTCATGATTAGTGATGTTGAACATTTTTTCATACACTTATTAGTCATTTGTATGACTTCTTTTTTTTCGAGAGTGAGTTTCATTCTTGTAGCCCAGGCTGGAATGCAATGGCGTGATCTCAGCTCACTGCAACCTCTAACTCCCAGGTTCAAGCAATTCTCCTGCCTCAGCCTCCCAAGTAGCTGGGATTACAGGTATATGTTACCATGCCCAGTTAATTTTTGCATTTTTAGTAGAGACAGAGTTTCACCATGTTGGCCAGGCTAGTCTTGAACTCCTGACCTCAGGTGATCCACCCACCTTGGCATCCCAACGTGGTGAGATTACAGGTGGGAGCCACTGTGCCCAGCCTGTATGTCTTCTTTTGAGAAATGTCTATTCAGTTCCTTTGACCATTTTAAAATCAGATTATCATTATTATTATTATTTTGCTGCTGAGTTGAGTTCCTTGTATATTCTAGACATACAAGTCCCTTGTCAAGATGAATAGTTTGCAACTAGGTTCTACATTCGACAGGTTGTCTCTTCACTCTGATTGTTTCTTTTGCCATGCAGAAGCTTTTTAGTTTGATATGGTCTGCTTTGTCTAATTTTCTGTTGCCTGTGCTTTTGATGTGTTACTTATATATTCTTTGCCCAGACTAATGTCCTGAAGTGTTTCCCTCATGTTCTCTTTAGTAGTTTTATAGTAAGTCTTTAATTAGTCTTGAGTTTATAGATATCCAGTTTTCCCAGCACATTAAAGAAGGTTCCTTTCCCCAATGTATATTATTTGCACCTTTATAAAAATCAGTTGGCTATAACATTGATTTACTTCTGGGTTCTATGTTCTGTTCCACTTATATACGTGTTTGTTTTTATAACAGTACAAAGCTGTTCTGGTTACTATGGCTTTGTAGTATATTTTGAAGTTAAGTAGTATAATGACTCCAGCTTTTTTCTTTTTGCTTAGTATTGCTTTGGCTACTTGAAGTCTTTTCTATTTCCATATGAATTTTAGGATTGCTTTTTTCTATTTCTATCAGGAATGTCATTAGTATTTTGAAAGAGATTGTATCAACTCTGTAGATTGCTCTGGGTAATACGATCATTTTAATTACATTAATTCTTCCAATTCATGTGCATGGGATGTCTTGTCTTTTTTAATTGTCCTCTTCAATTTCTTTTATCAGTGTTTTACAGGTTTTCATTACAGAGCTCTGTCACCTCCTTGGTTAGATTTATTCCTAGTTTTTATATGTTAGCTATCCCCAAAGGGGGTAGCTAACATAAAAAGGATTGCTTTCTTAAGCTTTTTTCTTTTTCTTTTTTTTTTTTTCTTTTGAGACACAGGGTGTTGCTCTGTCATCCAAGCCAGAGTACAGTAGTATGATCCCAGCTCACTGCAGTGTCCCAAGCTCAAGAGATTTTCTCACATTAGCCTCCCTATTAACTGGGGACTACAGGTTAATTTTATTTTATTTCTGAGACAGAGTTTTGGTCTTGTTGCCCAGGCTGGAGTACAATGGTGTGATCTCAGCTCACCCGCAAACTCTGCCTCCCAGATTCAAGCCATTCTCCTGCCTCAGCCTCCCAAGTAGCTGGGATTACAGGCAACTGCCACCACGCTTGGCTAATTTTTGTATTTGTAGTACAGACAGGGTTTCATCATGTTGGTCAGGCTGGTCTCGAATTCCTGACCTCATGATCTGCCCACCTTGGCCTCCCAAAGTGCTGGGATTACAGGAGTGAGCCACTGCACCTGGCCAATTTTTTTAATCTTTATTTTTGTGGAGATAGGGTTTTACCATGTTGCCTAGGCTGGTCTCAAACTCCTGAGCTCAAGCAATATACCCATCTTGTCCTCCTAAATTGCTGGGATAACAGGTGTGAGTCACCATACCCAGCTTTTTCTTGATTTCTTTTTAAGTTACTTTGTTACTGGTGTATAGAAACACTACTGATTTTTGTACGCTGATTTTGTATTCTGTTACTTTACTGAATTTATCCATCAGTTCTAAGTGTGTTTTTGGTTGCAAGTTTTTCTATATACAAGATCATGTCATCTGAAAAGAGAAACAATTTGGCTTCCTCTTTTCCAGAATGGATGCCCTTTACTGCATATTCTTGCCTGACTGCTCTGGCTAGGACTACTTCCAGTACTATCTGAACAGGAGTGGTCAAAGTAGGCACCCTTGTCTTCTTCCAGTTCTTAGAGAAAAAGCTTTCAGCTTCCCCCCATTCAGGATGATTTAGCTGTGAGTTTGTCACATATGACCTTTATTATTTTGAGGTAAGCTCCTTCTATACGTAATTTATTGAAAGTTTTTATTACAAAAGTTGTTGAATTTTATCAAATGTATTTTCTGCATCTACTGACATCATCAAATGGTCTTTGTCCTTCATTCTGTTGATACGGTGTGTCACATTTATTGATTAGTGTATGCTGAACCATCCTTGCATTCCTGGATAAATAACACTTCATCATAGTGTATTACCTTTTTGATGTGTTGTTGGATTCATTTTTTTAGTATTTTGTTAGGATTTTTTGCATCTATGTTCAACAAGGACATTGGCCTGTAGTTTTCTTTTTTTGTTGTGTCCTTGTCTGGTTTTGGTATAAGGGCAATGCTGGAGTTATGAAAAATTCCTTTCTCTTTTGATTTTTTGGAAAAGTTTAAGAACTGGTGTCAGTTTTTCTTTATTTATTTATTGTTTGAGACAGGGTCTCACTCTGTCACCAGGCTGGAGTGCAGTAGTGTGATCTTGGCTCACTGTAGCTTTGATCTCCTGGGCTCAAGTGATCCTCTTTTCAGCTTTCTGTGTAGTTAGCACCACAGGTAGGCATCACCATGCCCAACTAATTTATTTATATATATATATATATGTTTTTGTAGAGACAGGTCTCACCATGTTGCCAAGACTGGTCTTGAACTCCTGGTCTCAAGTGATCCTCCTGACTCAGCTTCCAAAGTGTTGGGATTACAGGCATGAGTCACCACATCTGGCCTAGTTCTTCTCTTCAAAGATCTGGCAGAATTCAAGTAATAAAGCTATCTGGTCTTGGGGTTTTCTTTGTTGGGAGGCTTTTTGTTACTGATTCAATCTTGTTACTTGTTATTGATCTGTTCAGGTTTTCTCTTTCTTCCTGGTTCAATCTTGGTGGTTGCTTCCAAGAACTTGTCCATTTCCTCTAGGTTTCCTAATTTACTGGCCTATCATTATTTATAATAGTCTCCTACAATGACCTTTGTATTTTTGTGGTATTAGCTTCCTTTTATATTTCTAATCTTATTTATTTAGGTCTTACACCCCCCCCCTTTTTTTTTTTTGTCTAGCACTAAAGGCTTGTCAATTTCGTTCATCTTTTCAAAAAAACACAACACTTGTTGCTTTTCTATATTGTCTTTTTGGTTGCAACTTAATTTATTTATTTCTGCTCTGATCTTTTTTCTTTCCTTTTACTAATTTTGTATTTGATTTGTCCTTGCTTTTCTAGTACCTTGAGGTGCACCATTAGGTTATTTGACATTTTAATTTTTTAAAATTATTTTTAATTTTTTAAAGATGTTTCACTTTTGTACCCAGGCTGGAGTACAGTGGCATGATCTCACCACTGCTTCCCGAGTTCAAGTGCTTCTCCTGCCTCAACGTCCCGAGTAGCTGGGATTACAGGCATGCACCACCACGCCTGGCTAATTTCTGTATTTTTAGTAGAGATGGGGTTTCACCATGTTGGCAAGGCTGGTCTTGAATTCCTGACCTCCCTCAGGTGATTCACCCACCTGGCCTTCCAAAGTGCTGGGATTACAAGTGTAAGCCACTGCACCTGATAATGTTTTTCTTTTCCTATGTAGGTATTTATTACTACACATTTTCTTAGTACTGCTTTTGCTGTATCCCATGGATTCTGGTTACATCTTCATCTTTTAAGGGTCAGTTCAAATGTAACCTCATCTAGAGTCCTTCTCTAATCCATCTCCTCTTCTCTGGAACACCTGCTCTATTTCTGAGCTTCCACAGGGCTTAATGGCAGTAGATATTCTCTAACACGCATTATAGCTACAATTTTTCTTCCTTTCTAGACTGCATGCTTCCACAGGGCATGACTGTATTGTCGCCACAGCTCTCAGTGCCAGGGCCCAGTGCATCCTGGGTACTTAATACACAACTATAAAAATAATTTATAGTGTAAGTCAGAAGGATGCTTTTTCAATATCCTTGTACATCTGATTTTTAGTTACACACAGGAAAACCAAAGGTCTCTCACACTGGGAGATCAAATAAAACTATAACTTTGAAGTTTCAAAGAAAAAAAAACCTAGAAGATTGTTTAAAAATTATCTAGACAGTTTTTGAAAACATCTGTAGAAATACAATTTACACATTCTAAACTGCCACGTAGGAAAAATGGCAGAAGTTATATGTATCCAACTCAGGACAACACACATGAAGACTTTATCACTTTCTAATAGCTTTCTTTTTTAAATTTATTTTTAATTCATAAAATATGTATTTGTTATGTATTACATATTGTTTTGAAATATGTATACAGTTGGACCTTTGTATCTGAGAGTTCTGCATCTGGAGGTTTACCCAACCCTTGATTAAATATATTTAGAAAAAAAAAAAAAAAACCCTGCAGTAAAAAATAATCCAACAACAACAAAAACCAAATTAAACATAACAGTATAGCAACAATTTACAAAGCATTTACATTGTATTAGGTATGACAATGATTTAAAGCACACAGGAGAATGTGTGCAGGTTATATGCAAATACTACATTATTTAATATAAGGGACTTGAGCATTCCTGGAGTTCTGTTATGGGATGAGATAACTGTACATTGTGAAATGGTTCAACTGAGCTAATTAACACATGCATTACTTAATGTATATACCTTTTTTGTAGCAAGAACATTTAAAATCTACTCTCTTGACAATTTTCAAGAATACAGTACATTATTAACTATAGTTACCATGTTGTATAACAGATCTCTTAAACTTATTCTTCCTAACTGATCTAATGGTTTTCATAGTATAAAGCTTAGAAGAGTAGAAAGCTTATTTATATTTATATAAAGGACTCAGTGTAGAAGGAAGGAGCTGTTATCATCTCCACATTCAGATAGAGAAACAGGGGCATGGTGGAGTAGAGTGTGCTGGGACACTACAGAAAGTCAGCCAGGATTACATGCAGCAGGACAGGCTGCTGCCCTGGCATGGCATGTGCCACACTGCTCTGTTAACTATTTCCACACAGGAAATGGCATTAGCTATCCATCTGTCCTTCCATCTCCTTCTATGACACTAATAATTAAGAGGAAAGTACCTGTATTCAAGAGACTTAGGGCTGATTCCTTAACAATTACTCATCCACCTCGAATGCCAGAAGCACAACAAGGATTTCCTCTGCTTCTCTTTCTATACCCTGGCAGTCAGGTGACTTAGCTAGAGAGCCTCAGTCAAGGTCACTATTCAGGGCAAAAATCACAGACGATACTTCGGCCAGCACTAGGTGATTCACGTGCAACGCTTTAAGAAGGACTGGGGGAACAGATTTAAAAAGGCCAAAAACCCCAAAGCAAACCAAACCCAAACAAAAAAAACACCCTAAAACAAAACACAAATCAAGGGCGACAGTCCATGGGAAGCTTTAATATTAAGTCACTCAAATGACTGTCTTCTCATGAGATAAAAAACCGCAGGAAACTGTAAAGTCATCAATACATGAATAACACTACTGATAGGAAAATATTTCCCAAGCGAGCCTGAATCATGCAGTAGTGTACTTCCATAACGGCAGGCATCGTCATATACTGAGCAAGTCTCCACCCTTTCTACTCCTCTTCCCAACTACTGCCACAGATCTCCAAGGAAAGTTGGAGAAATGTCTAAAATGCAAACACAGCTGTGTTTGGGCACAACTGCTGCAAACATTAGATTTTCAGCAAGTCAACTATCACACCCGCAGACATCTGGTTTAGTTTGATCAGTGTTCCCTCCTTCCAGTGGCCACCTATTTCTGGGTCACGCTTTCACTGATTCTTTCTGCTGTTGTTTATGCATCTGACGAGCACTGACGAGCATCCTACTACTCTCTGTGCCAGGGAGGCAAAGGCAGCTTATTCACAGCCCTTGTCCTTGAGAAGGAGTTCTGCTTCTAACTGGAAGAGTGCACTGAAGACTTCCCTAACCCTTTTCTGAAGCTGTGAAAGCACCTCTCCTTCCTGTTCCTCCAGGAATACTCCCTACTGGCCCTAGGGTCACATTCTACTGTGTCCTCTTTCCCTGGGGCTCTGAGTGTGGGAGCTACTTCTCCCTTCTTCTTTACATTTCCAGTGCCCAGAATGTTTGTTAAACTGAACACTCACTACGTGTCAGTCACTTCATAGACATTATTTCATGCTCTCTAAGCAGTGACCCAGCAAGGAAAAAACCTAATTTTTCAGTTGAAGACTCTGAAAATCAGCAAGATCAGCTCAATGTTAGGATGAGACAAGTACAGGGCAGGATTGACCCTTATGAGAAGAAACAGTGGTCTCTCAAAAAAAAAAATTATGTATGTATGTATGCATGAATGTATGTATGCATGTATGTATGTATGTATTTTTGAGATGGATTTTTGCTCTCTTGCCCAGGCTGAAGTGCAGTGATGTGATCTTGGCTCACTGCAACCTCTGCCTCCTGGTTTTAAGCGATTCTCCTGCCTCAGTCTCCCAAGTAGCTGGGATTACAGGCATGTGCCACCATGCCTGGCTAATTTTGTGAATTATTAGTAAATAAGGTTTCATCATGTTGGCCAGGCTGGTCTAGAACTCCTGACCTCAGGTATCTGCCTACCTCAGGCTCCCACAGTGCTGGGATTACAGGTGTGAGCCACCAGGCCCGGCCACCATAGTCTCTTTTGTGTGGCACAGAAAAGAAGGCTTCTTGAAGAGGAGAAGGTGATGGTTGAACGGCTTCTCGGGAGTTCACAGCTGTCCAGGCAGCCATGGTCTGGCTTGACACAGACTGATCTGCCTTAGTTTGTTATTCTCAAACTACTGTATACACTTTAATAAGAGTATATAGTCTCTTCATCTATTCAATTTTCTCTGTGGCACCAACCCTTCATCAACAACTATCTATTATAAATCTCAGTATGCCAGACACCACGCTACTTTTGTGCAGGTTATCTGCTAGTTTATTATTTCAAAGCCAGAGCCTTTCTAAGGTAGGAAGTCTACATTGTAACAAATGTGTATGAAATGCAGAATTAACACTTACAGGTATTCACATGCTATTGAGAAGGGCTATATAACGCCTAATTCTAGAGGCCTGGCTTCACACATGAAAATGAACTGTAATTAGCCTATCAGTTGTTTGCCTTTCTAAAAGCTTAACCGGTTAGTTCTTTTAAGCATGTTAAAGAAGTTTCTTGAGATTAGAATTATCATTCATTTATTTAACACATCCTTTCTTTGAGTTAAGATGCATACCAAGTGCCAGGTCTCATTATCCAGAGCACCTGTTACAGGTCTGGGCAACAGAGTGAGACTCTGTCTCAGAAAAGGAAAATTAACAGGCTTACGTGACTTCACTCTGGCCCCAATTTCCCAAAAAAACTCTTGTAAAAGCTGAGGAGCTGTAGTAGCATCAATACCGGCAGTGGTATTCCCTGGGGAGCACTATATGCCAGGCACTGAGCTAAATGCTTATATACTTCTATTTAATCTAGACAACACTATCATGTGAGTTAGCGACTCTATGTCAGCTACAAGTTTTTGTGATTGCTACACAAAAGGTATGAAATTTTGCAATGGAAGAAAGCACATTTCTATAGCTTAAGATGCTTTCTCCCTGTATTATCTCACTGGGTTCTAACTACAATTTCACGAGGCAGGCAAGACGGAGATGGGTGAATCATCTTTTTCAATGTGGAAAAGAAGAAAAGAGAGAATCTAGTCTGACAAATCTTAAGGCCCATTTTAATTTTTTATCCTATTTCAGCCACATGTGACCTTAAGTAAGTTTCTTAACGTTTCCTGGGCTCAGTTTCCTTACCTGTAAAGTAAGTACAGATTGTGTTAATTTTTTAGTATCTTTTTGTCTCTAAAAAAAGGCACGAAGATTGCTCAAGCCCAGAAATTCAAGGGTGCAATAAATTATCATGATGCCACTGTACTCCAGCCTCAGCAACAGGGCAAGACTCTATCTCTAAAAAATAAGTAAACCTAGGTTCTATGATATTATTTTAATTAAAGTTTAAAAAGAAACTAATCTTGGCAAGCCTCAAGAACCAGTCTTAATAAACATACAGTATAAGTGGGGGAGGGCAGGGGGAGGCTACTGATCACATAAGAGACACTTCTACATACTTTTAATTTTAGAGCTTTTAGTCTCTCTGGACCCCACATCTGAAGAGGGGTTAGGAGCAAAATGTTTTGATATGGGGCTTAAGGATGGTGACTTTGGGATTCTGCGCTGCTGTGCTCCTCTGAGACTCTGGGGCACTGCTCACGCACAGCACAAGGGGGCTTTGCTTGATGGTAATTTAGGTCAAGCTTCCTTGAATTTTGATGAGGCAGCTGGAGTTTTTCGAAAATATTCCTCAGCTGGATTCAGAATAATTCTTTCTCCTTGTCCCCTTTGTGGGGACTTTATCTTGAGTGTCTGTTTCTGTCTCACCGGAAGACTTAATTTAGGGGTCTTTGTGACCCCTGAATTCAAAGTTGAGGAAATGACTTCTGCTACAAATAGGGACCTCTGCTTTACTTGTCATGGAGACCAAGCAACTCAAACAAAAGAGCCAAGACACCCTTGCTTTTATGCAAATGGTTCTATCAGTTCAACAGAAGGAAATGAAAAAACAACATAGGGGCCCCAAAACAGCATTATCTCTGCATACAGAGCATCAGCTGATCTTTACAATGTCTTCTAAGAGCTCCATTCTAAACATTACCAGTTTTCCAAATGTAAGTGCATGTGAGCTGAGCTAGTTATGAGATATTGCACAACTCAAATTCCTTATAAAAGTCATGAGAAGGCTGTACTCCCTACATCTCACCAGCAGACAGGCCAACTCTCTGAATTTGATGTCCTGCTGTGAACAGCAACGAAGAACACTCTGATTTTTGTAGGGAGGATTTCTATTTTCAATTATGGGCTTTTTCGGGGGAAGAGGGGAAAGCACTCTATCCTTAGTTGACTACAGTTGCTGTCGCCAAGTCTCAAACACTTGTTTCAGCAGCTGGAACACTAAATAAATTTAGTCTTTGTCTTCTGGGTCTTTGGTAAAGAGCTGGTTAGAATTTATTCAAGGCATGAGAGATATACTTGGCACCAAGTCAGACAGTCTACATTCTGGGTTTCTGTGTCCCCCTTGAGATAAAATTACAGAAGGGGGTGGAGGGAAGTGAGGGGGTCTCTTGGCACCCAGGATCCTGGTGTCATTTTCTCCTATAAACCATTTTCAGGACTCTCAATGACCTCGAGGCTCTCTGAACAGGCATAAGCCGTGCCTGTCTAAATAGGCCACCACTGCTATGTTGGTAACCACACTCAGAGGATGTGAAATCTTTCAGTTACTTCTTCCGTTATTGTATTTGGTCTGGAGGCTTCTCACAGTTCTCTGTAGAGCGCAGAAAGAGAATTTCTGCTCTATGTCAGACTGCTACCCTGACGGGGAATACCATTACCTACAGGGAAGCAACAACGCAGCATTCTTACAGTACGGACCTGCAGCTTGATATGTGAGTGATTTAAAAACATACGTTTTAGTACAATGTATGGAATGGTAAGAAAACACTGGTGGGTTAGACCTTTGGGCTTACATGCACTATTACTGTGTGGTCACTGGTTATCTTTGATGAGAGCTGTTCATGCCTAAGTGTTATGTTAACTTTTCTCTATTAGTTTATCATCTATGAGGCCATTTGGGGTCTCTCTAAGAACACAGCTCCCATTTATAACACTATTTGAATAGAGAATAAGCTCTAAAAAAACACTGTTTTGAATAAAGCTCACATTTCCCAGAAAATAGCCCCAGTGTGATTCAAATAGGCATGGCATTGTGTAGCGAGAGGCCTTGAAACCTGTGGGAGCACAAGCTGAGCACACAGGGAGAACCCTGCATTTGGATTTACTGGCAAAGAACAAACTTGAAGCTATAGCTCTGGGTACCTCTCAATTTTCCCTACTGGCTAGGGTAACACTTTAATGTCAGCCTGAGAGGCGCCAGCCCTGTGAGATATTTGACAACACACAGTGCAACAACCCTCCTCTGAGTAGGATTCCTCGTCCGGGTGCAATGACTCAGGCCTGTAATCCCAACACTTTGGTGGGGGAGTCAAGGCAGGAGGATCCCTTGAGCACAGGAATTGAAGACCAGCCTCAGCAACACAGCAAGACCTCATGTCTACCAATAAAACAAAACAAACAAATAAAAAAGCTGGGCATGGTGTCATGCACCTGTGGTTCTCTCTATTTGGGAGGCTGAGGTGGGAGGATCACTTGAGCCCCAGAGGTGGAGGTGGCTGAGCAAGACCTTGTCTAAAGGGAAAAAAAAAATCCTCTCCAGGTTCTGTTTCTAGAAAAATAATCCTCATTAGAGAGTACAAGAGAATGGGTTTTGCTCACACAGAACCTGGGGTTAGAATCCCTAGTAGCAGAGAACTACAGGCCAATTATTCAGCATCTCTGAACACATCCCCTCATCTACGTGATGCCAGTAACTGCATAACAGTACCTGTATCATTTTGAGACTAATACATGAGAAGTACTAGGCACAGAGCCTCTCATAAGGCAAGTGTTTCATAACTATTAACTATCACTATTATTACTAGCATCTTCCAAAGAGAGGCATTTTAATGTAGAGAAAAGTAATTCTTCAGAGAACTGAAACTCCATTCCACATCATAAGCAGCACAGGTTCTGGAGCCATGCAGACCACAGACTGAATCTCGACTTTACCTTTTACCAGTGGTGTGACCTTGGGCAAGTCACTCTACCTCGTTGAGCCTTAGTTTCCTCTTCTGTAAAATGGGCACAAAAACACATACTTCACAGGATTGTCATGAGATTAACACAAATAATGCATAAAGAGTGCCCACAACACTGCCTGTCCTGCTCTTGGTGCTGGGCAAATGGCACGGTCCCTATTTCAAGCTGCTCCTGACAACATGATCCATGCCACTCAAATGTACCTTGCACTTCTTACCTCAAAGCTGGCTACACGACCAGCTCTGAGGATGGAGTCATGACCCCTTCTCAAAGCCCGTACCTTTCCCGGCGTTTCTAGGAGGCAGAGGGGGAGCCTCCGCAGTTGGTGACGTGGGAGAGTCTGTGCTTGTGGAGACGAAGATCTGGTTGGTGAAGGCTCCATAGGAGAGCCGCTGTTTGTCCCTTGGAGTGCTGAATCCTGGAAGTGCCAGCTTGTCCTGGGGGGAGATACTGGAGGAGTGGCAGAAGCTCTGAGGTCTGGGTGAGCGCTCTTTCTTGATGGGGCTTGGCTGGCAGATGAAACAAGAAGGTGAGATAATAATGAAGGACCACCCTTCAGGTGTACAGAGAGCCTCTGCAGGGTGGGCTCAGGTGGTAATCTGGGTTCCTGTGGCTCTCTGAGCTTTACAAGGTCCGCCACAATGAGACTCATGGTGGTGAAATAGTACAAGGGAAGTATCTAGATATCACACTTTTATTTCTTTCACCACTATGAGTAATCACACTAGTGAAACACTGGTTAGGATCAGCGGCAGTGTCAGAAGCATAGTGTTAAGGTCACAGGTAGATTTAGCCTTTAATTAGCAATGTCCTTCAGAATGCAGGACGTTTTTAGCAACATTTGAATATATTTCCACCTACTTCTAATTTGCTACATTAAGTTTTCTTCCCTCCTCAATCCTTTAACGTTCAAGTTCTCATTCTTTGCCTCTTTTATATCCCCCTGCAAAGTAAATGGATTCACACCCACTGCCCCCAACACAATAATGACTTACAGATCTGTAAATCCAACCCCAACTACTTGGGTTCCAAACCATTTTCAATGTCCCATGAGGTATCTCTGGTATTTGCAATTGTGGTGATGACATTAGAATCCACTCAACTGCCCAAGTTAGAAACCTCAGTGTCACCTAGACTCCCTGGTTCCTGCAGACACCTCGGAAACACCCCTCAAAGCCACTCCTAGTCAGGTGCTCATCAGCTCCCACTACAGCTCTAGCCTCTGGAATGGCCACTTCTCCAGTTTCTTTTCTCCAGTCCATTTTCCACATTGCAGCCAGAACTGGTAGGAAACTGCTCTTTTAGACAACAAACCTCTTGGGGCTTCTTACTGATGCACGAAAAACCCAAAGGCCAGACTTGGCTCATAAAGCTGTCTTGATCTGGTTTGCTTGACTCCAAGGCAGATGCCAGCCTCTCCCCACCCATCCATGCGAATGCGGCTCACACATAGTGCTTCTCTCCATTCCTGAGACATCCAGGCTCTACCACGACTCCTTTCCTTGGCACATGCTGTTCTCCATCACTGGAATGATGCATTCCACTCCACTTCTTTCCCTGGCAAGCCTCTACCTATTCTTAGAAACCCGTCTCCAATGTCCTTGAGAAGGTCTTCACTGCTTGCCAAGACTAAGACAGCTGCTTGATACTTTGAAAACCTCTTGGGAATTTTCCCAAACCCTTATAATGGTTATCACATCTTATTATAATTTATCTCCTCCTTAAGCTGTTAATGCCTTGAGGACCTCTTTGGCCATTCCCTACATCCTGCCTGGGATAGAGGAAATGTCCAATACCTATGCAATCAATTAATACATGAACGAACTTTCAGAGGTAGTTAACTGCCTATAAGGAAAACCCAGTGAGAAACGGGCTTAATCCTACAAACTGTCTTCTACTAGCTAGGAGACTTTACGATGTCCCTTATGTATGAGACAGGGTCTCACTCAGACACTCAGGATGGAGTACAGTGGTGGGATCTTGGCTCACTACAGCCTTGACTTCCCGGGATCAGGTGATTCTCCCACCTCTGCCTCCCGAACAGCTGGGACCACAGGTGCGCACCACCACGGCCAACTAATTTTTATATTTTTTTTGTAGAGAGGTTTCGCTCTGTTGCCCAGGCTGGTCTCAAGCTCCTGGGCTCAACCAATCCATACGTCTAAGCCTCCTAAAGTGCTGGGATTACAGGTGTGAGCCATGGCACCAGACTATGGACTTTCAATAAAGATGATCTGAGATAACCTAAGTGCTTAAATCTGTCTAATCCATATTTAATGAACATCATGCCTTAATGATGGCACACATTCTGAGAAATGTGTTAGGTGATTTTGTTCTTGTGTGAACATCATAGAGTATACTTACACAAACCTAGATGGAATAGCCTACCACATATTTAGGTTATATGGTATAGCTGATTACTCCCAGGCAACAAACCTATACAGCATGTTACTATCCTAAACATTGTAAGCAACTATAACATAATGGTAACTACTTGTGCATCTAAACATAGAAGAGATAAAATAAAAATATGGTATATACGAGTAAAAAATGGTACTTTCCAGGAATGGAGCTTGAAGGACTGGAATATAATCTGAATGTGAGTGAATGGCCTAGGTGAGCAAAGGCCTAGGACATTACCGTATACTTTTATACTACTCAGTGTAGTAGGTCTGTTTATACCAGCATCCCCACAACCATGTGAGGAACACATTGCACTACGGTATTATGACATCTATGACACCACTAGGTGATAGCTATTTTTCAGTTCCATTATAATCTTACAGGGATCCCCACTGAGTATGCTGTGTGTTGTGGACTAAAACGTTATTATATGGTGCATGATTATGTTCAATAAATAACAATTGTTGTTTACTTAATAATTACTTGAAGTTTAATTTTATTTTTGTTTACTTCTGGTTTGGTTTTTTTAAGACATAGGTTCTTGCTCTGTCATGCAGGCCAAAGTGCAGTGGTGTGATCATAGCTCACTGCAGCCTCAAATTCCTGGGCTCAAGCAATCCTCCTACCTCAGCCTCTCGAGTAGCACCACCATGTTTTATTGATGGATTTATCTACTTTGTAGAGACAGGGTCTCACCATTTTGCTCAGGTTGGTCTCGAACTCCTGGCCTCAAGCGATCCTCCTGCCCTTGGCCTTCCAAAGTGCTTGGATTATAGGCATGAACCACCATGCTCAGCCTCAAGGTTAATTTTATGTCAGCAGGCTACAATGTCCTGGTGTTTGGCCAAACACCAGTTTGGATGTTGTTGTAAAGATATTTTTTAGATGCAATTACCATTTAAGTGAGTAGATTTCGAGTAAAGAGAACTGCCCTTCATGATGTGGGTGAGTTTCACCTAATCAGCCAAAGGGCCTAAGAGAAAGGACCGAGGTCCTCTAAAGAGGAAGGAATGCTGCCTCCAGACTGTGTGCAGCCTGAAGACCGCAACATTCACTCCTGCTGGATTTCCAGCCTGCTGGCCTGCCCTGTGCATCTTGAACTTGACAGCTTCTTCAATCATGTGAGCCAATTTCTTAAAAAAAATTTCTCTTTCTCTATCCTATTGGCTCTGTTTCTCTGGACAACCTTAATATAGCTGTTAAATGGTGCCCAATAAGGACTGAACAACAAAAATGGCCTTGGTACATCAAATTATAAAACTACGATCAATCAATCTCACTAAAAATGGATCTTGTCTACACAGAGTAGAAAAGCTGGGGTAAGTGCTAAGGAATTCCAGGATATAATTTATACTCACTTTGTCATCCAGATCATCATCACTTTCATCCATCTCCTCCTGTCTAAGATTCCACTCATATTCTACATGGACATGTGGATTGAACTTTCCAGATTTAGCCTGGGAAAGCTGGAAGGAACAGCAAATGTGCACCATTTTAATTTAAATGAAACACCTCAATATTATACAAACACTAAGCAAATCCCACCCTCCTCCTCGTTTTCAATGAATCAGCTACAGGTGTACTACAGGCAAAATTCTGATTAGACAAGCTACATTGCTGCATGACAGGCTCAAGAAGAAATGCAAAGAACTACAGGCAGAGCCTTCTTTATTCTGATAACTTGACTTGTCTCCAAAATTAAAAGCTTTCTTCTTATTAAATGGGCCTCAAACTTGCAAATTCCTGGCTGAAAGGCAAAATGTGTCTTTGAAGTTTAAGAGTTAGGCTTTTAAGGTCCCAGTCCAATCTGTGGCCCCATTTTCTCATTCATAAAATGGAAGAAGGGATAACTGTCTCAAAGGATTCTTTTAAGAATAAAAAGGCCCAGCTGCTGGGCCTGGAACATGGCACTTAGCAGAAACTCAAGAGAAGAACACTAATGTGAAGGCTCAGAGTTGCTAAGCAAAACTAGTGGGGTCAAAAAAAGTGAGTGTGCACAGAAAGGGGAGGGGCTAGGAGAACAGTGTGTTACCATTTTGAAGACCACTGCACTCTGAGCTTTACTTGCCCAAGTTTTGGAATCAGCTTCTCATATAATTCTTTACTGTTAAGCTTCAGAGAAAGTCTAACGGTCTGGGAAATAAAAAGCATGACCTCAATCCACAAGCCTATCTGGTAATAACAACTCTCAAAAGCTTTTCAGCTCCTTTAACTGCATTCCAAAGACAAGTGGATGACAAATTTATCATTTTACCACTTTTTCTCCCATCCAAGTATTAACCAGGCCTGATCTTGCTTAGCTTCTGAGATCAGATAGATGAGATTGGGTGTGTTCAGGGTGGTATGGCTGTAGACCATTTGACCACCTTTTGTAATGTAGCACAGTGCTTATCTGAATTTCTTTAGTCAATGTTAAAAAAAAAATGAACTTGCTTTTTTTTTGAGACGGAGTCTCGCTCTGTCACCAGGCTAAGTGCAGTGGTGCGATCTTGGCTCACTGCAACCTCTGCCTCCCAGGTTTAAGTGATTCTCCTGCTTCAGCTTCCCAAGTAGCTGGGACTACAGGAGCATGCCACCACGCCCAGCTAATTTTTTTATTTTTAGTGGAGATGGGGATTCAACATGCTGGCCAGGACGGTCTCGATCTCTTAACCTTGTGATACGGCTACCTTGGCCTCCTAAAATGTTGGGACTATAGGCGTGAGCCTCTGTGCCTGGCCTGAATCTGCATTTTTAATATTCAATTCCAGTTTCTCAGAATGACACTTTTAAGGCAGACAATGTCTAATAAATCTCCCATGTCCATTTTTGCTTACCAAATCTTCACACTGAGTAGCTTTTAGTCTCTTTGCTATGTCTAGGGCAGTTTCTCCAGCCTGGTTAACTGAAATAGAGAAAAAATTAATTTGCATAATTATCTAGGAAACACCTTAAAAAAAGGCAAGGAACAACAATGACATAACAATGTAACATGCATCACATGCTCTTATTACAGTCATGAAGACACTAGGACACACTCTTACCTATATCCACAGTGGGCTTGCTCCTGAGCAGAAGCTTCAAACATTCAGGTTTACTGTACATACTACAGTAGTGTAGAACTGTATTTCCCAAGGCTGTCTGTTTATCCAGGTTCCCACTGAAAAGTCAGATGGTTAGAAAAAATGACTTACTCTGTAATTTAAAACTACAGATTAGCACCTATTTTTGTGCTGACAACTGAGTCAAATTTGAGACCTACTTATTACAGAGAAAATTATGTTTCTAACCTAGATTTATAAGCAATATAGTGGTAACAACTAGCATTTACTGAGAGTGCCAGGAACTATGGGACAGACATTGTTTCTTAATGGTACATGTATTAGTTCATTGAATCTTTACAACCATCTGATGGGGTAAGTACTAATAATAGCCTCTTTTACAGATAAAAAAACCTAAAGCACAGAGAGGCTGAAGTGCTTGCTTTCAAGATTTTCAGGATGGGTATGGTGAAGCAGGGATCTGAACACAGGTATTCTGTCTCTGGAGCCAATGCTTTGACCCGCTATGCTATGTTGTCTCTGAAGAAGAAACCTGGACTTTTATATAATTTGGCTTGTGTCTATGCACCATTCTTCCTATACGGGTTCCGATCCCCTAATATTTTGATCATCTTCTTTGGATGAGCTCTAGTCCCTCCTCACAAATCTGTTGCTTACAGAACAGCTAAAGAATAAAGAAGGAATCCAGCAAGTCCAAACTTCCTGTTTCACTATTATACTTCCATTAGTATGTCCCAAACTTGAATGAGCTACTGATCCAGCCACACACACTGCTGCTGTTTCATATGAAATTTATGAACAATGAAAACTCAAAAATCTGGTTAACCTGTGCTGTTAAGTCTTCTCTCTTTTAACCTCTCCTAATGGTTGGGAAATGTGTCCAGTCTGTGCAGAAGAGTTTTGAATACAAACAGAATTTTACATTTATAAAGGCCAAGGGGTGGCAAATTATAGCCTGCAGGCCATATCTAGTTCACTATCTGTTTTTATAAATAAAGTAATAAAGTTTTATTGGAATTGAACCATACTCGCTTGTTTACACATTGTCTATGGCTGCTTTCACACTAACATGGCAGAACTGAATAGCTCTGACAGAGACACTTCATGCCTGCAAAGCCAATACATATATATTAACCTTAAAGATCAGATTTTGTTTGGAGAAAACAAAAACCCCACAACCCAAAGGATGGGATTTTACATTTCGAGACATCTCCCAGTAAAAAATATTTTTTATATCTAGCATGATACAGAAAAAGCTTGCCAATTCCTGATCGAGGCCACTGATAGGACTGGTTTGTGTTAATTTATAAGGCATATTCAGGTAATTCAATAGAGAAAACAAAAACCATACCAGTTTTGTACAAGGAAGTCAACCAAATGGAGCGATGTCTGGTCTGCAGTTCGGACGGCAAGGTGAAGGGCTGTCTCCCCAAGCTCCTAAAAAGGGAAGAAAAAGTATAAATAAGTGGATCATATGCTCTGCCTAGGGAAGTGTCATATACATTAGTCGAAGTAATTATAAGGAGCACACATTTTCACTCTCAAAATCTCTTGATTTAGACATGGTCACCCAATGTATAAGAGTCTCATTGTATAGTATAATTTTAAAATAAGTCACCTTTTAAACCGATTTTCCACATTACTCTTTATCCTATGATTTTAGTGAGGACTTACCTGCCCAGGTTCTAGCAGTGGTTCCATTAGCTCTACCCCCTCTGCATAGACTTGAATTAGTGCAAGTAAATCCCTGGATTTGATGGCCTCAAGCAATTCATTTAGTTTAGCTGATGAAGTTGAACAGGTCTTCCTTGAAAACCTATGATCTACATACTTTGCAGTGATATATTCTTTTCGCACAGTCCTAAAACACAAGATAAAATAAAGAATTTTTATTTTCCAAGTGCTAAGAAAGGTTTATGTTTTTCTGACAAACATTTCTCTTTGTGAAGTTATTTTAATTAAGATATGCTTCTTTTCACCATTCAAACAAAACAGGTTTTAGACCAAATTATTCCAATAGAGACAGAATAAAGAAAATACTATGTATTTAACTAATATATACAGGTAATAAATATAGTTACGAAGTAAACTATATTTATTACCTGTATATATTAGTTAAATACATAAATCACAGCAAATTTCTTTTTCATCTTGACCAACAGCATGAGAAATCAAGTGTAAATACTTCAAACTCTGATATATATGAGAAAATTAAAAAATTTAAGAAATTAAACACATTATAAAAGATCAATTAACAGTTTTCAGAGCTTCATGGAAAGGATTTTTGTCATCTGATGTAACTTCCTATTTATTTTATGAAATTTTTAAAGGGTGGGGTCTCGCTATGTTGCCCAGACTGGTCTTGAACTCCTAAGGTTAAGCAATTCTCCTGCCTTGGTCTCCCAAAGTGCCGGGATTACAGCCGTGAGCCAAAATCTGGCCATAACTCTCCATTTTATAGGTGAAGAAACTGAGGCTCAGAAAGGTTGTCACTGAAGCAACTACCCCAGGCCAAGCATTGAGCTCCAAAGGGGTGAAGGTTAGCTATCTTTCCCGCAGAAGTTTTGGTGTGGGAGCACGACACCACATGGGTAACATGCCCAAACCCTGAAGGGGTGAGGTACTTTTTCCTTCTCTTGAGAAATCACCTTTCTCACTTTAGTTCAAGTATTTCTGGTAGGACTCAGCTTACCTCTCAGCGACAGGGGTGAGTATATAACCTAAGTGGCCCAATGGTTGCCCTGGTCACCTCTGGGCAAAGACTAAAATGAAAGTCAGCTATGAGGAAAGGAGAGGTAAGAGTCAGGGAAAGAGAGCTAGGGTACATGTGACGCTGTCTGATAGCCTGGATCCAGCTGTATCTGAATCCATCCCTTTAATTTCCCAGTTACATGAGTTTAAAAAAGACAGTAAATGGACTTCAGATTACATCCTAGTTCTACAACATCCCAGCTGTGTGACCATGGGAAACTGCTTAATCTTCATGAGCTTTAGGTTTTTTTTAAAAAATCTGAAAATGTAGATAAGACATTGGTATATTTTGAATTAAAGGATGTAGTTTCTAAGAAGTGTTTTCTACCTTCTGAGAGGGCTCTAACACAAAGGATATAAACTTTCTTGCTCAAAAATATGCATTCCACCTGTGGAAGCTGTTGCTATTTCCAACACCTCACAGTCAGGCAACACAGTTTAACATTGTGCCAATACCTTTTTCTTTCATTCTGGGTTGGTAGTAAAAAGAGTTGAGCTGGTTGATGATGGCACATAGCCTCTGGTCTTTTCTCAACTCTATGCAGTTGAGAAAAGACCAACTGATTTTATTAAGTAACCAAGTGCTCATGCTCATGGGTGTCCTTTATGCTTAGGTCAAAGTCCCTTTAGGATAGCAAGAGCCTGATGAATTAGAAGACTTCCAGTAACCAAAAGAATGGCCCAAGCCTGGCTTCTGAGGCCTCTGCTGCATGTGTCTTACATAAGGTGTGAATGGCAGTTATTGTGTTGATGAATGGAGCAACAGACTTAAAAATTAAATGGCTCTTGATTCAAGTCTGAGACCAAATGCTAACTATGTGACCTTGGGTAAATCAAGTTCTTGCTGTGCCTCAGTTTCCTCACCTGTAAAACATTAGTAATCATAGCTGCCTGGTAATCATAGGAAGCAAATTATGGGTAAGGAAAGAAGAATGATGCATGCCTTAGGAGTTCATTTGAAAGCTTCCTTCCCATTATTATCTATAAGGGCAGAACTAGACTTCAAGATGCAAAGTTGTGGGGAGGTAGATCTTACATTTCTGTTTCCATGCATTCATCTGTGTTTCAGGAACATCTGCAGATGGCTTCATATCACTGGAAGTACCATGCGATGCCACACAGTTATTTGGAAGAAATGATGCAGAGGGTGCTCAGGTATCACATGATCACCTGGATCACCCTGAAAATCACCTCTACCCTTAGGTCTCTAATTCTGTGTCCAGAGGAAGTATCTGGCCTCTTACTAGCCACAATACCTTCAACTTTTTGTGGGCATTCAGCCCATGGTTTCCTGACAATTTAAGGTTTTCTGACAGTGGAGTAATAGGGAGAATGGAAAATAGATCTGTCTGGAAATCTGGACACTAGAATTCTAGTACTATGGTTGATAAAGACAACTTTTCTCCTCTGTCCCCTTAAACCCAGGCCTCTCCTTTTCTACTCCATTTTCATTAAAGCTACCATCTATTTACCTAGAGGTAAAACCTTGGGTGTTACCTTGACAAGAGTCTTAAACATCACATATGAAAACTGATTAGCAAATCCTGTTGGCTCTCACTTCAAAATATATTGGGAAGTCCACTACATTTCATTACCTTCACTGCTACCACCTTTGTCCAGTTTATCTTCAGTGCTCAGTGGATCTGGTCTAACAGCTTCTCCCCGGCCTGTTTCCATAGGCACCCAGGCTCCGCCACACTCCCCACAAGTCTGTCCTTCACACATCAGTTACAGCTGGGTTTCCCAACCTCAGCCCTACTGACATTTGGGGCTGGGTAATTCTTTTATCTGGCAGCTGTCCTATGCATTGTACAATGTTTAGCACCAACCCTGACCTCTACCTGCTGGGTGCAGTAGCACCTGTCCAAGTCATGACAACTGCATGTCTACAGACACTGCCAAATATCCTCTGAGAGCAAAGTCACCCTTGGTTGAGAACCAGTAACACATGATCAACTTAAAATATAACGCATATCATGCCACTCCTGTTTAAAACTTCTCAATCACACTTGTAGTGCATGACCTACATGATCTGGTCCCATCTCCATCCTGCCCAGCATTCCCCAAATGCTCAGTTCTCTCCTGCCACACCTTCTTTCAGGTCATAGTTCAAACATACCTTACTTTTGGGGCACCCACAATGACTGTTTCAGCTGCCTGGCTGCTCCCCACAGGGAGGGGCCCTCATGCCCTTCAGCTCTGCTTTCCCCATCTTCAACCTGAAAAAAAGTCCCCTCCCCCTTCTCCACACACTTCAACACCTCCTCTTGTTGTACTTTCTTCATAACACCTAATACAATGTGCAATTGTATTACTGACATTTTAATTCCCTGTGTTTTCCTCTCCTCAGCCAGAATGTAAGCAGGACAGAACTCTGTCTTGTTTGTACTGTATCTTCAGCACCTACAAGAGTGCCTGGAGCAGGGAAGTTGCTTCATAAGGAGTTGATCAAGGACTAAATGAGTGATTAAACTGCATGTTACAAGAGGTTCATTTTATGCCTCTGGGTCACTGACCAAACAAAACAGTAGTAGTAGTGGTAGTAGCAATACTTACACAGCACTTACTACAGACCAATAATAGTAATTTTCATAGATACTTATACAGCACTTACTACAGACCAAATGCTACTCCAAGCACTTCTTTTGAGACGGAGTCTCACTCTGTCATCCGGGCTGGAGTACAGTGGCATGATCTTAGCTCACTGCATCTCCACCTCCCAGGTTCAAGCGATTCTCCTGTCTCAGCGTCCCAAGTAGCTGGAACTACAGGCGTGTGCCACCATGCCTGGCTAGTTTTTTGTACTGTTAGTAGAGAGGGGGTTTCACCGTGTTAGCCAGGATGGTCTCGATCTCCTGACTTTGTGATCTGCCTGCCTTGGCTTCCCCTAAGTGCTAGGATTACTGATATGAGCCACCATGTCTGGCTGCTCCGAGCACTTTTTACTCAAGCCCCTTGTTACCACAACCCTCCGAGGTAGACATATGTTCTGGATGAGGAAGCTAAGGCAGAAACAAAGTTACTTGTCCAAGGTCACATAGTTTAGAAAATGGCAGAGCTATGTTATGAATTCTAGCAGCCTGGCTTTAAAATCTATGGCCTTAACCACTACATTAGAGATACTGGAGAATCACTGACATTTTGAAGGCAAAAGCCTTACAGAGGCCAAATGACTAGATGAGGCATGAAGCCGACCAGGCAGCGCTGATACTGTTTTCCACATGAGAAACAGGACATAAAAATCCATGCTGTTATGATGTTAATTCGACAGCAGGGTCTTCAAGGTTTGGGTCATGCAAACATTTCAAAAATGCTGGTGTGGACAAGACTGCACTGTGTATGCACTTGGGAACTTACTGTTACGAAGCTGGCAAAATAACTTACATCTTATTTCTTCATGGTAGTTTTATGATCAAATTAACTTCTGAAAAGCCTTTTCAGTGTAATCTGTGCTTTTTTTTCATTTGCATACTGTTCTGTTGTGAGGCTCTACCATAGAGTATTTCATCAGATGCCTACAGATGGATACTTGTTTTGTTTCTAATCTTTTTCTATTACAGAATAGGAATAAATTCCTAGGAGCGGGACTGCCGAGTCAAAGCGTAAATACATTTATAATTTTGGTAAATATGGTTAATTTGTTTTTCATAGTGTACCATTTTGCACTCCCACTGGCAATACTATGAGACAGAATGTCAGTTTCCCCAGTCTTGCTGAGTGGGTTTGTAAGCATTTGGATTTTTGCCAGGCTAACAGGAATCTCCCATTGTCTTGGAATGTCTCTTACTTATCACAATACGTCATGTTTTTGAGAGAACTGCCCCCATGACAATCTGTGCTCCACAGAGCACAGACTCAGCTGCAACTACAGAAGGGAAGGTGAGGGTGAAAAGAATCTGTGCATTCTGGTAATACATTTCTAAATACTCTGCTTTCCCCTGATAATGGAATTTGCACTGAAATAAAAAAAAAATGTAAAAAACTAAGAAGTTTTTTGGGAGGGTAGAAAAATAATTATAGAATGGTAAAAAAAATGTTCAATATATCAGAAATACTTACATATCACTTGAAGGCGTTGGTTTTGGTGAGGGGCTGGGTAAATTTGCTTCCATAATATCATTAAAACTATTGTTTCCTACATTCTTGGCCAGCTGTAATAGAAAGTAAAAAAAAACCACAATATAGTAAACTCTTTACTACTAGTTAAAAGTATCCTATTATTTACTTTTGAGATTTCTGAATATGTGTTTTCCCTCATTTGACTTAGAATATAAACCACCATCCATCTGGTCAACAAATATTTACTGAGCATCTACTATGTGCCAGGCACCAAACTAAGTGCTGGAAATGCAGTGATGGGTAAACCATGTTCCTTTTCCATAGGTGCTCATAGTCTAGTGGGGCCACTGACAAGGAATCAATCATGTCTATATTTATGTGATAAATGCTAAAATAGAATCTGGTCCTACACACATACAAACGATCTCAGATTACAGAGAGAAGGCTCCATGTGAGCTTAACCATAGGTTAAACTTTTAATGAACAACAATAGCTTTTCAACCACCATCACATCTCCTTTTTATATTGAACACATTTACTCCCTCAACAGAAAAGCACATAGGATTATTCTGTATTTGGGAACAGATTAAGATGCTGCAGGTAGCAGAGGACCCAGGAAGCATTTTGCTTCTGGTTTCAAGATAATTCTAAGAAAATTTGTCCTGACGGGCCTCTATTCATTTCATGAATTCTGGGATGCAAAGTTTAAGAAACATACATGCAACCAGGTCTCTGGGGAAAAAAATCTTGGGTTAACTGCAGGGCAGTTAAAATTTGGGATTTGGACTTTCCTCTTTCTTGTCATCAAACTGGATTTCATTAATACAGGTCAAGGATATGAGTGACATCATTTCTGTACTAAACAAGAATGTGTTTCAGATGTTAGGACTCTGTCTTTTCTCTAGAATCCAGAAGTGAACTAGGGAGCTGAGTATCAGCATAGTAACTTCCTACCTTCTAAATTAAAAGGAATGTCTTGTATTGTGCATAGAATATAAGGCAGATCACGATTGCTTGGTGAATGCTCACATGGCCAGGTCTGCTGACTGGATCACTAAATGCCCATTTTGGTACTTTTCTCCAGTCAAGGCTAATGATAAGCTAGACTTTCAGCCTTTTTTTTTGAGCCCAGGTTCACTCAGGTTCAGCGCAACAGTGAGCCTCCTGTCTGAGAAGTCATATTTTATTTAAAAATTTCACTCTTAGTACAAAGACTCTTTCTCCCAGTGCACCAGTGTTAAAATTATGCAAGACAAGGCATGTGTCCAGTAGGCTTCCTACTTGCGGGATGCCAAGTAGGGCTCCCCTTCTGTTTTTTGGTATATCTCGGGGAGCTATTTGAACCTGATGACAACTCCAGATCTGGGTGACTCATGATGGGGAAGTACAGAGGTTAAAGGAAAACAAGTTTAAGTGTACATAACCCCTTTTTTGAATTAAGAAGCCAAGCACCGCAACTTTACACAATTTCTTCACTTACCACCTAAAGAAGTTTTTGGCAGGGCACAGTGGCTCACACCTGTAATCCCAGCACTTTGGGAGGCTGAGGCGGGCAGATCACCTGAGGTCAGGAGTTTGAGAACAGCCTGACCAACATGGAGAAACCCCATCTATACTAAAAATACAAAATTAGCTGGGTGTGGTAGCACGTGCCTGCAATCCCAGCTACTCAGGAGAATCACCTGAATCCGGGAGGCGGAGGTTGCGGTGAGCGGAGATTGCACCACTGCACTCCAGCCTGGGCAACAAGAGCAAAACTCCGTCTCAAAAAGAAAAGCAGTTATGGGTTAGCGAGTAGCTGGTTTTATAACAATAGTTAACAAGCCACTCCTAATTCATGTGTACTTTTACAAACTTAGAAATAATAAAAAGAAAATTGAGATAAACTCTTCAGTCATTACTTATAACAGAAGCCATGAAGTAATGTGAACATTTGAGTTTAAATGCTATTTCAGTGAGTCATATGAAAACTAATTAATAAAGAAAAAAGAGTTTTGAAGAAGCCCATCCCAAAAGAAAAGAGCCAGTTTCATTGAGCTAATTATAGACATGTATGATTCACTTTCTTCAAATAGGGAACAGAAACAGCATTACACACCATAAAAGTTACATTTTAAACATCTATGCAAACTCATAAAATTCAGGAATTATAGTTCTTTGTACTCAGCAGAATCCAAAAAAAAAACAAAACAATATATTAAAATTACTCATGACAATATTATTCTTCCCAAGTACAGGTCACTACTTACCAAGAGTTCAGAAGTTCCTAATTTGTCTAGTTCCAAAGACTGAATGCGAGAAATATGAACCCCCATTTCCCTATGGATGCCAGAACATTCTATACAGGTCAAAATACCCAAATTGGTTGAAAGCCAGGTAGGTTCTGTGGAAAGAATTTTGAAGACAATGAAACAAACAAGATATTTAATTTTAGTGTGCCAACTACAGAGGAAGCTCAAACAATAGCAGTATAACTTGTTAAGAACTATGAAGGAAAGACTTAAATAAAAGAAATAGACTCTTGTGGTTTAGCTTAGGGACTACTATAACAGTTTCCTTTTGAAACTGAAATGAAAACAAGATTAAACACTTTATCCTTGTGAAAATGTGAGAAAGGCTTTTCTTACGAGATCCTATGCAATACCTTTAGGCCTTGTGAGAGATGTTCCCTCACTGCCACTATAACCGCTGACAGTGATGGACTGAATGAAGGTCTATGAAGTACTGCTCACAGGTGAATGGATTCTATAGCCATCATTAACCTCCAAGTTGTAACTAACATTAACCCATCAGTTCATGGTCATGGCTTCCCCATGAGCATCTCTTAGTAATAAGACAGCTGTAAATAATGAACACCAAATGTTTAGTGACCTAAGGTCTTTTTTTCTACAACCTCCAATGGCCCTAGAGCAGTGGGAACTATTACTTCTATGTTAGCAAAATCTTCAGTGTTCTTTCTCTGGGTCAAGCTTCTTTCTGACTGGTCAATGCCTCAGATTTTACTACGTGTCTGCCATTTCCTGATCCTATGTGTGTCACTATCCTACATGTACACAATAATGGCAGAAAATCTGAGACTTCTCTCTGAGGTCCTTATGGCGTCTTGTGTAGAAAATCCAGTTTCACAAGTAAAACAGTAAAAAAGGTGTATCATAGTGCTTAATAACACCAGGCTTACATCCTGGTTCTGACCCCTACTAGCTGTGTAACCTTATGCAAGTCATTCAACCTCTCTGAGTCCTAGTTTCTTCATCTGTAAAATGGGAAAATGGGAATATTGAGATCTTGCTCACAGGGCTTCTGCAAAGATTCACTGAGATAAGCAAAACACCTAGCACGATTCTCAATACAGTAGGAGCACTCAATGTTAGCAGCTGCCAATAGATAGATAATATAGTGCTATTTGTAAATAAAAGTTTGGGAGACAGTGGTATAGAAGTTAGGGAGAGTTTGGCTGAGTAGGAAGGAAGGAAAATCTGTACCACGTCAGTTAATTTCACATAAACCATTTCTTTCTTTTTTTTTTGTGAGATGGAGTCTCGCTCTGTCACCCAGGCTAGAGTGCAATGGGGTGATCTCGGTTCACTGCAACCTTTGCCTCCTGGGTTCAGATGATTCTTCTGCCCTAGCGTCCCAAGTAGCTGGAATTACAGGCACCTGCAACCTTGCCCAGTTAGTTTTTGTATTTTCACCATGTTGGGCAGGTTGGTCTCTAACTCCTGACCTCAAGTGATCTACCTGCCTCAGCAAAGTGCTAGGATTACAGGTATGAGTCACCATGCCATAGAAAGAGACTGACCCATTTTTTAGGATAAGAAAAGTGTTAATCAGAATAGTAGAGGGAGTCGGTGTGAGACTGTCCAGGCTGTGAGTGGCAGACTGTGATACAAAATGTGGACTCCATGACCCCTACTCTCTCTATAATGTCCATGGTGCTTATATATGTCCTAGACCTTATAGGAAAGGTAGTATTTTGGCAGTGACATCTAGGAGAGCAAGAGGGGCTTTCCAGGTAGAGAAAACAGCAAGGTAAAAGGAGATCAGTGGTGGGAATTATCATGTTGGGACTATGTGTTTTGTGTGTGATTGTGAGTGTGTCCACTGGGGTTAAGACTTTTCAATAACTAGATCATTTTATATTCTACAGGAAGAGAAAGGATGTTGTAAAAGCTCGTTCAAATATGGGACAAAAACCTGATGAGCCACAGTCGCAGCAAATGTCATTCCCTGGGAGCCGCTGGACATCCTCAATAATGGCTTTTGTCAGGTCTTCCAGGCTGTTCTCTCCCGCACTCTGCTCTCCACGGAAGGCCATGGTTAGGGCCTCTTCTTTGCTATTTGTCAATACTGATATCCATCTGTTGGCAAAAACATAAGAGGAAAAAGGACTTTATAAGAGCATGGTCATTGTTTTCTTCCTCCACTGCAAGAAAATCTACTTCTGTCAAGTAATACCGAAAGAGAAACCCCCCCCTACCAAATGAGCAATAAAGTGAGGAAAAACGAATAAATCCAACTTGAAGGAAAGTGAGAGTTAAAGAATGGAAAGTTACACATAGGGGAAAATGAGAGATGAGAGGAGCAGACGAGTGAGAAAAGTAAAAAATCAGTATAACTGAGGACTTGCACGAATATACAAGGAGACTGAATTTCAGCGTGGGCATATTGAATAAAGGGAATGTTGGAATGAAGAGGACTCAGTGAGGGACCCATTCAATACAAGGATGAGAAAATAATGATGAGAAATGGACAGGGGACAGGAAAAGGAGTTTAGCAAAAGGTATCTGTTTTCTGCAAGACCATATCAGTGAGGATACTTAATAGTGAAAATAAAGAGATATTTCATTAGGAGCCACAAAAATTTATGCTTATGAGAAAGTCATATTAACATGGAAATTAAATATTAAATGAAGAGTGCAGATTATTTACTTATATACAATATGACTACCATATGTCCCAAACAAAATAACCCTTTGCTACTAAAATAACCTAAAAATCCAACAACAGGGTGTTGATTAATAAGGCAGGAAATAACCACAAAGTAGAACAGTTAAGTGGGCATTAAAGTGCACATTTTCAAATGATTTTTGATGACATTGGATAAATGCTTATAATATAGTGTTTTGTGAAATCAACAACCAAAAAATCTATTATATGACTGATACAGTTTGGATTTGTGCCCCCACCCAAATCTCATCTTGAACTGTAATCTTCATAATCCCCATGTGTCTGGGGAGAGACCCATGGTGGGAGATGACTGGATCATGGAGGTGGTTTCCCCCATGCTCTTCTCATAATAGTGAGTGAGTGCTCATGAGATCTGGTGGTTTTATAAGGGGCTCTTCCCCCTTTGTTCCACACACTTCTCTCTCCCACTGCCACGTGAAGACAGACTTATTTGCTTCCCTTCCATCATAATTCTAACTTTCCTGAGGTCTCCTCAGCCATGTGGAACTGTGAGTCAGTTAAACTTCTTTCCTTTATAAATTGCCCAGTCTCGGGTATTTCTTTATAGCAGTGTGAGAACAGACTAATATAATCATATAACCCCAAATTTAAATATATGTGTGTATTAAAGGCCAAAAGGAATTTCACCAATATGTCAATAGTGGTTGTCTCTGAGTAATTTTCTGCAGAAAACAAATGATAGAGGAATTGCTCAACTTTGTGCTTTCTATAATTTTTCAAAACTATAATGAGCTTGTATTACTTTCATGAATGAGGAAAAAGTCAAGTTTACTTTTTATTCTTCTTCTCATTTCTTTTTTGAGACAGAGTTTCGCTCTTGTTGCCCAAGCTGGAGTGCAGTGGCACAATCTTGGCTCACCACAACCTCCGACTCCTGGCTTCAAGCGATTCTCCTGCCTCAGCCTCTGGATTAGCTGCGATTACAGGCATGTGCCACCATGCCTGCTAATTTTGTGTTTTAGTAGAGATGGGGTTTCTCCATGTTGGTCAGGCTGGTCTTGAACTCCTGACCTCAGGTGATCTACCCATTTTGGCCTCCCAAAGTGCTGGGAATATAGGCGTGAGCCACTGAGCCTGGCTGCCAAATTTATTTTTTAAAAAGAAAATGAAGAACATTTCCAAACCACTGTAGTTTTGTTTTCTTAGTTACTACATCGATAGCTAATGCTTATTCTCAACAGGCAATATAAAGGTTTAGAACCAAATCTCTCATTTTTTCATATATCACTCAATAAAATGAATATGAAACAAAGCACTATACAAAAGGCTTTGAATAATAGTGATAGCATAATAATTAAAAAACATTATGTTTTTGGAGTATGTGAATAATGCAAGTCACACCTTGACTCTAGGTGGCGCTCACCTTCAGTATGTTGGGAGAAATACAACTAACTTCTGTAATGCAGTAGAAGTTTATGAACATTTCAAAACCAACAGTCTAGGGATTTGACATGGCAGGAACGGGGGGATTTTGTAACTTTTAGATGATTAAACAGTATTTTTTCTATCAGTTAATCTCAAGTTAGAAACTAGAAATTGTTTTGTTAAAAACAACTCAAGAACCTGGATTCAACAGGACTGACCACTGCATTCTATCAGCAACACTGTTGTTACTGGATTTTTCACTTGACTGCAAAGCCTCTATTTTGCTTTCTTCAGGCATTATAGAATTTGACTGATATTGTCCAGTATTCAGCACGTACCCAATACTTACAACTTTTTGACATACAGATTGAGCACCCCAAATTCAAAATCCAAAACACTTGTGGTCCCAAGCATTTCAAATAAGGGATATTCAACCTATAGAATCTTCCAACATGCCTCTCGGTTAGGGTTGATAATACTTTATACATGAGGAAACTGAAGTTATATGACTTGCCTAAGGTCCTAGGCTGGATTGTGTCAGACCAGATGGAGATAAGAAAATACTTGTTGACTCACTTTATCAGAGTTCCTTCCATTTGCCTCTTTACTCAGGAGCTCATGACAAATAAAGAGGTTTGTTATGATAATCAGAAGAAAATATATTTAAAGGATAATTTTCTAAAGAAATTAATTCAAATTTGGTGGAATGAAATGGCTACATTTCAAAAGGACCAAGAATCACAGTGATCATTTATGACAGTATTTTTAAACTTTTAAATTATTTTCAAGTAACAAGCATACTCAAAAGCATAAAGAATGCATAATTGTATTTTAATACTTTAAAAGTCCCTTTGAGTTTTAGAAGATAAAAAATTACTTGGCACTGTGCTAAGGGCTTTACATATCTTATCCTCTCAAAATCCTGCAATTGAGGTACATAATCCCATCTTACTGATGAGAAGACTGAAGCCAGATGATGTGCCTAAGGTTAAGAAGCCACTAACAACAGTAGTGAATGTATGTAGTTGTAGCTATTGGGACGCTGAAGCGGGAGGATTGTTGTAGCCTAGGAGTTCAAGTCCAGACTGGGCAACATAGAGAGACCTCGTCTTTTTTTTTTTTTTTTTTTTAAAACCACTAGCCAGCAGAGGCTGGATTAGAAGCCAAATGAGTCTAATATGCATCTGCTCTTTGTATACTTTCCTCAGTGAAAAGGAATTTTTTTCATTCAATTTCTTCAAACTTTCATATGAAAAATAAACTCAATGTAGTGAAAACTGTCTCTTTGTAACCTGGAGGTAAGTGAAGAACTATGGCTTCCCTCTGGGGCATGTGCTTTCTTTGTGGACTGCCATTACCTCCCACATCACTCAGAACAAAGTTCCCCTCTCACTATCAGCACCCAAAGAGAATGCAGGCTGGGCACTGTAGCTCATGTCTGTAATCCCAGCACTTTGTGGGGTCGAGGTGGAAGGATGGCTTGAGCTCAGGAGTTTGAGACCAGCCTGGGTAACAACAGCAAGACCTCATGGCTACTGACAAAAAAAAAAAATTAGCTGGACACGGTGATGAATGCTTGTAGCACTAGCTACTTGGAAGGCTGAATCAGGAGGATCACTTGAGCCTGGGAGACAGGCTGCAAATGAGCTATAATCACGCCACTGCACTCCAGTGTGTGTGACAGAGTGAGACCTTGTCTCAAAAACAAAACAAAACTGCAAAGTGCAAAATGTACAGCTTCAAGATAGGCCAAGTATTTCTTTTACTAAAAAATGTTAAACCTCATGGGCAGGAAACCAATATCTAACAAAACGGGGACTGAATTACCTGTAAGTCCTAAGAGTAAATAAAATACTGAAGGCCTGAGTTTGAGTCACAAGGGAACAAAGACAAAGTGGCTGTGTTCCCTGCCTCACCCAAATTACTCACCTGTGTTCCACTTAGGGCTTTGAGAAAGGGAAACAAGGAGGAGAGAATGAAATCATAGAAGGAGAAACAATATTCTAACGTGACCGTGGAATCCTGTCTGGGTTCAAATCCTGGCTTACTAGGACTGTTACCATGGGCATGTTGTGCCTCTGTTTCCTCATTTACAAACTAGGGACAAAATTCAGGGCTATAAGGATTAATAAGAGAGTAACATCTCAATAAATATTACCATTTTCATTATAAACAGTACCTCTCCCTGAATCTGTGGGTGGAAGGACAGCCCTCTCTGACTTCTTCCTTTCCCATTTGATTTCTAGTCACTTTTCTAGTCCACCAACTCTATACCCACAACACCAAGTCATCAATCACTTCCTTCCTATTCCATCCTCCTGCTGCTTCTGAGCCATCAGAGCCTCCTACTTGGAGTGCAGAGTATTCACAACCTTCCCTTAAGTTCGTGAGCCAGCTCAGGCTTACCTTCCTCTGGGAAGTCATCTCTGAGCAACAACCCCAGGAAGCCATGACAGTGTATGCCTCGAGTCTGTTCCTTCAGCTCATGGTCTCCTCTCCTTACAATTAGCACCTGCACTATATCACACTGACAGCCTCCTTCAGTAGAGATGCAGTTCCTTCAGGGCAGGGGCTCCATCTAATTTAATGTATTCTCAAGGCTTTGCATAGTCTTGTCATACAGCTGGCATTCATTAAATATTCAAATAATGAATAGCTAATTAGACCTTTCTCCACCTTTTCCTTTGTCTCTCTACCCTCTCTCTCAGCTTTCTTTCCCCACACTGTTCCATCCATCTCTGTATCTTTTCTACCCATGTTCTATTCTCTTTCTGATCCTTTATCATTTCTTCTTTGAAATGGGAAAAGAGTAAAATTCCCCAGAGAAGACTGTGTGTATATGAGCAATAGCAAAGCAAGTAAGCAAGTGGAAGAGAGAAAAAGGTGAGTGTAAGGCAAAAAGGGTATGAGAAGAATTCTGTGACCCTCCAGAAATAAAAGAGGAAAGAAATGATAGGAACATAGCACTTACTGTGTGCCACTGATGGAAAAGGAAGTTTGACAGTTTATGAAACTCGGTCCAAATTACCCCAAGTACTCATTAGAAATAATGAAAAAAAAAAAAAGTAAACACCAATAGCCCACTTTAACCAAAACATCCCTTTCCCAAGCAGCTGAGATAATAGTCACACATTGCCTTTTTCAGTCTAGGCTATAAGAAAGAAGATGGCATAAAGACGGCTCAGGACCAGGGATAGTGTTTTTAAAAAGGGGCCAGGGACTGTCTAAGGTTGCATACCTGGTCAGGTTATTGCAGGACTCCAGTGATACCAAACCTGGTCCGGTCCTGGCCACTTTATCAGGTTCCCTTTAATTGACTGTCTACCCCAGTGAAAGGCACCACCTGCCAGGTTCCTTCCTTCAGAACCCGGCTCTCCTGCTTCTCTTAACAGTAATGGTCAAGTGTCCAGGTAGGCTGGCTGATATGTTTGGCCACCAAAAACTGAGCAAAGGCCCCTCCTGAGGGCAAGGAATGTGATTAAAACATGCATAAGGCATAGTCTTGCCCTCAAAAAGCTCTTGGTTTCTTTTCTACAGGGCTGCAGACATGCACCAGAGGGTCACAGAGGGGTATGAAGAGGCCACGTGCAGAGAGTAGGGAGCAATAACCCCAGAGAGGGTGGGGCTAAAGCAGAATCTTGCTGGAGGTACCAGAAGTTACTGAGTAGACAAGAGGGAGAACCACAGACAGAGAGAAGAGCAACATGGGACAGCCCACGGGTGAGAAAGAAGTGTGGAGGCACCAGGAAAAGTTCTTACAAATTAAAGGAAAACGTTGATGTATATTGTAAAGAGAGAGGTGCTTTTTCAATCCAAGGCATGGCACCATTATTTCAAAACTACTTACGCTACATAGTCCTGCTCATCTTCTGCCTGAAAGTGATATGTTCTATTATCTAAAATAAAAAAAAGAAAAATAAGTGAAACCATGAAAAGCAGGGTTCTTTCAGGTATAACAGAAATTTAAGTTCCTGGAAAAAACAACCCAGTAAAAGTAGGATTTTAATGTTATTTTAGTTTTACAGCAGTATCAGCCAGGTGCCTTGTGTATATTATTGCTAATCTTCACAAAAGTCTTTTCTGTGTTTCATTTTACAGATGAAAAAACTGAGGATCCAAAAGGTTCAGTGACTTGTACAAGGTAACACAGCAATAAAATAGCTACATGATTCATTCTGTCAAGATTATTTTTCTTAAGTGCAACAAGAATACGATAAAATAACCACAAATACCATGCAAACACCTGGAACCACTTTTGAATAAACAGTGAGGAGAGGGGAAGGTCCTATTTGATCCAAATGGGTTTTCCTGAAAAACTGGAGAGTGCCCGCTAATTCAGCATTTTCTGTTTCATTTTCAATTCAACTGTTACTGTGCTTTCTTTTTTTTTAAATCTCCTTTTCAGAAATGATTCATTTACTGTTCTCCACTGGTCTTGACTTACCTACAGAGTAGCCCCAACACCCCCAACACTAAGCATACTGTGCCCCAGATGTTGGGGCTACTCTCTGGATAAATCAGGTTGCAGGGAAGAAGGGCTCAATCTCTGCTATCTAGGTAAGGGAAGGTGTGCCCTAACTTGGATACTTTGGGCAGGTGTACATGAGGGAAGTTCTTTCTTAAAATTCAGGATTTCAAGAAAGCTTCAACATATTCAGGTCAAACTAATACATCCCGAGCACTTCCTGTGTGACAGGCTAGGCATTCATACCCTTCATCTCTCCTGGGGAGAGAGACAATGTGAATGTCAAAGAACACACCATGCTCATGGCTGTAATCCCAACACTTTGGGAGGCCGAGGCAGGAGGGTGCCTAAGCCTAGGAGTTCAAGACCAGCTTCAGCAACATAGGGAGACCCTGCCTCCACCAAAAAATTAAAAATGATCCAGGTATGGTGGCATGCACCTGTGGTCCCAGCTATTTGGGAGGCTGAAGAAGAAGGATCACTTCAGCCCGGGAAGCTGAAGCTGCAGTGAACTCTGGTTGCCACCATTGGACTCCAGCCTCGGTGAGAGTGAGACCCTGTCTCAAAAACAAACAAAAACCAAAACAAAACAATAAAGAACATGCCATGGGTGGCAGTGCCTGAGAGCTTTGGTTGGGTCTCTGCTTTATTGCTGTGTGACCTTGTGTAGCTCACTGGACCTCTTGGAGTCTCAGTTTTTCCTTCTGTAAATGGAAAACTGGTAAGGCTTTTGTGAGGATTAGCAATAATGCTTTTTTTTTTTTTCCACTTGGCATGTAACAGATGCTCTGTAACTGACAACTATTATTAATAACCTACATATTCTCATAACTAGGGATTCTTGGCTTTTTGAAGTCATAAAATAATTCCAAATTTTCATATTTCTTTCTTACCAATAACTCAAGAAATCTCTTGGTCATGAAAATCACGGGGAATCTAAACTTCATACAGATGCTGCAGAATACAGCTTACACTGTATCTAAAGAGCCTCATGACTGATTCCATCTTTTGGGTCAGGACTCCTGAGCTTCCATTCACACAATTGCAACAAAAGGATTTCAAAGGTCAGGAAAATATTTCTGTGCTTCTATACACAGATCATCCACTTTGGCTGTTGGCCTGCCATGCTGGGCTGTGACAGAGAAGGAGGGCTATTTAAGATGAGTGTTGCAGGATTTCAGGATATTCACTGGTACTGTCATCCTCTCTTTAGAAAGAGAAGTCCTCTCAGCTACAGTGTGGGTCGATAAGCATACCCATGGAAGCTGGCCTAGAGGAAAAACATTTTCCCCCAACTTTCTACACACTGTGAGAGCACAGGCTACAGGCTGTGGGATGGGTAGCTCATTATGCTCTCTCATCACAAGAGAAAAACAAACTCTGAACCATGAAGTAGAAAAGTGATAGGGTGCAGTGCCATCAATTCATGAAGGTTGAAGCCAATTCTCCTTGGAAGCAAAGAAATAATTTTTCCATTAAGAGCCAGATTTTGCAGGGATATAACTCTGAGCAAATTCGTTGTACATATATATTGGCATAGCTGCATTCCCAAGTCTATATCAGTGCTTCTTAACCACAGGCGCACGTTACAATCACCTAGGGGCTTTTTTGTTTGTTTGTTTAAACTATATCTGGGCCTTATACCAACAACTGTGATTCAGTAGATCTAAGAGAGAAATGGGAATATACTTAGAAACATCTTTCCAAGGGGACAAAGCTGTGTACTCACAGTCAGGCACTGTCTAGTTCAATGCACAAATACTAGATTCTATTCTATTGCTGGTCAGATCTGACACTGCTATGCCTTGTCAACTGCAGGTGGGCTCAGTGGAAATTCAGAGACCTGGGGCATCTTTCCAGAGCTGCACATGCAGGAATAACAAGAACCTGTTCAAATGCCAACTCTGGGGAGCCTTGCTTGGAAAAGCTGCTGTTTAAATACCTGGAGAATAAAAATGTGCAGGTGTTAGAAGCCACAATAATCAACTCAGAGAGAGAAAAAGGACTCACGTGATATCAGGTCAAAAGATTTTTTGTCTTCGGCATTAGGTTTTACTTGGCAGGTGAGAAGGTTCAACTTAGCTGGTTGCCTGTTAGACTGGAAAAAAAGGGAAAATGGAGAAGTTACATGCAGCTCTACTCTCTTGTCTGCAGGCTCAGTGCCCTGCAGGGCAGGTATGCAGTTCAGAAGGGCTGCTCGGTGGCACAAAAATATATTTTCAGCAACGAAGAAAGAGACACCTGAGCATTGTTCAAAGTTTACCGCAAGAAGACATCAGATCTATAAGTTTCTGCCCTCAAATATAAGCTGGTAAGTTTAGTAAAGTTTTATTTATCCCACTTGAATTCTGAATCTCATTAAAGATGGGGGAAAAAATTAGGTGTCCTACTAAATGTCTTTAAACTGTGCATAAATATCCTGGTGATTTTTCAGAATGGAATAAAAAATAATTCACCTTACTTCCAATGAACAGTGGGCATGATTCATGGAAATGTACCTTTCTGAAACCTACACATACCTAAGCACATACAGTTGACACTTTTAACACTGTATCTTAGTGTGAAATGTAGCTAAGCTATATTGCATTTATTCATTCAAAATGATCCCAGCAATTAATCATCCCCAAACTGATATCCCAGATATCCATGAATTCGACAAATTTTGGTTGTCATGCAAAATCTACATTGCTTCTCTCAGAAGTACAATGACAATTACTATCTGTGAGGCAATGCTTAATGAACCCCAATATCTGGGGAGAGAAAATATGAGAAGGATTTAATATAACTTATCAGGAAATCTCTTGGTCACACATATAAAACAGACCCTACAGTATCCAGATAGTCATGCTAACTTAGAAGTCTTGCCACATATTAACACTGGGCAAAACACTCTCCTGCCTGCCTATGTCCAAGGTCACATGCTGGACAAGGATTCCTCCTTGCTGCAGAAGCTGACCAAGGTATGAAATGTCTGAGTGCCCGGGCTGGGCTGTGCTCGAACTTGAGAAGCCTGCAGAAATAAGCAATAAAACTCTTTAGGTGGACCTATATCCCTGTCTCAACTGAGAACTGTGGTTCTCAAAATCCTAGTACCAGGTGCATCTGCAGCTGAGGAATTACAATTTTTAGGGAAAAGAGAGGGGAAGGGAGTTAGAGACAAGTCGCATCAGTAAGCCAATCAAAGTGGAATAGCAGAGATGGCATACAATCAAGACAACTTCAATGACACACTGTCACCTCTCCTAAGTAATAGGCATTAAACATTTCTGTTTACCTTTCTGTGCTCTCTGGACCATTTTCAAGATCTTTCTCCCTCTGTTATTTCAATGACATTAGACATAGAAAACAATGCCCTTTGTCCCATATGTATCTATTCCAAAGCAAACTACTTTGTGAGAGGAAGTGAGAGACCCAGGAGACTCCGTGTTCAATGCATGTACCTTTGATTTAGAAATGGAACCAGAAGTCAAGTACAAGATAATTTTGCCTAAGAGGAAACAGTGCTTGGGAAGATTCCTGTACTCTAGAACTTGTCAACAAACCTAGAAGGGGAGCAGGAGCTTGTGGGTCTGCAAATTTTTCTTAGAAAACAGCTGAAGTTTGAGTTGCTAAAGGCCTCAGACTCCAAAATCAGAATATGTAGCCACAAAGCAGGCTCAGCCTACTGTAAAAGGAACTGTTAGTTTTACATCTCATCTTTTTGGATGTGAATAAATTGCTGACTTTCTCATATAAATGACAATAACATATGACCACCTGAAAAAGTAGCGACCCAGTTAATGGTGAGAACTCTTGCTACGATATTATGTTCCAATTTGGAACCTGCATTTAAAGAAGGTTGCAGAAAAGCTTGGGGAGATCAAGAGATGATTAAAAGGGTGGAAAAATAGAAACTCTGAAGATGAGTAAGAGGCATTACTTAGTATAGAGGAGGGAAAGCTAGGGGGTGACTTAATGACCATCTTCAAGTATAAGAAGGTTGTTATCGCGAAGGTTGGGCAGCTGTCTTCCACTAGCTCAGATGAAAAGAAATGTACTCAAATTGTAGAAGATGATCTGCACAAGACATAGGAAGAACTTCCCAAGCTTAATCTGATTATGCATAACAAGAGGTTTCAGGTTTCTTATGTAGAGAAGAACTGTCTTTGAAAAATTTAATGATTTTTTAAGCTGGTCAGGTGCAGTGGCTCATGCTTGTAATCCCAGCACTTTGGGAGGCTGAGGCAGGTGGATCACTTGACGGCAGGGGTTTGAGACCAGCCTGGCCGATGTGGCAAAACCCTGTCTCTACTAAAAATACAAAATTTAGCTAAGTGTGGTGTTGCATGCCTGTAATCCCAGCTACTCAGGAGGCTGAGTCAGGAGAATTGCATGAGCCTGAAAGGTGGATGCTGTAGTAAGCCAAGCAAGACTGTCTCAAAAGAAAAAAAAAAAAGAAAAATTTAATAATTTTTAGACACTATTCACATTTGAACGTGACAGAAGGTTAACTTTATTTTTTTAATTCTCCCTAAATCTAGGTTTCTCCGGTGTTTCTGAACAATCTTACCAACAGATACAACCAAGAACAGATATGAAATCTTAAAAAAAAAAAAACAAAAACCACTCAGCTGAGTATTAACTGCATTCAGGCAAGTTAAACAGCACTATTCACCTCTCACTTCTTTCTCTCTCTCTGTTTTTTTTTTTGATAGGGATCTCGTTCTGTCAGCCAGGCTGGAGTGCAGTAGCATGGATCATTCAGTCTCAACCTACTGGACTCAAGTGATCCCCCAAGCTCAGCCTCCCAAGTAGCTGCGACTATGGATGCACACAGTCACACCTGGCTAATTTTTTTTTGGTATTTTTTGTAGAGACAGAGTCTCGCCATGTTGCCTAGGCTGCTCTTAAACTCCCGAGCTCAAGTAATCTGTCTGCTTCAGCCTTCCCAAGCGGTGGGATTGCATGCATGAGGCAACATGCTGGCCTCAGGCCTCAGCTCTCCTTTCTTTCTTTTAAAAACAAACAAATAAAAAAAACCTTTTAGGTTTGGGAATACATGTGAATGTTTGTTACATAGGTAAGCATGTGTCACAGGGGTTTGCTGTACATATTACTTTATCACCCAGGTATTAAGCCCAGTACTCAATAGTTACCTTTTCTGTTCCTTTCCCTCCTCACCTCTCATTTCTAAGCATGGACTATTTCAAAGTATTTTGCTGATAAGGAATTTACACAGTTTAAGTCACTCCATGATTGACCCACAGCTTCAATGGTGATGACGTATGATGTTTATTCTCTTAGAAGTTGGTCAAATCTACTAGACTGACTTTTCCTATGTTAACATGAACTACGTTTGACACAGGAACATCCTGCCTACACAGTGTTCTTCTCCAAACTGAGCTGCCAGTGAGGCATCTGACAAAGCCATCATCCCAAAGGTGACTTTGAGGAGCCAAGTATGCACAATTTTTGACTGTCTAAGCAGCTGACATACCCAGTGCTGAGCCCATGAATACCAGAGGGGAGTGGTATGTTCCACAAAAGTCGAAGGACCAAGGCATTTGAAGCATGGAAATCACTACAGTAATAATTGTAACACCAGATGTTTGCAAAACTTTCCAAAATTTCAAGGCACTTTCTTGACATTTAGTACTAATTTATAGGTATATTGATTAGAGACAGTATAATCTTTCCTGGGATTTCAGCAGACTAAAAGTAAAACTAAATGATTTACTCTGGGCTATACCACAGTAGAACAGTTTAGGAAAGGCTTTCATATTGTTTAAGGAGAGAAAAAAGAAAGCAAAACAGAAGAGAAACTCTGGAAACATCTATGTATCTACTGAGTCCTTGCTGTTGATTCCCATACTGCTCAGAATCAACACACATCTGCGCCATGACCTCCAGGCACCAACAGCAGGCCCCATTCTCGCACTCAGCTCCTGTCACTCTGAGTTGTTCCTTTGGCTGAGGAGGGTCACTGGTCCCTCCTGCTGCTCACACATTCCTGCAGGCTCTGCTTACTTCTTGCAGGATTCTCATCAATCAGCACCTCCTCAGAGAGGGCGGTGCCGGCCTGACCACCTCCCCATCATGTTCCATTCTTGTACACCCTGCTGTATTTTCTTTCTGGCTCTTATCACTCCTTATTTGCTTCCTGTCTTCCTTCCCCCTAAGGGCACACACATTTTTTCTCATTAAAATGTGCCTGGCACACATCAGGTACTAGCAAGATCACGGCTCACAGCAGACTTGACCACTGAGGCTCAAGCAATTGTTCTACTTTGGCCTTCCTAGTAACTGGTACTATGTGTGCATGCCACATGAAGCTAATTAAAAATATATGGTTTTTTTAGAGACAGGATCTCACTCTGTTGCCCAGGGTAGAATGCAGTGGTGCAATCATGGCTCACTGCAGCCTTGAACTCCTGGCCTCAAGGCATCTTCCTGCCTCAGCCTCCCACGTAGCAGGGACTACAGGTACACCTCACCATGACTAATTTTTTAGTTTTTTGTAGAGATGGGGTCTTGCTTTCTTCCCCAAGCTGGTTTAAACTCCTAGCCTCAAGTGATCCTCCTGCCTCGGCCTCCCAAAGTGCTGGGATTATAGCCATGAACCACCATGTCCAACCCTCAATAAATATTTACTAAATGAATGACTACATTCCAGGCATCTTACATCATATGCTATCTCATGTACTACCTGTGAGGGAAGTCTTTTTAGTTGCTTTTACTAAGTGAAGAAATGAAGGCACAGAGGGGTTAAGTAACATTCCTAAGCTCTCCCAGTAAGGAAATAGTCTGTATGGGTCAGAGCCCCAACTCATTCTCTTCTGCGTTCACTCTGCAGTCCAGCTTGGAAAGAAAGAAATCTGATATAGCTTGGGGAATAACAGCTGGATGCCCAGCACAGAAGAACATTTCCTCCTGGTTATAGTAAGGGTTAAAAGTCAATAAAGCAAAAGCTCCAAAGATTAACTTCTGTTTTAATATCTTCTTGGGTTATTTGATTCTCCTCTACTTACTTTCATAATTGGGAAAAAGAGAAATTTTAGAAGGCAGTTTGAATTCCTACCAAATCATTCATCATATATTTATCAAGCCTCTACCACATTCCAAGTACATCCGAAAAACACACGGTCTGTGCCATCAAGCATCTATGGAAACTGACCTGACTAGGTATGGGGCCCAGGGACCTGAGCTCAAGGGTTTGCACCAAACATGTAGGCAAGGCTCCACACAGGCAGCCTCAACCTTCTAGAGAGGACTTTAGAAGACAAACTGGAAAGCGTTGAGGAACAGTGATGAAGCAGTATGAAGTATGAGCAGTCTGAAGAGAAGTGATGAATTCAAACTGGGGCATAGGAGAGGACAAGCTGGAGGAGGTGATGATGAGCACACAAGAAGGGAGACGCTGCATGCCGCACTAAGAAACACACATTCCCACCCATGATGCTGGCAATATACTGGAGGAAGCTAATTAGTGGAGTGACCTGTATTTCACAGGGGCAATTGGTGGGAGAGGTAGAGAGAAGCTGAGAGAGTAAGGAAGATAAACAATGAAATGAGAAGGGCCTGAATCACAGCTGCCTTATAGTAGTGGTGCTGGTAGCCAGAGGCTTAAGACAGCTAGAAAGGGAGACTTTTAATGCAGCATTCCACAAGTAACCTTTACCCTAGTATGTGAATGACTCAGTCCAGGAACCTTTTGAATGGTGATTAGAGGGAGGGACACATAGCTCCTGAAGGCTCTCTTGAGCAGCATCTCTTTGAAAAGCTAGAAGAGCCTCTTCAAATGCAGTTATGACACTTTTCAAAAATGAAGGTTCTATAACTTTGTTCATTCAAACTCTGAGGCTTGTCCTTTTACAGGTTTTACTTCTCATTAAAATAAGATACATTTATAGAAGAAAATGAGACAGAAATAGTGCAAAGAAGAAACCAAACATTAGTTGTTAATCCCAGTTTTACATGTAGCAATAAATATTGTTAATACCTTAATTTTACCAAGATGTATGCGTGAGATGTCTGGTTTTTTTTTTTGGACATACGTTGGTTCAACTTGTATATACTGTTTTGCAGACCATTTTTCCCAATTAACAATATACATAGATGTCTTCATTTTACATACCCCTCCCCCACACATCTTCAGACAAAAGGCAAACCTATTTAAGCTTTTTTGGAAAATGTTTCAACTAGGGAAGCTCTGGGTATATTTTATGAAGAGAAGTGATGAATATATCCCTCTGATATAATACAAAGTGGCCGTTCAGCTAGGAAAATCATCAAACATGTAAGTAGAAATGCATACAGAAACAGAATGAACCAATTCCAATTAATGTTTCTGTGTTTCCTAAAAGAAAATAAACACCACACATTTGTCTTTAAATATCTTAGCATGTGCCACGGTTCCAGCGTTTTTGCTGGAAGGGTAAAGTTGTTAGCACAGGCATATTTCTCACTTAGCAGAAAACAGCTGCTACTGGAATTAGTACCCAGAAATGAAATTATTTCCTCCCATCATCAAACTGAATTGCTCTGCTTTACAAATAAGAAGTGAACATCATTAATTACTTGGAAAATAGGCCTCACCCCGCCAAGACGAAGCTGACATGTGGAAAGAGGTAAAAATAAAACGACAAAGCTCTCTTCACTTCCTGTGCTAGTGCCTGAAAACAGAGCTGCTCAGACCATTATGGTCATTTTCAAAGTTTTCATTCAATCAATACTTTTTTAGACACCTACTGTCCCCTACCAGGACATATATTTTTGGCACACAATCAACAACCACAACAAACCCCTGGCAAGAAATTAAGGTACATGCTGAACACCTACCACTGCAGAGAGATCTTATCTCCAGAATTTTAACAATCAAGACTATTAGCTTTTGGCCTTCCAAAAAGATAAAAGGTAACAGTTTTTTTTTTTTTAAAAACTGAGCACTAAACTGCCAGGTACATTATATCTCTTCTATTATTTAATTTTTGCAATGACTCTGTTACTTAGGTACTGTTCCTAAAGCCATTTCATAAATGAGGTAACCAAGGATCAGGAAGGTGAAGTAAACTAACTTATGTTTTCCAAAAAGTAAAAGGCAAAGCTGAATTCTGAACAAATCTCTTCTCACTTATCACAATGTTTCCCTATCAAGACAAGCCCTTGGAAAACTTACAAAGTCAGTCAAAATATAGCTTTACTGTTTTGCCTTTTCAGGTTCTTACTGCCTTTAAATGGCCAGTTCCCTCATTTTCCCTCCAGATACATGTTCCAAATTCCAAACTTCTACTCTGTAGCCACAGCTCAAGCTCTCCCAAGCCTTGTGTGATCCTTCAGACAGAGAAGATATAATAGAGATTATCTAACTGAAGTAATTCGTTCCAGAGAGTGGATGACTGAATTCCCTTAACCCTGGCAACCACTTTCTTTCTTTGCCAAACATTTATCACTGTATCTCTCAACCATTTTAATAAAGGGACTCATTTCCGGTTGGCAGAATGTATATATATACATGTGAGAAAGAAATATTTGAAAATGGAGCGCTCCAAGAAAATGTCTTTCATTGTAGCAAGGAAGCTGTTACCTTACTTTTGAGAGGATATTCCACTGAAATCAACATTAAACAATCAATGCTACAATGCAAATAGAAAAAGAGCTTACTGGGGGCTGCTGCTAAGACTTGGGGCTGATGCTGCCGCATCCAATGAATGCGCTAGATGGTCATCCATGCAGGTGTTTCTGCACGTATTTACTGAGCACCTACTAGATGGTCATCCGTGCAGGTGTTTCTGCACGTATTTACTGAGCGCCTACTAACTAGATGGTCATCCGTGCAGGTGTTTCTGCACGTATTTACTGAGCGCCTACTAACTAGATGGTCATCCGTGCAGGTGTTTCTGCACGTATTTACTGAGCGCCTACTATTTGTTAGTATATAGAGTTTGGGCCAGTTCAAGAATTTTTAAATTCACATTTCCTATTTAGCTACAATAGCCACTTTATGTCATGTTATCCCACAAAGGTACCTAAAACAAAAACCTTCAGATTTGGAATATTTGTATAAAATGCACTAATTTGATAGTAAAACATCTGAGCTATAGTATATACATATTTTTTGAGATGGAGTCTCACTCTGTCATGCAGACCGGAGTGCAGTGACATGATCTCAGCTCACTGCAACCTACACCTCCTGCCTCCCAGGTTCAAGCGATTCTCCTGCCTCAGCCTCCCAAGTAGCTGTGATTACAGGCACCTGTGCCATCACACCCAGCTAAATTGTATTTTTAACAGAGATGGGGTTTCACCATGTTGGCCAGGCTGGTCTTAAACTCATGTCTTCGTGATCCACGCCCCTCAGGCTCCCAAAGTGCTGGAATTAAGCATAAGCCGTCGTGCCAGGCCCCTAGTTTATGTTTTTTAAAAAATATTCTCATTGCATTTTATAAAAAAAAATGGGCAGTGAGTGGCTGAGACAAAAATGTGTTGAGACTTATATTATCCTCACACAGAAAGGGTAGTTTTTAAAGCGAGGGAATCATCATGTTGATGAGAACACAGCATTTACTCATGCTGGGCCCCGTGCCATATGTCTTACATATACTTGTTCACTTAATTCTCACAATCACCCTAAAACTAAGTACCACTATTTTACTACTTGACAGATGAGGAAAATAAGGCACCAAAAGGTTAAGTTAACTCTGCCTTCAGGTCACAGCTAGTAACAGCAGAACATTAGGTTAAAGTAAAACTTTTTTTTTTTTTGAGGCAGGGTCTCATTCTGTCGCCAAGGGTGAAACAGCAAGTATCTTAGAGCTAAGCAAGTATCTTAGCTCTTCTGAGTCTCAAGCTATCTCACCACCACAAGGGAAAACAATGCTATCTCTGCTGCAATATAGAACTAGGCAATGCGTGACAAATGTCTGGTGCTCTATTTCCAAGTAGAGCAAAGACCCTCGACTTTACCTTCTTGGGTGCATAGTTGGCTTTAGCACTTAATGTGACTTTCAGGCTTCTTCCCACTAAAAAGGGGATTAACACCTACTTCCTTGTGAAGGTGTTATCGAAGTTAAAAAAGAATGTATGTAAAGTGCCTAGCATGCAGTGAGTGTTCAATAAATGTCACCTATTTTATTTTGAGGCAGGGTCTTGCTCTGTCACCTAGGCTGAGTGCAATGGCACAGTCATGGATCACTGCAGCCTGGACCTCCTAGTTTCAAGCAATCCTCCTGTCTCAGCCTCCTGAGTAGCTGGGATTACAGGCAGGTGACACCATGCCCAGCTAATTTTTTTTTCTTTTTTTTGGTAGAGACAAAGTCTCAGTATGATGCCCAGGCTGGTCTCAAACTCCTAGACTCAAGTGATCCTCCTTCCTCGGCCTCCCAAAGTGTTGGGATTACAGGTGTGAACCACTGCACCTGGACAACTATCTTTACAATTACCAATTCTTCGAAAAATACCTCCTCTGATGGTGTCCACATAGCTGATACACAAAATTCTGTTATTATCCATTTCCCTTTAGATTAAGGCAGTATTCCTTGTTAAAATGCAATCATCTCTGGGAGAGTTTCCCATTAAGTCACTAAGGCTCAAACAGAACATCAGATCTTATCTAAGGTGGAGGTTCTAGGGGAGTAAACTGAATGGGCATGGGCAATAGGCAGCATCAGAACAGCAGAGAAGTCTAGGGGACACAACTCTGGTGAATGTGATGCCACAGAGCCTGCTAACAGAGGGACTCCAGGCACACAGAGGAGAACCAGAAGAGTGGTGAAAAAACTCAGTAACTCTGGGAACTTAAAATACTAAGTGTTTTAACAAACATCTGGCCTTGCAAGAAGCTTAGACCTGTCCATTGCTCTGACTTTACTGTTTCATTTATTAAAAGGGTACTGAACTAGAATAAAGAAGGAGGTGATGAGAACTAGACTCAAACTGGCTAAGTTCTAACCGAGGCCCACAATCCAGTTCACAAAGTTGACAAATATCACTGTCAAATTGGCTGCAGATTTCTGAGTAACACAACTCCATTCTAGCCCCTCTATATTGTAACAGTAGCAAACAATGGTGGAAGGGCTCAGAGGGTCTCTGCTCTGGCTAAAGCTGAAGTTATCTGATTAGCAGTATTTGGGCTTCATCGCTAGATCAGTTAAATCAGAATCACTGAGGGTAGAACCAGGTGATTCTAATGTCCCATAAGGGATCAGAGTCATTGGATTCATTTGGCCAACTACAGCCCCCTTCCATCACTTGCAGTGGTTCATTCGGTGCTAGTGATGAGAGTTTTCATTTGCAATAAACTGTATACTGATGCTTCTAATATCTAATCTTGTATCTCAAATAGGGAAAAGAAGACCCTCCACCAGGATTCAAACAGAGTAAACATCTCTGCTGCATGTATTATTTCAAAGAATAACCTGTAACATATTAGCAGATATATTTCTAAACTTATGTTTTATAGAACTTGAACTTGGGAAGCCCTCTAGTAGACATTTATGTCTTCAGGTTCTGCATTGGCCATGTACAAGACAAAGATATTTCACAGTGACTCTTAGTTTCGCAAACAGTGCAGCTTATGTCATATGTCCAAATAACATTTTCTATACTGGAACAACTATACTTCTTTTGCCAGGGAACATGGCTGTGGAGAAGGCTCAACACTAGTGCCTTTGGACCCGAAGTTGCATTCCTTTTATCAGAGACAGGGTCTTGCTATTTTGTCCAGGCTGGAGTGCAGGTGCAATCATTGCACACTGCAGCCTTGAACTCCTGGCCTCAAGTGATCAACTGGCCTGTCTCCCAAGTACCTTGGACTACAGGTTGCATGCCACCATGCCCTACTTGCAGATGCATTTTGAATTTCATTCAGGAAAGTTAACATCTGGTCTTTTGTTTAAAAAAGCGAGGGGATGTTAGTGAGTTTTCACAAATGAAAATGTCACAAATGTCACAATGACAGCACAAGGCGAGGAACTGGCTCATAAAGTGAAGGAAAAAAATGGCATTAGATGAAGCTGTTGAGAGAGACATAAAACAGAATTGTAATTCAAAAGGGGGAAGGAGCAATTCAGAGAGAATTCAAACAATACTGATTCAAGTTCATCCTTAACTTTTAAATATATATATATTTTTGGTAACTAGAATACATAGATAGCAACAGCTTTCAAAGAGTGTCTTATTTGAACCTCTGAACTCTTTAGAGAGGGTAAGGAAAGTGTTATCATTTCCACCCTTATTGGCCTCTCTTAGGTTCCATGAACACACTGTCCAGCCTCATGATTTTGGACTATTTTCCCCCCTCTACCAGGGCTCTCCTTGCTTAGCTTTACGCTAAATGATCAGAAAAGCCTTTCCTGACCACATGAAAGTAGCTGCCCATTTGTTTTCCATCACAACCTCCTGCTCACTTCTTTTATGGGACTTATCCTTTCTTTAGAACAAGCTCCAGGACAGGGGCCACTAATTCATCACTGCTTCTACAGTACCTAGCCTAGAAAGGAACAAAAAAAAGTTAATGAGTAAATTATGCTCATTTTATATCTGAGAAAATCAAGGCTCCAAAGGCTTAAGTAACTTATCCAAGGTCCTACAGTTTTTTCAGGGGTTTGAGTCTGGGTCTAACTGGCTCCAAAGTTTGCCCTCTTACAACTCACAGTGCTGCTTTCTAATCTGTTGGAGCAAAGAAAAATATTCTTTCTCTCTTCTCAGTGACAATGAGGGTAAAAATGTGGAATCAGGGGACAGCCCAGGAGAGCCTCCGAAGGCCAGTCACAGAAAGAAGGTTACTGAATACACTGCAAAGAAGAGAGCACTCCATTTTGCAGGTCTCTTCCTGCTTCCTGAATGTGCTTTTAGTGCTTCTTTTAAAGCCCTGGCAGCTAAATGTTATCTTCAGGGCTCTGGATAGGGCAAGAAAACAATAGACTTTAGATCCAAAGAGCCAAAGAAAAGGGAGAAGAAACACAATCAATTCTTGCTTTAGTGAAATGCCATGGAAGGTGACAGAGCTGCTGTTAATCCCTAACAGGCAGAAATTAAATCTCTATGAGAATAGGTATCCCCAACGGGCTCTGTAAGGTACACTGAGTAGTAATGAAAATGGCAATACAGAAGAATTCCAATGGCCAGGCGCGGCAGCTCACATCTGTAATACCAGAACTTTGGGAGGCCACTTTAAGTCAGGAGTTCAAGACCAGCCTGGCCAACATGGCAAAACCTAGTCTCTACTAAAAATATTAAAAATTAGCCTGCGATCACAAGGCATGCCTGTCATCCCAGCTACTCAGGAGGCTGTGACATGAGAATTGCTTGAGCCCAGTAAGCCAAGATGGTGGCACTGCACTCCAGCCTGGGCAACAAAGGGAAACGCTCTTTAAAAAAAAAAAAAAAAAGAAAAAAGAATTCCAATAAACCACAGTTTAAAATGAAGATAGTTACACATTAGAGAAGTGGTAATAATAATAATAGCTGACATTTTTTTAGCACTAATTCTGCTCTACATTCTGTTCTAATTATTTCTAATCAATAAACTCATTTAATTGTAACAACCACTTATGAATTAGGCCTTACTAACAGCTCCATTTTATTTAGATAAAAAATTCTCACGAGAGATTTAGTGTCGGCATTGAAATTCAAGCCTAGGCAGTCCGACTCCAGGGTTCCAGATGCTGTGATCCTACGTCAGCTCACTGAGATGACAACAGCTATTAAGTTTTAGGAATACTTATTATGATCCGGGCTCTGCAAAGTTTTAAATGCATTATCTTACTTAATTCTCACAACATGGAAAATAGGTAGTGTTATTCTGTTTTACAGATGAGTAGTACAAGTTAACTAGCTTAATAAAATGCACATACAATAAGATGCCGAATGGGCATTTAATTGCAGATGGACTCAAAAGGATGTGCTTTGAATCTCCCTGTTTAAAATGAACAGCCTATCAAGCAGGTGGACACACACACACTATCTACCTATGAGGTGGAACCTCTAAATAGGTCAGCTGGATTTAACCTTTTTGAGTAAAACATCAGGCCTTAATGAACTTCTGTGTGCTATTAAAAATACTTTTGGTGTTGGCTGATTGAGAAAAAAGTGACTATAAATCTAATAACTGCTCCAAGTGTTAATCATATGGGCATCTGAAGACATTTAAAAGATGTAACATTATTTAGGCAGTTTCAGATTCAAATATAAATTCTTGAAACACTTGTTTTATCTTCATGACCAGTACTCCTCCTTCTCCCTTCCCAGAATCCCTTACAGCTTTCTCTACCCTAAGACCCCATGACTAATTTAAGGAGTTTCAAAATAAGGCCAAGGTAGAGAGTTCCACTGCAAAGAACTGTTACTCATGAAACTTTCAAAGACCTAACAACAATTTGGCATCTGAGGAAAAAAAAAAACCAAAAAACCATATGATACAGTAGAAAGAGTATAGGCTTTAAGGCTGAAAAACTGGTCCAGCTATTTACAAACTTCATGACCCTGAGGCATGAGCTTTAACCTCTCTGAGCTTCATCTATAAAATGGAGTCTCATTAGAAAAGTGTTCACTGAACGCTAAGAACATGTCAGGCAACGTGTTAGGTATTAAAAATTCGAAGATGAGTAAGATGCAGTCCCTACCTCCTAGGAACTTACAGCATGGTGAGAAAGGGAGATAGTGATGCCTATCCTGTAGGGCCACCTTGAAGATGAAGTACAGGGTGCATTCCAAGTGTTCCACAGATGGTAGTTCTTTTTCTTTTTACACCCATTATTTAAACAATGTGACACTGTGGTTATTAAATTCAGGGAGTAGGGGTTTTGAAGAGAATAGCTGCTTATACTTTTGAAATTGATTTTTCAAGATTACTAGAATAAAGTAATATGTCAACTATAATTCTTATACTTTCTGTTGTAATTTGTTTTATTGTGTGTGTATATATATATATATATTTTTTTTTTTTTTGAGATGGAGTTTCGCTCGTTACCCAGGCTGGAGTGCAATGGCGCGATCTCGGCTCACCGCAACCTCCGCCTCCTGGGTTCAGGCAATTCTCCTGCCTCAGCCTCCTGCGTAGCTGGGATTACAGGCACGTGCCACCATGCCCAGCTAATTTTTTGTATTTTTAGTAGAGACGGGGTTTCACCATGTTGACGAGGATGGTCATGGTCTCTTGACCTCGTGATCCACCCGCCTCGGCCTCCCAAAGTGCTGGGATTACAGGTGTGAGCCACCGCGTCCGGCCCTGTTTTATTATATTTATTTATACTATAATGCTTTTAGTTAGAAAAAACAATTAGGAAGTATAGAAATCTATAATAGTTTAGTGGCTTCATATAAACTTTATACTAAAGTTGTGAGGCTAAAATTTTTTTTCTTGAGACAGGGTCTGGCTCTGTCACTCAGGCTGGAGTGCAGTGGCACAATCTTAGCTAACTGCTGCCTCCACCTCTTAGGTTCAAGCAATTCTCCCACTTCAGCTTCCTTGGCATCATTAATCTAAATGCATACTTGGCCCTCTACTTCCGTTTGATAAGAACAATTTGCAGAGGTGACACTGATTAGGGCCTTCAAACCAAAGAAATTTCCATGTGTCCCAAACAAACACCTCAAGTTTTCTGACAACAGATTCTTCTCACCACTTTTTCAAAGACCACTGAAGCCCTTTATGCTTTTCTCAGAACACTGCTCGCCTTGATTTTCAACTTAATTCTAATCAACGGTGTTTGCAAAGTCAGGAAAAGCCAGCTAAAACTGGCTAGAGACCTTTCTGTGGGAGCAGCAATGTGCTTACCAGTGATGTAACTGGCAGCAAAAAAGGTCTGGGCCAAAGCCAATGAAAAGGGAGGAAGAAAATCCGTACAAATCAACAGGAGGGAATCAGAAGTTAGGGGAGTAAGCCATTTCCCTCCAGGCTGCTCTGGGGGCAGGAGAGTGCTGATGTTTGTACAGAAGGATCTGCTTGTCAACAGATTTCAGTATTGTCAGCAACATCCAATAAACTAATGGCAACAGCAATAATAACTATTAACAGAATGGCCACACATGGCATGTTATCTCACTGAATCCTCATATAATCTTTATGCGTTAAATGCTTTTCAAGGTCACGAAATAAACAGCAAAGTTGGCATTCAGACTCAGATCTGACAGATGCCATAGTCCATTCTCTTAGCCACTAGACAATGTGGGTGATATGATATTCGTTGTTAATTCGAGCTTTAAGAATGCATATAAACAGTTGGCTTGGCCACAACAATATGTTTTGGCAGGAATAAGAACAAGAAGGGGAAGGGAACTTATTTTATTTTTAGCAAATTGCCTAAGGTCATATAACTACTAAGCAGTGCCAAAGATTCACTTCACCAACTATATGATCTCCCATCACTCTGCAATGCCTTTCACAGCAGATTTCTAAGAAAAGCAAATAATTACAACATGATAAAGCCATTATATAACTTCTCAAAATGCCTAGTGAGGAGTGTTACAGCCTGACAAATCCAGGGGGAGAGCTCTGCAGCAGAAGACAAGGAGGCTTGGGGTACACATGGTAACTCTGACTGGGTGCAGTGGCTCATGCCTGTAATCACAGCACTTTGAGCGGCTGAGGTGGGTGGATCGCTTAAGCCCAGGAGTTCAAGACCAGCCTGGGCAACATAGCAAAACTCCCGCCTCTAAACAAAATACCAAAATTAGCTGGGCATCATGGTGTTCACCTGTATTCCCAGCACTTAGGAGGCTGAGGTGGGAGGATGGCTTGGGCCTAGGATGAGAAGTTTGCAGTAAACAGAGATTGTGCTACTGCACTCCAGCCTGGGTGACAGAGCCAGACCCTGTCTCAAACAAAACAAACCAAAACATGGTAACTCTTTGACTAAAAACACACCATGTATATAGTCAAAGGATCAGAAATTTTCATTCTAGTATACACAGGTGACTGTGTATGGAATTAAATATAAGAAAGTAAAAATTAGCTAATTTTTCACCCATGCATCTTTGATAACTAGGCCAGAACATGGCAGAATGGAAGCTTAAATAAGGATTGCTGAAGAAATGAGTAATTGTTAGATAGCCTCAATCATAATTACGAGCAGATCTAAGTCGGCGGGCAGAATTTCTGATATCAGATGGGTAGCTGGACACAACAGGCACAATAGCTAAAAATTTCAGCTGGGCTGTGTGAGGGAAATTGAAGACCTCTGAGGAATTCCTCTGAGGAATCATGGAAAGTGGGCTGCGGCGGGGCAAGGGACAGAGACAATGCAACTGCTCAAGTTCCATAAAGGACAACGATCTTCAAAATGTGTGCAGTCATTTACACAAAGGACTGGGCCTCAAGTGTGTACTAGGAGTCTTCTGCGTGTCAAGTTCTGTGTGAGAGGCTCATGACAGAAAGAAGAACAGGACTAGGTAAGTGCCTAAGAGGTGTTTACAGTCTAGTAAGATGATGGGTTCTGCAGGAAGAGAGAAGGGCCACATGGACTAATGTCAGATAGACACCCAAGTTTGAACTTCCAATTCTGCCAGTTACTAGCCAAGTTATAGCTGTTCTTTGTGCCTCAGTTTCTTCATCTGTAAAATGAAGGTTATACCACATACGTTGTTGGGAGGATTAAATGAAATAAATTTTATGAAGGTAAGTGGTAGTTCCTTTCCTCCCTGATAGAGAGATATGTAAAGTCAGCTGTAAGTCATACAAAATTGCCAGCGTAAAATGCTTATCTCTCATTTCTACTATTCTGTTAGTAATTAATTGAGCAGTGGCACAAGGACATCACCTGGCACAGGATACTCTAATTTAATGAGTTTTTTTTTTTTTTTTGAGACAGAGTTTCACTCTGTTGCCTGGGTTGGGTGCAGTGACGCAATTTCAGCTCACTGCACCCTCCGCCTCCTGGATTCAAGTGATTCTCCTGCCTCAGCCTCCCAGTAGCTGGGATTACAGGTGCCCGCCACCATGCCCAGCTAATTTTTCTTTTGTATTTTTAGTAGAGATGGGGTTTCACCATGTTGGTCAGGCTGGTCTCAAACTCCTGACCTCAGGTGATCCACCTGTCTCGGCTCCCCAAAATGCTGGGATTACAGATGTGAGACACTGCACCTGGACTAATGAGTTTTTAAAATCCAAACTGAGATTACTGGGTTAAACAGCAAGCACATTTAAAAAGACTTAGCATATACTTTGCCATTTCCGGTCCTGCTTGGTACATTTTCCACTAGAATCTCTGCATCTTTAAAAACTGAAAGGAGTTTTCTGTTGGTTTAAAAAGGGCAGACTTACGGTGTGCTTCTTTGATTACCACTAAGGTTTTTGCATCTACTGTTATGTTTCCTACATTATTTTTACATGCAAAAACATGTCATCTTTATAATTCAAAAAACTAGGTTTTTCAGAAAAATATTTCCCGAAAGATAAGATTATAAAATCAAAATACCTTATTCATTTTGAGAGAGCAAAAAAACAAGTTTCTGGTGCTACCAAAGAATGATGCAGACCATTATAGGACAAGATAACACTTTTTTTTGGTAAGGAGTATCTGAAATGATCTGACCCAAGTGCATAAGATATTTGGGCAAATCTTTACTGCTGGGTACATAACCGTGTTTGCGTTCTGGCCCACGAAGTCAGAAAACATAACAAATGCAGGGTACATTAAAAAAAATACTTACTGTGGCATGTGAGATAGTCAGAATCCCATTCTTGACAGAACACTTCCTCCTCTGCCATACTTTCCGGATCCTAAGGAGGAAGTCAAACACAACTAGATAGAGTATCTGATTCACTCTGGGACATGCAATGATATAGTATGATATATAATAATAATTACAAAATAACTTCCCCAAACCAAAAAAATCTGGGTTGCCTTTTATTATCCCAGGTGGAAGGTAATTCATAAAAGTAGACATGTACAAGGATGTTCATTACAGTATTGGGTTTTTTTTGTTTTTTTTTGAGACAGAGTCTTGCTCTGTCGCCCAGGTTAGAGTGCAAAGGCACGATCTCAGCTCACTGCAACCTTCGCCTCCCAGGATCAAGCTTATCTCCTGTCTCAGCCTCCCGAGTAGAAGGGATTACGGGCATCTGCCAGTACGCCTGGCTAATTTTTGTACTTTTAGTAGAGACAGGGTTTTGCCATGTTGCCCAGAATGGTCTCAAACTCCTGGGCTCAAGTGATCTGCCCACCTCAGCCTCCCAGAATGCTGAAATTACAGGTGTGAGTCATTGTGCCCGAGCATAGCACTGCTTTTGACAGTAAAAATGGGAAACAGAAACAATAATAACCTAACAGCAGGAGACTGAATAAAGGAATTACAGGTACTGCACTGATATAACAACTCCTCTCTGGGAAGGGAAACCAAACCTGTTAGGGGTGGTGTTAATAAGTAGTTTTTAAACATATCTGTGAATCTTTCATAAGAATGTTCAATTACTTGTTATTAATAACTGATTTTTAAAAATTAAGACAGTAACTGGGTGCGGTGGCTCATGCCTGTAATCCCAGCACTTTGAGAGGCTGAGGTGGGGGGACTGCTTGAACCCAGGAGTTTAAGACCAGCCTGGGCAACATAGGGGAATCCCGTATCTACGAAACAACAAAAAAAATTAACATTAAGAAAGTAACTCAAGAAGTCTGCCATGCAGAGAGTAAGGGTGAACTGCCTCGGAATGTACAGGACGAGCTGAGCCAGGGCTCGAGAATGCATCGTCATTTTTGTAAGTCATACACCACCACTTTAGAGGTCTTCCAGAGACAAAATGATGCTTCAGAGCTCAGAGAAAGAACTGTTCGTGATTTGCATAGGGAAGTAAATGGTGACCAAACCATTCACAAATAGTTACAAGCAATACACATTTTAAAAAATGTGATTTGAAAATACTGAAGGATAAAAAAACTAAATAAAACTAATTTAAACTTTGAAAAGTTTGCGTGTGTGTGTGTGTGTGGCTCCAGGCACAGGCAAGAGACTGCATGTGTGAGCAGATCTGCGTGTGTGCAGGTAGGAACAAATGCACTAGTTGAGACTACTTCCATCAGGTAAGAAGAAATGGGCAGGGAACAGGGATTCCCTAGGCTGGAAGAAAGTTTTGAAGGCCTTCTGGTACCATGGAAACACGACATCAGGAGACCACTGAAGCTTTCCCAGGCATTTAAAACAGTATCATCTTGTGTTTTTCTTTTCCTTCTTAAATTAGCCCTCTAAGAAAGCTGCCACAACACAAATTTAAAACCATCTCTAAACACAAATAATACTGTGTATTTAACTACTAGAAGCACAGTTTGTTCTAAAGCTTGCTTCACAGAGGGAAGTAAGAATTTGACACCATCTAGCCAAATGCAAATTGAATATACTGTATTCAAAATGCTAACCTTGCTCAGGAGGCTAACTATTAATTGATAAACCATCCTCAAATCACAGCTAAATCACATATTTTCTTCTAGAAGTACTGACCAGGGAAATGTCTGATTAGAGGTAATAGCTCTCAACTAATCAGAGCCACATTTAGTGAATGTGACTAACTTGCTGTAAATAGTTTTGCATCCATCTTACCCTTACAAGAGCCTGCTAACATAGGTGAGGCATCCCTGTACACACTAAGTCAAAACCAGTGTCATCCCAAGTATCAAACACCCAACTCAACAATCAAACCATTCAACCTTCAGGAATAGTTTAAAACCTCAGTTTATCCACTTTATTAAGCTTTTATTCATTAGTTTTACTTACCCATGTACATTATGGAAGCACATCTCTCTCTCTCTCTCTCTCTCTCTCTCACACACACACACACACACACACACACACACCCCTTCTCTTGCACTGCTAATAAGGCCAAGGAAAGTAACACAGAAGCATTACTCTTTCTGGTTGACAAGAGATTGTGACTGAGGCACTTTCAGATTGTCAGAGGAAAGGGAACAATCTTGAGATATCTCCTGGCATAGCTGAGAGCAGTATCGCCGATTGTTTTTTTTCGGTGAGACAGGGTGTCACTTTGTCACCTGGGCTAGAATGCAGTGGTGCGATCATGGCTCACTGCAGCTTTGACCTCCCAGGCTCAAGTGATCCTCCCACCTTGGCTTCCTAAGTAGCTGGGACTACAGGCAAGTGCCACTGGCTGGGATTTTGCCATGTTGCCCAGGATGGTCTTGAACTCCTGGGCTCAAGTGATCCACTTGCATTGGCTCTCTAAAGTGCTGGGATGACACACATGAGCCGCCAAGCCCAGATAGCGCCTGATCTTTGTGAACATTTTGATAGCTTCTATTCCCAAGACTTCTGTGGACTAGACTGAATTGCTGTGATCTCCCTTCTCTGAACGGAAAGCTTTACAAATGCTCCAGTCTGCATAGCTTCTGAATGGACATACCAAGGACTCTTGCCATCTGATATGCACAGAGAGTGCCACACACAATTACTGATTACGCCATACTGGACTCTTACAATTCCAGGAAAAGAAATTCCATTAGAAAATGGTCTCGTATAAAAGTTCCAACTTTGATGCTGGATCACTTGAGCATCTATCCCAGACCAATCTCTAGCTATGTGACTTTGCTCGTTATTCAACCTCTTGGAGACTCAGTTTCCTTTTCTGTATTATGAAGACAATAATGCCCACCTTCATACATATAATGTGAAAATATGATACAGCAATTGCTCCTTTGCCTCTCAATAATTGCCTCTGGTCCATAATGTTTTAAAACATTATTATTTAAAATTTTAAATCATTTTTCAAATTGTGTAATAATCCTTTAAGTAATAAAGAGCATTCCAAAACTAGGGTCAAAAATTACTAATGCAAATAATACTTCAGAGAAAAATCCAGGACTTATCAGCGGTCATTGTTTGCAAATGAGTCTGTTTTCATGTATAAGTGTTTCAACTTTTTACTCTTTCACAGAAGCAATCACAAGCAACTCCCAGTTATTAGTACTCATCTTTGCTATCTACGTGATTATTAGGAGGTAGAACTGCCTGACTTCCTTTCCAACTCTATGATACAACAGCTCCTTCTGTATCGCTTCCCAACAGACCACATTCAAGGTGAGGGTAAGAACCATATCTCATTTGTGTTTACCTCCAGCATCTAACAGGCTGCCTCATACACTAGAGTATTTCATCCATGTGTGTGGAATGAATACATGAAGGAAGAGACCAAAAGAATGAAGAAATCAAGGGGGAGAACTCGTGCCAGTTTATGTCGTGCATATCCCAAGGGTGATCAACAGCAGCAGTGGCCCCTTTGAAAAACAAAGGGGAGATACCCTGGCATGAAGTCAGAATACACAGGTTCAAATTTGGGTGTTCATACTTACTGTCCATATGATCTTAGTCAAGTTATTTAACCTCTGCAAAACGTGTCAAATGAGATGAGTGAGCGGGTGCCTGGGTGTGTGGGAGGCATACACAGGTGCTCACAAGATGATAATTTGCTTGAACACTTTAGGGTTTGAACTAAGCTACACTTATGGAAAGACTCTGTTGCTCTTCCTTGGATATTCAGATTTTTTTTGAGACGGAGTTTTGCTCTTGTTACCCAGGCTGGAGTGCAATGGCGTGATCTTGGCTCACCGCAACCTCCACCTCCTGGGTTCAAGCAATTCTCCTGCCTCAGTCTCCCGAGTAGCTGGGACTACAGACACGCGCCACCATGCCCAGCTAATTTTTGTATTTTTAGTAGAGACGGGGTTTCACCATGTTAACCAGGATGGTCTCGATCTCTTGACCTCGTGATCCACCTGCCTCAACCTCCCAAAGTGCTGGGATTACAGGCTTGAGCCACCGCCAAAAAGACAATTATTAAAGGGAATAATCAAGATTCTACTTATGCACTTACTGTGAAGCGGAATCATTTGTTTAAGCAAAAGAAAAGAAGGCTCACGTGGCAGAATCCTGGGGAGAAAATGGAACAAGACGAGGCAGGACAGGAAGGCTAGGTTGAGATGCTATTTGCAAAGGGTAGCTACTGGAGTATTTTCAGTAGGGGAATGACATCATGTGCTTTATGATTTTTAAAAAACCACTCTAAGTGCTGTGTGAAGATGAATTGCAGAGAAAGAAGAATGAGTGAAGAAAAGAGAACAGTTAGGAGGCTGCTGAATAGGCCAGGAGAGACGGCAGCAGCTCACCCTAGAGCTGGGACCATGTGGATGGCAAGAAGTATACTACTTTTAGAGTTAGAAATGGAAGAGCTTTTGCCAGATTAACTAAAATACAACAGGCAAAAGAGGAGTCATGGGTGACCCCCAAGGTTGGGTGGCCTGGTGGGCAACCAGGCAGAGAAAATAGCAGTGAATAAAAGCGGAGAGGTGGGTAGGTATGAGGTCAGCACTTGCCTGCTGCATGTACTACTCAGTAGCTTCCTTTGAGCTCAGTAGCTGCATGTTACAAGTCAGAGATGCCATTTAGGGGCCACAGAGCAATTACCACTTCTTCTAAAGAGAGCAGGTTAATTACAGACTTACCTGAAGAAAACCAATATGCTAAAGGTCAGCAGCTAGTGTATTATGAAACTTTAAAGTGTGCTTCCCTATATGAGAAGCTGGAAAAATTTCCTAGGTTAATCACATGCTGAGACACTGGGCTGGGCTCATACATACCCATCACTTTTCTTTAGCAGGTACCCCTTCTTTTCACTGCCATATTCCTTATTGCCCTGGAGCTGATGCATGCTGTATCCTCCTTGTCGGCTCTGCGAATCCTAGGAAAGAAAAACTACAGGTTAAACAAAAATTGGAGACAATTCTCAAATCCTTGATTCTATTCTGCCACTAAGCCTTTACCACTAGCCTGGGTCTAAGGGAATTATGGAACTTTAAGAGCTGCCAGGTCCTTGCCTTTATTTTAGAGGAGGAAACAGGGCAGCTAAATACTTGCCAGAGTCACAAAGCAAGTCCGAGACAGAGGTGGGCTGGGTCTCTTGATTTCTTGTACAAAACCCAGCTCTATTCTGAACTGAATTCAACCAAGCACAGTGCACTGGTAGACACACTACTAGACTGAAACCAGTTTACACCAGCAGCAGAGGCAACCATAGGAGGGACTGGAAAAAGTGAAGTGGACCACAAAATAAAGTTCATGCAACCTGAATATGTTCCTCCCTTAGGCTGTATCTTTTCTCCCTTTACACATTCTGCTAAAACATCCGCAAATAAAAGGGCAACCTTCTAAGTGAGGTTTTAACAATTACTATGTTTCTTGTTTTGTAGTTAGTGCTCTGTAAAATATACCGATAACCATACTTTTCAATTAAGACAATTCTACGGCAGTGAAAAGTGTATGACGTCGTGGAGGGTGACAAGGGCCAAACCAACAACACAGATGCAAAAAAGGTTGATTTACTATTAGCACTCCACTGAGTGCTACTTACATAGTTTCTAAGGACTACATGACTAGAAACAGTCATTACATTATGAAAATGTAAGAAATAAAATCAACAATGTTCAACTGCAGAATGAGAACATGGTCTTTAGACATACAAGTAGGACAATATATTCTCATAAAAAGTATTGACTTACTCTCCTAGACTTCGATCAGGAAGGGCAAAAGCAATAGAGAAAAAAGGTAGAACATTTGAAAATATAGTTAATTTCATTGAAAATCATATCACCCATAATTTAAGCATTTTATATAACGTACACAGAAAACATCACTCTAAAGATAATACTAGACAACATATACACCTTTAGATTCAAGATAAACTTTGGGTGATAGGACAATAAAATGTTTATATTTATCCAGTTTTATTTCAGGTCATATTGCATGAGAACAGAAACATGGCTAAATAGAAGAACATGAAGTACACACATATTTTACCAAAATAAAATGATTGACAAATCTCAAATATATAAGTATAGGGAATCAATACCTCAGTGAAACCCAAAATCAATTATTCAGAAAAATCTAATAGCCACAAATTGCAGCAGGAGTATTTTTTTTCCCAAGGGAAAAGAACTTAAATATATCCAGTTCATAAACAACACCTGAAATGTGACGGTGTCAAGGTAAGCTAAACTAACCATTGACTATTTACTGACTTGTATATAGAATACCTTTAAGGCCAGGATGGCTTCCTTCTAACATTCGGGATCTTTTTGGGCCAAGCAAAGTATGTTCGGTGATGCAAATTAATATAAGTAATAGTCAAAGGAAAATCTCTAAGACAATGTATCTTTGTAAGGCTATTCTACACATGACAGATTCTGTGTTCAAAATCATGTCCTGAATACCTCCGAAAAGCCAGGTATTCAGGACCCTAAGTATACAATATAAGCTCTGCCTTTGAGGTAGATGCTCACACTCTCACCATATCACTGTCCTGCTCTCGTGTAGGTAACTGGGAGCTTACTGTACACTTAACCAGGCAAGCTGACTCACATTAAAAAGCTTACAAACTTGAGTCATTTTCTTTTTGAATAATTTCTCTGTTTATAACTGGCCAGATTCCCTCCATATGAAACATTTAATTGGACAATATTAATCATTTGGAAGACGTGGGGCATTGACTTGGATCTAGGATTTTCTTGCAAAATTCTCCCTATTTCCTTTTTAAAAATGTGTGTGTGTGTGTGTGTGTGTATTTTTTTGGAGGCCAGGTATTACTCTGTTTCCTAGGCTGAATACAATAGTGTGATCACAGCTCTCTGCAGCCTCAACCTCTCAAGCTGAAATGACTGTCCCACCTCAGCCTTCCGAGTAGCTGGAACTATAGGTGTGTGCTACCATGTCGGGGTAATTTTTGCTTTTTTGTAGAAATGGGATTTCACTATATTGCCCAGGCTGGTCTTGAACTCCTGGACACAAGCAATTCTCCTGCTCTGGCCTTCCAAAGTGTTGAGTTTACAGGTGTGAGCCACCATGTCCGATCTAAATGTTCACTTTTAATCAGGGCCTATAGCCTGGAATTCCAGAGTAATGTGGCTCACTAAGTCCTTCTTAATAGAGATTTTCACACTTTCTAAATGGAGGTAGGACTGAGGGACTATACTGAATATCAGGCAAGCAAGAAGAGCAACCTTCCCCTACCAATACCTCCAGCAACAGTCCCTAGTAACAACAGTAGTAACAGGCATTTTTTTTTTTTGGGAGGCAGCAGTGTGTTCATAATCCTAAAAAGGAAAGATAGATCAGGTTGCAGGGAACTGAGTCATGGGACAAAACAGGAGGCAGGGATTAATGAAATCCACAGGGCTTTCTGCTTTAATCCAACCAAATTGCATGAAAATTACTCAATTATGAATGGAGTCAGGGATCTCTGCCCTATCTATATATCCCAGAAACATTAAAAACAAAATCTAAAATCTCCCTGCATATTGGTGCTCACTCACAGCCCTCTTCCTCAGAACCCTTGTTACTGAACTAGACTTCTCTTCATCTGCCCATGTAATTCCTAGGTCTGTCTGAATGCTTTTAAACTATATAACTCTTGTGGTAGTTTTCTTTTTGGAACATGTGTTAAGTTTTCAAATGGGCCGACCACTGCCACATGTATTATATTGGAGCTGGCAAAGGCCTGTGACAGATCTCTCTCAAGTTTTTCATGCCTTTCCTGCCTCAGAGAATGGCTCCCACATGTGGCAGGAAACAAAAAAACACAAATGGATGTCTCACTATTAGGCACTCTATCAAAAACAAGCAACTATGTATGTCTAATCTTAACCTTTGCTAACCTTTAAAATAAAATACTAAGTTAAAAAATAAAAATACTTATCTTTTTTTAAACAAGGATTCAGATGCTAACAACTTATAAAAACGATTATATTTTTTAAATTTACCACTAAGACATTTCTTATATATTTATTACTAGCTTAAGTAAACCTTAAATTCTAAATAACAAACTCTTAGACTGACTGGGTCTTGCTTTACATCAAACTAATATGCTTTTAAAGGTGAATACAGTGGCTAAACTCCAGGCTTTGATCTCATTAAACTGAGCAGAAAGGAAGCAGTATGTTTCAGAAGTTTAGTATCAACAATCCTAAATTAACTATTGATGAGTTTAATGGCTTAATAAAGTCACACCAATTAGTCCTTGTGCACTGTGAGAAATGACGGCCATTCAGCTTGCTAAGCAGGGCACTCTAGATAAATGAAAAAAAGGTTTTCTTTTTTGAGAAAGTAGATATTGGAGCCTTATTAACATTAATAACAATTTAAAAACTTACACAAACTGAAGGAATAAAATCGGTTCTGAATCCTTTGATAGCATACCAGAAATTAACTATGTATTCAGGAAAGAGAAAAACTCATTTGGGCAAAAATATAAAACATAAACAATAAACTTAAAATCTTTTTAGTTTAATTTCCTATTCTCTATTAGCAGTACATACTAATTACTTTCTTATTTGAAAACCTTATTAATGTATAAAATGTGTTATTAAGAGGCAGAGTCTCAAATCTTTTAAAAGTGAAAGCAGTTACATATTCATTGATTTAATGATGTTATAAATGTTTGTGGTATCCAATTTAAAACTAAACCTCTACTAGAGAAGCCTAAAATTTCTAATGTAAGGTATGAATGGAGTGGGCAAAAGATTCCTTCTGTTTCATTTTTATTTTATTTTTCAATTTTTTTAAAATTACATTTTAGGTTTTGGGGTACATGTGAACAACATGCAAGATTGTTGCATAGGTACACACATGGCAGTGTGATGTGCTGCCTTCCTCCCCATCACCTTATCTGTTTCATTTTTCTCAATATTTGAAGAGTTTTCTGGTATCAGGCTAGATGACAGATACTGTGACATGAGTAATTCAGAAACAGAATCTGTCAAATCTGCCAACCATAATGTGATGTGATTTTAAGAGGGTCCATCAGTGAACCCAAACAAAAAAGGTGGAATTTTTGGAATAATTTGGTATATCCTAAATATGACTTACCACCATTTAAAATTCTTTTAGGCCAGGCATGGTAGTTCATGCCTGTAATCTCAGCACTTTGGGAGGCTGAGGTGGGTAGATCACTTGAGGTCAGTAGTTTGAGACCAGTCTGGTTTAACACGGTAAAACTCCATCTCTACCAAAAATACAAAAAATTAGCCAGACATAGTGATGCATGCCTGCAGTCCCAGCTACTCGGGAGGCTGAGGCACGAGAATCACTTGAACCTGGGAGGCAGAGGCTGCAGTAAGCGAGATTTGCACCACTGCACTACAGTCTGGGCAACGAAGTGAGACTGTGTCTCAAAAAAAAAAAAAAAACCCAACCAACCAACTAAACAAAAACCCACTTTCAAATCTAAAAATAGTTAAGTAGCAAATAGTTCTTTTGTAGGTTAGCATATTACCAAAACTTAACAGAATTTCATAGAACATTTCTTTGCTAAGACAATACAAACTTAAGGATGGGGGGGGGAAGAGTTTACCAGAATTCCAGGGATCTATTTACAACTAAAATTCTTGGAGCTTCCTTTAATGGAGCCGAGTTAGAACCTGGTGGGGGTCAGTAGGTGAAATAGTATGTTGGGTGTTTTTGATTCCTCAGTTAATCTTTAAGATTACTTGACACTCTTTTCAAATAGTAGTACCATGGTTAGAACTGTCTGTGGATAGTCTCCTCTCACATTTAATTTAAGTCATGAAAAATCATTACCTTCTAAACATATTCTGCAAAGAGTGATGATAAACAGCATGAGAAAGAAATAGACATGTTGTGAAAGATCAATTTATTACTTGTGAAACTCTCTGGACAAGGTACTAATGAAAGCTCATTTATTAATCTAGGATGGAGTTAAATCATATGCATTTCATCATGTATGCATTCCTTTGGCTAATGTGCAACTTTGTTTTTTAGCTAGCATGAGCAGGATACGTAAGTCTCCATGCAAAACAAAAAGGGGCTATAATAGTCCTCCCTTTTATTTTTCAAGAAAGCTTCCATATAGGAAAGAGGTAATACAGTATGACAAAACAAAGGTAAATACAAGTGGTTAAGTACATACTGGTAAGTAAAAAAACCCGAAACCCAAAACCCAAGAAAACCCTCATAATTTTACCCCAAGACTGAAATCTACTACCTGCTATTCCCTTCTACTTGGGTCTTTTTAATGCTCTTACACTGAGAAATTATTCAGAGGGACCACATTTCTCCTAGGATTTATATATGAGCACCTTCAAAGGGCATGGCATATCTGTATTTCAGTCTGAAGTCCACTGGGGGTCTAATACTCAGAAGTTCTTGTAAATCACAGTCAGAGGCCTCAAGCCACAGGTGCAGTCACTGCCTGACACTCTGAATGACATGGATGCAGAAACTGCCTTAGTGCACAGAGATGTTCCTGGCCACTCTGCCTACTCCACAGGATAGCAGATGCCTAGTGTTACACTGTTTCTCTCACTTGACCAATCCCCAATGCATATAGTAGATTTGGAGAACCAGAAAAGTATAGGCTTATGTTCAGTCAATAAAGAAAACCTTCAGATTGCTTTAAAAGATTACTGTCACTAGTGCAGGGCTTCCTATGTTTTAGGGGAGTTGCTTTGTTTTTAGACTCATAAACCCCTTTCAGAAATGTTGGAATTTAAAATAAGTGAGTTTGCTATTGTTGGGTGATAGTCTTTAAAAACTGACTATAAAAAATGCTGTGTTTCGGCCAGCTGCAGTGGCTCATGCTTGTAATCCCAGCACTTTGGGAGGCTGAGGCAGGTGGATCACAAGGTCAAGAGATTGAGACCTTCCTGGCCAACATGGTGAAACCTCATCTCTACTAAAAACACAAAAATTAGCTGGGCATGGTGGTGCATGCCTGTAGTCCCAGCTACTCGGAAGACTGAGTCAGGAGAATCACTCCAACAGGAGGCAGATGTTGCAGTGAGCAGAGACTACACCACTTACATTCCAGCCTGAGAAACAGAGTGAGACTCTGTCTCAAAAAAAAAATGCTGTATTTCATGTTATTATTATTAAATACTGCTCTTAATGTTTTTTGTTCGTTTGTTTGGTTAGCTGAGGCAGGGTCTTGATCCATTGCCCAGGCTAGAGTACAGTGACAGAAACTTGGCTTACTGCAGCTTCCACTTCCTGGGCTCAAGGGATTCTTCCACCTCAGCTTCCCTAGTAGCTGGGACTACAGGCACATGCCATCATGCATGGCTAATTTTTCAAAGTTTTTTTGTAGAGACAGGGTCTCATTTTATTGCCTAGTGTAATCTCAAACTCCTGGGTTCAAGTGATCCTCCCACTTTAGCCTCCCAAAATGTTTGAATTACAGGTGTGAGCCACTGCTCTTAAATTTAAAACATAATAATTTCATGTTCACATGGATGACTAGATAATTAGCTCCTGGATGGAAGGGACTAAAGTTTAATACCTAGAACTGTGTCTGGCACACAGTAGGTGTTAATGAAATGTTTGAACAAATAACATTTATAATTAAGGATATGTACTGCATTCATCCAGCCTCTACCATGCATTCTATACTCTTTCAATATCCAAGGACCATCTCACCTCCCTAATTGCAGGGGAAAGCTTCTATAGGATTCTGCATCAAAGTATTTCCCTGGCAAATGAGACATGCCCCTTTTGGCTGCCCAGAAAGACAGGTGGTCTAAAGAGGACAGTTGTAGAATGTACTATGTTTCAGCATACACTTCCAAAAAGCATGTCTTCAAAACTAGGATAGAAAAATTATAGTCATGGGGCTGGGTGCAGTGGCTCATGTCTGTAATCCCAGAACTTTGGGAGGCCGAGGTGGGAAGACTGCTTGAGTCCAGGAGTTCAAGACCAGCCAGGGCAACATGGTGAAACTCCATTTCTACAAAAAATACAAAAATTATCCAGGAGTGGTGGCATGTGCCTGTAGTCCCAGCTACCTGGGAGGCTGAGATGGAAGAACTGCTTTAGGTCGAGGCTACAATGAGCCATAATTTCGCCGCTGCACCCTAGCCTGGGTGACAGAGTGAGACCCTGCCTCAAAAAAATAAAAAAAGAAAAAAAAATTCAGCCATGGAATTAGATACCCAGAACATCTTTCCTGTTAGGAAGGAAAAGGAACTAAAATACAGTTTCTACATGGGGCTTATGATAAGTACACATTTGTATATTATGTAAGATATCACTGTGCCTGTCTTACACATCAGGAAACACAGGTATCACAAAAGCAGCCTTACTTACATTGTTAGCCCTTTTGTAAACATGTAAACCACTTACTTCTTTCTGATCAAGTTGAAGAGAGGATTTTATTAAGTCTCGGAGAGCAGTTAGCTGTTTCTTTTCTTCATCCTGGGTCTGTTTTATCTGCAAAAAAAAATTACTTCTATTACTTACCATTTATACTTTTATAGGTAGAGTTTAATTTTATAGGTAGAGTAGAATTTTTATTCAAAAATACCACTCATCAAACAACTCTATTATATAGTTGTTTTTCTTATTACAAGTCCTTTACACTATCTCATTTTTGGTATTAGATTTCTCATCTTATAATAGTACCAGTGGGCCTTGAAATTAGTGAATAATGCAACATGCATTCTTATTAAATAACATATCTAAGCTAGACAATTAACTCTGAAGTGCTAAACAGCTTAAGAAATATCACTGAGATTATTTGCTTCTGGTTTTTCAAAGGGTGGTAATGGAAATGCCATGATGTGATTCAATAGTCCAGAAAAGAATCCTAAGAATGACCAATGCATACATGAAAGTTTACATAGCATGAAATGGGGTCAAGGGATTGGTGCTGCTTTTTCCTTTAACCACTTGGGACTTAACTGTAACCTTAACCATGTTAACTACTAAAAGAAAATCAGAAAAAATATACAGCTATGTATTTTTAAAGTTATATAAGAATATAAGGCATTACTTGTAATTCTAAAACTTTATTTAGTGATATTTACTCATACTCATACATACATATGCTTTTATTTCCCACCAAATAGTTTTTGGGCAACAACTTTACCATTTCTAAAAAATTTAGACCTAGACACTAAAAAGAGAGAGATAATATAAAACATAAAAAAAAAAAACAAACCCATAAATGAAAGGCACAGTGGCTCATGCTTGTAATCCCAGCACTTTGGGATGTCAAGGTGGGTGGATCACTCGAGCTCAGGAGTTCAAGACCAGTCTGGGCAACACAGTGAAACCCTGTCTCTACTAAAAATGCAAAAAATTAGCTGGCAGTGGTGGGGGGTACTTGTAGTTCCAGCTACTTGGGAGGCTATGGCATGAGAATCCCTTGAGCCCAGAAGGCAGAGATTGCAGTGAGCCAAGATGGCACCACTGCAGTCTAGCCTGGGTGACAGAGTGAGACTCAATCTGGGGGGGGGGGGGAACCAACCAAACAAAAACCATATAAACCTGCCTATTCAGAGAGTCACTTAATTTTTAACCTTCCACAATCATACGTTCTTTCAGCAATTGCTGATCAGGGAACATCAAATGTGATGCTAACTGAATTGTAAGTGCAGAGCCATCTGGAACTGATGGCTACTCTCCTCCCTGCTCCTCTCATGGCCCCAGAAGGCACTCTGGAGTATTTCACCACTGATGACTCCTCTGACTTAAAATGTAGGGTTATCTGCCCTAGCTTTGTACAGACACATCATTTAATCTTTCCGCTTTTAACATCTTTCTAATACAGATTCCAAATTCAGTGATATTTATCCATGAAAGCAAGTTAAACTGCATGTATTTTATAAAGAACTTACATTATATAAATCAGCAGCCAGTTTTTCAATGTACTGTTTCAACTTATCAGCTGTTTTCAAGCCATCTTGAAAGAAACTACAATTAAAAAAAAATAGGAAATTTACCACCAGTATAAAAAAGAAAGAATTTTTGTTTCCTTACGTGGAAACAAAGAAAGAAAGAAACTAGAATAACCTGCAAAATCTGAAAATACACAGATCTGTGTGTGTGTGTGTGTGTGTGTGTGTGTGTATAAAACTGTCTTGAATAGACATATATACTCATTCTCCATGCATTTATCTATACAAGACAGTTATAAAACTGATTATGATATTTTATAATGATTTACCAATGAACAAATTATGGCTACCAGTTAACATTTGATAGAAGATACCACAAGGAGACTGGAAATTATAGTTGCAGTCCCGAAACAGTGATTTCATAATGTGCATATCCATTATATATAGAACAGTTCTTCCCAGTTGTATCATATTTGAATTCGAAAGAGAGAAAGATACATTAACCAGTGGAATATCATAAGGTCAATCTAGACAGTATAAGAAAAAAGATGGACTATAGATAAAGGCAAAAGAAGAGTCAAAGTTCATTCAGTTCCTCAAAGATCCCTGTGTTCCAACATATATTTGAAACACAAGATTTCAAAGCAATAATACCAATGGGTTTGGAAAGCTTTATCCTACAACATATTGTTGCATTATTTCACCTGAGAAATAACAAGAATTAATATCTGTGGAGTATTTATCACATGCCCAGCAATACTCTAAACACTTCACACAGTGATTTCATGTACACAACCCTAATGAATTAAAGCACTTCAATCTCATCTCCATTTGTAAAACTGAAGTACAGAGTATGTATAAAACTTGGTCAAGCTGCAACTACTAAGCAGCAAAGCTGGTGGAATTCAGATCAGTTCTGCCAGATTCTGATCCATGCTCTTTACCAGAAGTGAAGGGATTTCTTGTCTCATGTGGCACACTTCCACTCAGGAACCCAATCTCTAGTATCAGTTTAGAGAAATACAAATATACCTCAGGAAACTGGTGTTTAGAATTTTCTCTGCCCTATTAGAAGCTTCTCTAACCACAGCAGATTACTTCTCAAGATACTATGTTTTGCTGTCTCCCCACAATGAGGACCTGGAGGATGAGGACTGTCTCAACTCCCTATCACAGTGGGCCCAACACAAAGGAGACTAAATGAAGCAATATCAAGACATTTTAAGCTGTATCTTTTTTTTTTTGAGATGGAGTCTTACTCTGTCACCTAGGCTGGAGTGTAGTGGCGCAATCTTGGCTCACTGAAACCTCTGCCTCCCAGGCAGCTGGGACTACAGGTGCCTGCTACCACGCCAGGCTAATTTTCATGTTTTCAGTAGAGATGGGATGGGGGGGAGGGTGTGGGTTCACTAAGTTGATCAGGCTGGTTTCGAACTCCTGACCTCAAGTGATCCACCCACTCTGGCCTCCCAAAATGCTGGAATTACAGGTGTGAGCCACCACGCCCAGCATAAGGCATATCTTAATAGACATATTTTAAGCTTAATAAAGTTTTTCAACAACAGGGATGAGAGGAAAAAGGGCCTTTTGGTTAATCATTTAACTGAAAACCACATGAACACAGTAAATCAATCACTCTCTCTCTCTCTCTTAGAAAGGGTCTCACTCTGTCACCACCAATGGAGTGCAGAGGCTCACTGAAGACTTTCAGGGGTCAAGTGATCCTTCCACCTCAGCCTTCCGAGTAGCTGGCACTACAGGTGCACCCCACCATGCCTGGCTAAATTTTTATATTTTTTTGTAAAGATGAGGTTTCGCCATGTTGCCCAGGCTGTCTTGAACTCCTGGACTGAAGTAATCTGCCCACCTTGGCCTCCCAGAGTGCTGAGATTACAGGTGTGAGCCACCACCACATCTGGCCTAAATTCTCATTTTCTAGCATTTGGTTTTTCAGCACTGCCTACAGCGATGCAAGTTAAACTTCTCAGTACAGAATCTTAAAAGTTTATGTTCTGACCCTTGAATTGCTTCTAAGTTTTACCTCTTACCATTTTCCTTAAATACTCCAAGGTCTAGCTATGCCACATTATTTCTAGTTGCTTGTTCCTTTTCAACCCATCTTCCCCCACCTCAGCCTCTGCATATGCTATTCCCTCTGCCTGGAATGCCCTTCCCCTCTGTACCTGCGTAGTAGTCCATTCTCACGCTGCTGTGAAGAAACACCTGAGACTGGGTAACTTACAAAGAAAAGAGGTTTAATTGACTCACAGTTCCACATGGCTGGAAAGGCCTCAGGAAACTTACAATCATGGCAGAAGACACCTCTTCACAGGGTGGCAGGAGAAAGAATGAGTGCCAGCAGGGGAAATGCCAGACACTTATATAACCATCATATCTTGTGAGACTCACTCATTATCAAGAGAACAGCATGGGGGAAACCACCTCCATGACTCAGTTACCTCCAGCTGGTCCCCTCTTTGACCCATGGAGATTATGAAGATTACAATTCAAGATGAGATTTGGGTGGGGACACAGAGCCAGACCTTATCAACCTGCCTGCCAAATTCTCTTTTATCAAGACTCAGCTCAGTTGCTTCCCCATAAGCAGCATTCTCTAGACCTGATAGTCAAAGCAATGGTTTTGTATGGGTACAAAGGTAATCATAGCAAAATCAGTTTTGGTCTCTGATACTGCACTTAAGTAATTTTGAAGTTTTGAAGGTAGAGCACTTAAATTTAAAAGATGGATGTTGTCAGGACTTCTTACGAATGAAAAAACAATTGCTTTGGGGTCAGATGATAATGACTAGGAATCTGTGTTCTGGCAAATCATTTAACTTATCTTGGCCTCAGTTTGCTCAAGTGTAAATGGGCAAACAATACAGATAGGACATATGAAATCAGCCAGCAAAGTGTGGGGCAGTTAGCATGTGCTCAGAAAATGATACCCTTCCCTGGAGCTGCATAACTTTATCATATAAGGAGTTATTTCCTTTGCAGAGGGATACAGATTCCTTGCAGATATTTTTGAAAAGGTATTTCATTTTCACTTTCAACATAAAGGGAATTTAATCATTATGCTCAAAAATAAGTGAGTTTTGCTTGGGAGACAGGTGCACCAAGATCTCAGAAATCACCACTGAAGAACTTATCCATGCGACCAAAAACCACTTGTATCCCAGAAACTATTGAAATAAAAATTTTAAGAAAAGAATAGAACATGAATTAAATCTTTCCCCAATTTTTTTAAAAGGTTAGTTTCAATAAGAATGCTCTAGATCTGTGTTTTCCAATATGGCAACCACTAGTCACATGTGGCTATTAAAACTTAAATAAAAAATTCTGCTCCTGAAGTCTCACAAGCCATATTTCAAGTGCTCAGTAGCCACGTGTGGTCAGTGGGTACCATGCAGATGGTAAATGATATGAACATTTCCACCATAGCAGAAAGTTCTACTGGACAACACCACTCTAGATAAAGAATAAGCAGGCTGGGTGCGGTGGCTCACGACTGTAATCCCAGCACTTTGGGAGGCCGAGGTGGGTGGAATATGAGGTCAAGAGATTGAGACCATCCTGGCAAACATGGTGAAACCCTGCCTCTATTAAAAATACAAAAGAATTAGCTGGGTGTGGTGGTGCGTGCCTGTAGTCCCAGCTACTCAGGAGGCTGAGGCAGGAGAACTGCTTGAACCCAGGAGGCGAAGGCTGCAGTGAGCCGAGATCACGCCACTGCACTCCAGCCTGGCGCCTGGCGATGAAAGCAAGACTCTGTCTCAAAAAAACAAAAAGAATAAGCAAATATTTGAAGAGCACAAAAGAAATACTGAAGAATACATTATAAATTTTAGTGAGAAAGACGGAACTGTTTTAGTTTGAAACAGCATTGATAAAAGTGAAAATTCCTGTTAACTACAAAGCTGAAGAAAGACTCCAAACAAATTTACTTTCCTTCAGCTTCAATTATTCAGACTACTACATACCCAGAGACTAAGAAAAATCAATGTAATGATTGCTTTCATCTGTAGCATGATCCCATTTTTGTAAACAAAACAAGCCAGATACTAGAATCTAGTAATCACCTAAGTGAGGAGATTATGGGTTTTTGTTATTTTTCCTTAACCTGAGTTTCTAATTTTGTTTCTCAAGAATATAATGTATTACTCTTTAAAACAAAATGAAAGAATCAACATTTTGTCTGGGATGAACAATTAGGAGGTGAACCCCCTGCAGAAACTCATTATAGGGCCAAGTTCCAGTTTTGATAAGAAATAGAGCAGGAAAAGAAGACGAGTTGCAGGAGAAGAACAAAATAACCATGGTAGTCATTAGCAATGTATTAGTGACACAAAGCAAAGGGTGACATGCTGTCATCTGCACTGTCCCTCTGTGCTTCATTCTCTCCTCCTTAAGGGTCATAGTTCCAGCTGTGGACAAGGTAGACAGAGAGGCATCACAGGTGGACACCTGCCACAACATTTCACAGAGGGCAATGGCTTCTCTGTTCCTCTTTTCTCTCTTCTGTTTTAGCTGGTCATAGTTCAGTGGACGTGCAAGGGCTACTGCACATGTGGCTCACGCCTGTAATCCTAGCACTTTGGGAGGCCGAGGCAGGAGGATTGCTTGAGCCAGGAGTTTGAGATCAGCTTGGGCAACATGGTTGAAGCCCCGTCTATACAAAAAAATACAAAAATTAGCCGGGTGTTACGGTACCTGCCTGTAGTCCCAACTACTTGGGAGGCTGGGGTGGGAAGATTGCTTGCACCCAGGAGGTTGAGGCTGCAGTGAGCTGTGATCGTACCACTGCACTCCAGCACTGGGTGACAGAGTGAGATTCTAACTCCAAAAAAAATAAATAAATAAAAAACCAAGGGCTTAGGAGTCAAAACTATATTGTATTTTATATTTTGGCTCTAAACCTTACTATACTTGGTAACGCTGGGAAGGTTATTTACCCTGTCTGAGTAACAGCATGCTCATCTCCAAATGTAAACATTTTCTAGTTTCAAGGAGCGTCAGATGAGCTACTACAGATAAAAGTGTTGTTAACTGGAAAGTGAAGCATGTGTGTGAGTTCTGATTACCGATCACTACATATAACACATAAATCTTCCAAACAGAAGGAAAAATGACCTCCAGGACACCCCATTTATCTTTTAGCCATTTTCTTGAGAAATTACTGTAACATAACGAGATCTTCAGAAGATAAGTAACAGTAATGACAGCTAACATGTTACTGAGTATTTAGTCTTTACCAGTTACCTCCCTTTTATACACAATTAATGGAATCTCCTTTTAGTCTCATTACAGAACCAACCTGGCAACTAGGTGCAGAACTTCCAGCCCCACCTCTTCTCCCATCTCTGGGAAGGGCAGAGAGGCTGGAGATTGGGCCAATCACCAACAGATTAATTAATTTAATTAATCATTGGTCTATGTAATTGTAGAGGTCTATGTAATAAGACCTCTATAAAATCCTCTAAATTAAGGTATTTAGAGAGCTGCTGGGTTAGTGAACACATGCAATCTTTTGTGTCTGACCTCTTTCACTTAGCATTAATGTTTTAAATGCTCACTCATATTGTAACATGCATCAATATTTCATTCACATTCAGCATTGTGGCTGAACTATGCTCCATTTTGATATACCACATTTTGTTTAATCTTTTATCAGCTGATGAATATTTGGGTGTTTCCGTGTTTTGGCTGTTGTAAATAATGCTGCTATAAATATTCATGTACCAGTGTTTGTTTAAATACCTGCTTTCTGTTCTTTTTGGTATACAACTAAGAGTGGAACTGCTGGATCATACACTAATTTTATCCTTAACTTTCTGAGAAGTTCCCAAACTGTTTTCCAAAGAAGTTACATCATTTACATTCCTACTGGCAATACATAGGTTGCAATCTTTCCACATCCTCGCCAAGACTTTTTTTTTTAATTACAACAATCCCCGTGGATATGAAGTGCTATTTCACTGAGGTTTTGATTTGTACTTACCAATGACTAATGATGTTGAGCACTTTTTCATGTGTTTTTCTCTGTGTGTGTGTGTATATAATTTTTTAAATATAAAGAGTCTTGTACTGTTGCCCAGGCTAGAGTGCAGTGGTGTCATTATGGCTCACTGCAGCCTTGATCTCCTGGGCTCAGGTGATCCTCTCACCTCGGCCTCCCAGGTGGTTGGGAATATAGGCGTGTGCCACCACACTTGGGTAAATTTTTTTTTTGTAGAGACAGAGTCTCCCCGTGTTGCCCAGGCTGGTCTCGAACTCCTGGGCTCAAGTGATCCTCCTACCTCAGTTTCCTAAATTGCTAGGTTTATAGGTATGAGCCAGCACATCTGGACCATTGCTGAATTCTTTATATATTATGGATATCAGACTCTTATCAGAAAAATGTTGTGTAAATATTTTCTCCTATTCTGTGGGTTATCTTTTACTTTCTTGATAATATACTTCCATGAACAAAAGCTTTTAATTTTGAAGCCCAATTTATATTTTCTTTGGGTTCCTGTGCTTACGTTGTCTGCTTTGACATGTTTACTAAGCATTTATTAAATCAATGAACATGACTTTGAACAAAATACTGATCCTTTCTGAGTTACAATTTCTTGAGTGTTGGGAATATTAAATGAGAAAACAAACGCAAAGAACTTAGAGGTAGAGTCTATATAAGTTGGCCTAGAAAATAAGCTCTCAGTAAATGTTAGCTATTATTATTACTACCTATAAAATGACAGATAATAAAACAATGTCAATGCTCTTCACTCCACAGGTCATAATGACACTTGTGAGTTGGTAAAAGAAGCAGGTGGACAGGAGGATATGTCTCTTTTGAAAGCAGCATGTACTGGTGGGAGTGTAAATTAGTTCAACCATTGTGGAAGACAGTGTGGCGATTCCTCAAGGACCTAGAAATAGAAATTCCATTTGACCCAGAAATCCCATTACTGGGTATATACCCAAAGGATTATAAATCGTTCTACTATAAGGACACATGCACACGAATGTTCATTGCAGCACTGCTTACAATAGCAAAGACCTGGAATCAACCCAAATGCCCATCGATGATAGACTGGACAGGGAAAATGTGGCACATATACACCATGGATTATTATGCTGCAATCAAAAACGAGAGTTCATGTCCTTTGTAGGGACATGGATGAACCTGGAGACCATCATTCTCAGCAAACTGACACAAGAACAGAAAATGAAATACCGCATGTTCTCACTCATAGGTGGGTGTTGAACAATGAGAACACATGGACACAGGGAAGGGAGCACTACACACTGGGGTCTGTTAGGGGGAATAGGGGAGGGACAGTGGGGGGTGGGGTTGGGGAGAGAGAACATGAGGAGAAATGCCAGATATAGGTGAAGGGGAGGAAGGCAGCAAATCACACTGCCATGTGTGTACCTATGCAACTATCTTGCATGTTCTTCACATGTACCCCAAAACCTAAAATGCAATTAAAAAAAAAGAAAGCAGCATGTAATTGAGAATGTTTATGTCTGAAAATGAGCAGTAATTAGTGTGAGTGAGCTGAAATAGGTTAGAAACAGTTAAAAGCCCTTCTTTTCTGCTCCCTTTATTTTTCCATTATAGTAGCTTCATCCACACCGAAGTGCCATGACTATTATTATCATGGCAAATTCACTGTTGAGTACCAGCTGACTTTGTGCTGAAAATCACTTTGGGAACTGAAGCAAGTACTGAGAAGAAATCTTCAAAACAAAACAAAACAAAAAACACCTAAGTAGAGAATGGCTAACAGGTCCACACAATATACTTATTCAGAGTTTTAAGGAACTGACTGAAGTAGAAAAGAATAAAGAAAACTACCCTCGCTTCTTACTGTGACAGAGTTCTTGGGGTTCAACCATGGAGCCACTTTTAGTTGAATCCCCTTACAACATGGTTTTACTACTTTATGACTTAGAACGCCTCTCTCCCTAAAGGTTTTCACTGTGTACGGTTGAAAGACAGATCATCACTGTCTTCCGATGATCTCTCTATGACCTAGGGGACATTCTTCTACCAGATTGCAATCTGGCAACCAAATTCTAGCCATCCTCCAAGTTCAATGACAAGTCCCACCACCTCCTTCAAGGTGCTAGCACCTTCTCCTCAGTCCTCCTGGTATCAGGAGTCTCTCTTCCTTTTTTTTTTATGGAGAGTTTTGCTCTTGTTGCCCAGGCTGGAGTGCAATGGTACTATCTTGGCTCACTGCAATCTTTATCTCCCAGATTCAAGTGATTCTCCTGCCTCAGTCTCCCAAGTACCTGGAATTATAGGCGTGGGCCATCACATCTGGCTACAGTAGAGAAACGGTTTTGCCATGTTGGTCAGGCTGGTCTCAAATTCCTGACCTCTAGTGATCCACCTGTCTCTGCCTCCCAAAGTGCTGGAATTACAGTTGTGAGCCAACACACCCAGCTGTCCCTCTTCCTCTTGATGCTCCATGGTACTAGCCCCATTATGATTAATAATGGATCTGACTTACTTCTTATACCTAACAATTAGCTCCTGAGGGGAGAAGTCTTGATTTATCTCTATCCCAGAACTGGGCACAGTCTCTGATCTTTGGTAAGACTAAAAAATATTTGTGGAAAGAGAAAAAGCAAAGAATAAAGGGGGGATGCATTAGCTACACAAGTTTGAATCACCTTTACTGGCAAAGGCTAATACATGTATAGTTTATAAAGCATCTTCTATTTTGAAAAACTTGTCTGTGTAGGCCAAGTTCTTCTTTATAAACTTAGAGAATTTAAGATGAAAACAGATTTCTAAAGTCAGGTAAAATCAGTTTTGTTGCCAAAGGATTATAGAATTTAGGAGTCTGAGAGAGTCCCTTATTTCTTTAAAACTTTCAAAGGAATTTAATGTTTCCAGAAAAACTAAATTTGATGAAAGATGAGAAATTCCACGCAATACTAAAATAAGGGACCACCAAAACACATGTCAAAGTTTCATAACTGCCCAACCAAACTGAAGCCAAAAGTAAGTTAGTTAGTCAGGTCTTGAGCAAACAAACTTAAGAAGGTGAAAACTGTTTCTACTTCAATATATTATTTTTATTTTTGAAAGACATTTATGTAAGGTACAATTTACTTTGAAAAGAGAAAAAAAGTTAATGCCATCAAATTTGTGTAAACAACCATCTGATCACCAAAAAGGTTTTCCTGAAGAGAAATATTCCAGGCAATAATATATATAAATACATAATTTAAAATGTCATTTAGAATCATCACAGCTGTCAACACATACAAGGTTGCAGGCACTAGGCAAAGCACTCCATATGCATTCTCATTTTTACTTTTTATAGCCTTACAAAAACCTTAGGGTGCTACAGAACCATAACCCAATTTGACAGGTGAGTATACGAGATTTAGTGAAGTACCTGATTAAGAATACAGATACGTAGCTGCAAAGCCAAAATGTGGACTCATCGAATTTGAATAACTCAAGCTTTGTGCTTTTCATGTGATATTAACGTTGACCTCCTTAAATGTTGTAGTTGAATACGGTTATCTTTCTAAATATAACATTATTGAAAACAATAATAAAAATCAAAGGAAATTGTAAATTTAACTTTTTTAAGAGTATTTTTCTATTAACCTTTATATTATTATAAGATTAACCTTTATATTATTATGCTTATGAAAGCTGTCCATACCACTTCTGGAAGGTCCTTGGATTATTTTCTGCATAGCTTTCAGGAACTAATACAGCCTTTACTAATAGTAACTGGCACATTTTCACACACAAACTCTACCAGAAAACCCATGAAAGTTAACCCAATAAGTAAACAAAGAAGTAAGCAAGCAAATGTGGCCTTATAGACTCATGAACATAATAAAAAGGTAGCCCTGCAATACAGGCAAACATAGTGCCAAAGTAGAACAATGAATATCTCTCAAAATATAACACCAATTATATAAGAATCCATGTATAAATGCAAAGTATTCTTACTACCCAAACTACTTAAATTCATTTAATTTAGATGGAACAAAACTAAACCAAAGATTCCAGGTGGAAATACATGGTGCAAATGATGCAATAATAGGCAAAATGCCAAGTAAGAGAGGCAGGGAAGGGGATCATCAGAATTGGCATGAGATCATGCATCTGTAATAAGAGCTCCACAGGAGGTCAAAGTTAGGGAGAAATACTTGTAAGTATTTGCCTTCTTGAAAGGAAGAGAGTATTTTTAAGCCCTAATTTGAGCTACTGATTTGTATAAGATACTGAAGATGGAAGACACTATTTCTTATCTACTTAGCTGAAAAAGGTCGTCATATCACAGTATTTAGTCATGAGATGAAGAAAAGAAAGAGGATTAAGACAAATAATAAAGTATAGGGGGCAGTCACTGGGCTAATAATAATGCTTGCAATAGTCTACTCACTTGCACTGTGCATGGTAATACTTTATAAGATTCTGCAGCAGATCCACACCCTTTTTTGTCTTGATTTCATTAACTTTAATGAGATACTGTGGAAATAAAACAGGATTTTATGTTGGTTAATTCCAGATAGGGCTCTTCACTCTGAATCTGCACAAGTTACCAAGCCTTGATGTCCTTTAGACAGTTTAGAGAATGCTGATTGGCACAGTCACAAAGTGTACAAAACAAATTGGCTAGAGAGTTAGCATTTTGTAAATTCTTTTATGATTAGTTTACCCAACAAGCAGAAATGAAACACCGCAAGACATTCTAGAATTATTATTTCCCCTTGGTGCAATGGATCTCAAACATATAGTTCATATGGTCAAAAACCTGAAAAATGGATTGTTTTTTGCAGAAAGTAAGTAGAATAGCATTCTCATCAAAGAATATACCATGAGATATTAAAACTTTAGGAAAAGGAGGTAAATCACAAAGAATTTTTGCTACTCAAAAATGAAAAAATATACCATTATTAATTTACTCAGGTAACTAAACACTACTGGTCAAGATTTTCTATTGACATTGTTAGCTGCTTGCTTACTTCTTTTATTATGTGAAAAGGTTCATGAGTACACAAATCCAAGTAGCCAAAGGGTTATGAAACAGAAAGAGAGAAAAAAAGAGAGAGAGGAAGGAAGGAAAGTAGGTAGGTAGGTAGGTCGGTCGGTCGGTTGGTTGGTGGGAAGGGAAAGGAGGGAGGGGAGGGGAGGGGAGGGGAGGCTGAGGCACAAAAATCGCTTGAACCCAAGAGGCAGAGGTTGCAGTGAGCTGAGATCACGCCACTGCACTCCAGCCTGGCGAAAGAGCGATATTCTGTCTTAAAAAAACAAAAACTCTTACTCAACAGCAGTGTCTGACCAGGTGGGTTTATAGGTCAAGAAGTGTTCATGTTCAACTGGACTTCAGTTTGAGAGCCACTGCTCTAAGATTAAGTCAGCATGCTTTTTGTTGCATTTTTTTCATGAAATCGACTTTCTTAATGACACTTTCACTTGAGTTTTCATTCAAACTTGACATATGGTTAAAAAAAACATGCTCTAAATATATACCAATAAAACTTAATATTCACCAGTGTTACCGCTCACCAATGTTTTCCTTCCACAACCACTCACAAGCAACATTAAGGTTCTCACCAAAGAATCCCGTTTTGGCTTAAAGAGCCCCATAGGGCCAAGGCTCAAAATATGAGATAACAGTGCAATGGCAGGTTCCCAAAAAGCTTGGAGAAAAATGGAGATTAGAATCCTTAAGAAACAGTTCCCTCTCTAATAATCGAACACAGTCTGCCTTTAAGCATAAAGATTGCTGACTAGCAGGAAAAATTACAGTTGTTATAATTCTAGGCAAATGATGGAAAAGTCCATTCTTACTTCACACATTTGGAGCTGGAAGAGGCGCCTTTCCTTCTCCATTTCTTCTGCAATCTCTGCTCCTGTTATCTCTGTGCGGATCATCCCATGTTGTTTTGCATGCTCTCTTTTCTCTTTCTCAATTTTTGTACTGTAATTAAAGCCAATGTCATTAAAAAAAAAATACAATCATGTACAACAGCAACAGTAGACCCTAATACAAACTATGGAATGAGGTGACGATGTGTCTATGTAGGTTCATAAACTGTATCAAATGTACCACTATGGTGAGGGGAGGCAGTGCATGTGTGTGGGGAGGGAGCATATGGGAAATCTCGGTGTCTTCTGCTCAAGAAAGAAGTCTACTAAAAACAAATCACACTCATGTCTTCCCTTTAGCAAAAGCCACTGATTATTAATTCCTAAAGTTCAGAGGCAAGAATTCTTAAGTTGGTGGAATCAATCAGAAGTAAAAGCCTACATTCAAAAAGACCACACACAGTGCATGGATTTTCGTAGGGGAAGCTTCTTACATTTTTACTTTGATCTTACATATGATAGCTTCATATAAATTCTCTTACATTTTGGTAGGCACAAAGAAATTCTGGTAGTTTACCTACTCTTTGGTAAAGTACTTTATAATAAAAAAGAATCTGAAAGATTTTCCTTGAATATCAACAGCTTACAAGACTTCAATTATTTCAAAATAATTAAAAGTATATATAAGATCTTTGTGGTTATGCACAAAATTTAGTCAAAGATAATTTCCAATATCCTGTAGACTTGAGCTATTTCCTCCTTCCAAGAACATATTTTAGTCAGTCAACCACTTGTTACTGGACTGTAAAAAATTCAGAAGAAATCCCAATACATAACTTGGAATCCTATGAAAATGTTCTTCTGTGTGTGTGTGTGCGTGGTGGTGGTGGGGGGTTAGGGAAAACCAGGTGATAAAAAAGAAAGGCCTACATTAAACCTATAGTATCCAATGCTATGCTTGGCTCTGATACATTATACTCTGGTAATAATACCAATGATTATAGCCTGGTTTCCAAAAATCCATTAACCTGAAAATGGATTTCTAATTTCAGAAACAACCTGTAATTTCTAGTTGTGAATGCAAAGATTAACTGATCTAACCTTCAAGTCTTTAAGTTATGGTAGTGGTAGGGGAAAGCAAACCCCAAAGAAAGCCAACATCCTTACCTATATACATACACACAGTGGAAAATCCACCCATCAACCCAGTGTAAAATCTTAGAAACCCAGTTGGGATTGACTCTAATACCCTAATGCTATTATATTTAAGAAATTCTTTAATCACGCCACCTTGGCAGTCGAAGGGGCATGATAACAGGGATTTTAACAGAAAGAGAATAAATCACAGCTCTCTCTCCACTGAGGAAGAGAAGAAATATGGAGGGACAGGCATAACCTAATTATAAGCCTTTTGATTTACCATGTCTTTATTTCTTCTTCCTCCAGTGATCCCACTAAGATGAGAGTAAAGGCATAAAACCGGATAATCTCCCACAGACAAGAAGAAATGAAGACAAAAAAGGATGATAGAATTCAGTAAGTATTTGGAAGAGCAGGGTTGAAGAGAGGAGAGCACCTCAAACTATAGGGTTCCCTGCCTCCCTTGCTTACATAGCTTCTAAATTGCCATCATACATGATTCCCAAAGTGCTGAGATTACTAGGCAGGAGGCTGAAAGAACTGCAAGGCTCTGAGACAAATCTCAGACACTGACATTTGAAATACCCCTAATGAAAGAGCTGCCATCACATCCTAAAACTTGAAACCTAAAAAGACTTTCTGCTTTCTTGCAGAAAGCGGATCTCTAATGATGCATATGAGCTTTTAGTCTTTGAGTACCTTGCTCTAAAATATGAATGCACCCAAAGATCATACATCTCCAAAATGAAAGTGTGAGTAAGCAAAGTATTAATAACAAAAGGGAGGATTGGGAAGGAACCAGAGGCAATAAGGAAGAAGATAAACATTTTATAAGATGTCATTAATTCTTCAGCTAAAATATTGCATCTATGAAACAAGAAAAAGAAACTATAAACCCATTTGAGCAAAAGAACTTATAAAAATTTAAAATGACAGCCAAAATAAAAAAGCTAACTGAAAATGTGGGGAAAAAACACTGAAAAAAAAAATAACCTAAAATATCATACAAATAGAATGGAAAAGAGAAGAAAACTCTAAGACTAGGAAGTCAAATATTATATGATGAAAATTCCAGAAAGAGGAAAAAAAGAAAAAACAGGAGGAATTACAAGAAGTTTCTAAGAATGATGCACGAAAATTTGTAAACAGAAAAATCACAAACAGAATACACATACCATGGGACATGAAGACTCTTCATAAAACCTTTTATAGAGACAAGACTTTACATTTCCTAACCAAAAATAAATGAAACAAACAACAACCACATATCACATACAAATAAATGGGAATCAGATTGGTATCAGATTTTTTTAAATTAGCAACACTGGAAAGTAGAAAACAATGGAACAATGCCTTCAACATTTGCTTCAACTAAGCAAACAATACCTGCCTTCAACAATAAAACAATGCCTTCAACAATTTGAGATAAAATTATTATTATTATTGTTTTTGAGACAAAGTCTTGATCTTTCACCCAGGCTGAGTGCAATGGTCCAATCTCAGCTCACTGCAACCTCTGCCTCCTGGGTTCAAGCAATTCTCCTGCCTCAGCTTCCTGAGCAGCTGGGACTACAGGTGTCTGCCAACACACCCGGCTAGCCATTTTTGTATTTTTTAGTAGAGACAGGGTTTCACCCCCTTGGCCAGGCTGTTCTCAAACTTCCAACCTCAAGTGATTTGCCTGCCTTGGTTTCTCAAAGTGCTGAGATCACAGGCTTGAGCTACTATGCCTGAAAATTATTATAAAATCAGTACTTTATATTTGGCCAAACTCTTACTTTTTGTGATGGCAGAATGAAGATAATTTTGGAAATACAAAACCTGAAATCTTTGCCTCCTCTAGAGCTATTCTCTGAAAACTACTAAAGTAATAGGCCAGCAAACTATGGAACTATACTGGTCAAGAGAAAGGAAGTAGATTTAAAACTAAAGAGTCAAAGGCCATCCTAGGACGGCAACTGTACTGCTGATCTAAAAGGGATGTCTCCAAAAAAGAACAGAAGGAACTGACACAATTTAATACTGAGAGATACACATATATAACAATATACATAATGTACTTTGTAAACAGAAATATTGACAGGTGTCTGACATCTGCTGGAACAGATGATAAAAATTCACAGAAGGCTGGGCACAGTGGCTCACGCCTGTAATCCCAGCACTTTGGGAGGCCAAGGTGGGTGGATCATGAGGTCAGGAGATTGAGACCATCCTGGCCATGGTGAAACCCCATCACTACTAAAATACAAAAAATTAGCCGGATGTGGTGGTGTGCGCCTGTAGTCCCAGCTACTCAGGAGGCTGAGGCAGGGGAATCACTTGAATCCAGGAGACGGAGGCTGCAGTGAGCCGAGATTGTGCCACCGCACTCCAGCCTGACAAGAGCGAGACAGTCTCCAAAAAAAAACCCAGAAGATTCATATAGAACTAAGCAAATGAAAAAAATGAGGCAAATATGTCATTAAGAAAAAGCAAACAACTGTACTAGATCTAAGAATGGAAATTCAATCCTATTCTACCATTCAGATTAGCAATGGTAGAATATAAAAATGTAAACACTGAAACTAGTTTAATCAAAAATTGTTTTATTAACCATAATGGATGAACAAGGGTACAAAAGTGATGGGGTGTCTGTGCACGGGAATGTAATCCTCATCTACCAGAGTGATAAATCCCAGCCAAAGCTAGAAAGAGCAAGAGAATACTGAGGAACATGTAGGTACGTCAAGAAGCAGGTAAAAGAGTTGAAAAAAGGGGAGGAGGCCGGGTGCGGTGGCTCAGGCCTGTAATCCCAGCACTTTGGGAGGCTGAGGCAGGGGGATAACGAGGTCAAGAAATCAAGACCATCCTGACCAACAGGATGGTGAAATCCTGTCTCTACTAAAACTACAAAAAATTAGCTGGACGTGGTGGTACATGTCTGTAATCCCAGCTACTTGAGAGGCTGAGACCGAAGAACCGCTTGAACCTAGGAGGTGGAGGTTGTGGTGAGCCGAGAATGCGTCATTACACTCCAGCCTGGGCAACAAGAACGAAACTCTGTCTCAAAAAAAAAAAAAAAGAAAAAGAAAAAGAAAAAAGGGGAGGGACTAGCAGGATCAGGAGGGGCAGGCAGAGGACTGCTGGGTTTCCATTAGAAACACATCTGTTGCCTACTTAAGATATTCCCTGTCATCATTTGTAAAGAACCCTGTAACATTAGGTGCAGCTTTAACTCACTGAGTTTAGACTGTGGAGGACAATATAGATAAATGAGAAGTGCTACAAAGGGTACCTGGTCCGTCCTAGAATGCTCTATTCTATGATAAACTCTATGTTGAAGCCACTATTATTTGGGGTTTCCACTGTATGCTGTATAAGAGTAAGTCTTAACTAGCAAAAGTACTATCTGGTGTTTTATTTTATGTACATTTATCCTTTTGACCAAATGAAATTTGATTCTTAAAAAACTTAGAAATGATTTATTGTGTGACTTCCCTATGCTAAACACTGACAGCTGCTTTAATACATTACCTTATCTTGTCCTCACAAAAACTCTAAGAAGTAGGTAATTTTTATATTATTTTACAAGTAAGGATCATAAGAGTTAAGTATTTTGGCTCAAGGTCACAAAACTGGTAATGGTCTCTAAGTCTATGATCTAAATCATTACAAACTTCACTGCCTCCAGAGTTCTAAATGGAAGATCACAGAAAACATCCAGCCTTCTCCATTATCAAAACTAATAAATGAACTTTTGTGTGGAAGTCATTTTTCTTTCGGTAACTTGTAACTGCATGAGTCCCAATACATCAAAGAGACAAATGCTTGTTTTCTTTCTTTCCTGAACCACTACAGCAACAAAGAAGTCTATCTTAGGAAAATTATTGACGGGGATTTACTAAGCAAACAAACAAAACCTGCCTTCATAAGTTCTTAAATTCATGATCCACTCAACTTGCTATTCCTGTTACACATTTCCAGGTCTGAATAATTTTTTTTATTTCTTCAATGAAATAGTACACAGACTATGAGTCATTAAGCACTGGTAGAATAACACCATATATAAGAATAATGTGGTTGCAGTCCTCACCAAATTTAGACTGTAGAGGACAATAAAGAAAAATGAACAGCTAGGTTGGGCATGGTGGCTCACGCCTGTAATCCCAGCACTTTGGGAAGCCAAGTTACGTGAATCACCTGAGGCCAGGAGTTCGAGATCAGACTGGACAACATGGTGGAACCCCATCTCTACTAAAAATACAAAAAATTTGCTGGGAGTTAGTGGCAGGCACCTGTAATCCCAGCTACTTGGGAGGCTGAAGCAGGAGAATCACTTGAACCCAGGAGGCAGAGGCTGCAGTGAGCCAAGATGGCATCACTGCACTCCAGCCTGGGCAAGAGTGAAACTCCGTCTCAAGAAAAAAGAAAAAAGAAAAATGTACAGCCAGACATGTTCTTATGCTGAGTGAGAAGTACAAGGAAGAACACCTGTACCATCTTAGAAGGCTTTATATTCTAAGTCCTTATAATACTAAACACCAGGTACTTCTAGGTCTTCAGCCAACAGAGACTTAAAAAATATACAGTTGTACCACCTAATATTGGTAGTACTTTAGTTGACAAAGCACATATAATCATGTTTTGTTGTTCCTATGTCCCACAAAGAAGACATAGTCTACAAGTGTAGAGCAAGGTTTTCTTTCCCCCCGCTTTGTCCTCCCATTTTCTTTTCTTTTTTTGTTTCTTAGAGATGGGGTCTCGCTATGTTGCCCAGGCTGGAGTGCAGTGGCTATTCACAGGCGCAATCCCACCACTGATCAGCATGGGAGTTTTGACCCGCTCTGTTTTTGACCTGGGACGGTTCACCCCTCTTTAGGCAACCTGGTGGTCCCCCATTCCCAAGAGGTCACCATATTGATGCCAAACTTAGTGTGGACCCCGATCAGCATAGCACACTACAGCCCAGAACTCCCGGGCTTAAGCAATGGTCCCACCTCAGCCTCCCGAGTCTCTGAGACTACAGGCACATGCCAAGGCACCTGGCTATCCTCCCACTTTCGAAGTACTTAATTATATTCCATTCCAAGTTCATGCACGGTTGCCTCTGGGCAGTACTTAGCTTAAAAGTATGAATATTCATGACCCACTTTCATACATAAAGATCATAGCCCACAGCATTATCAGTTGACCCTTTTAGGGACCTTTTTGTTCTCTACTGCATTTAGAACTCTCAATGCACAGCAATATTCCTAAGACAGCAAGTCCCTAACAATGCCCTTATTACATAAGCAATTACAAGAATAGTTTGGGAAAACATATGTAATCCTGAATTTTTCTTTTGCTTGTTTTTATCCTGCTGCTATTGCTGCCTACAGAAATGTTTTATTCTCTTACGTTTACAGTTTCCAAGTTTATAGCCAAGACTTTTATTAAAAGCTTTAAAAATACGTATCTCCTCCTACCCCACCTTCAGGCTTGGTGTTATAAAATTCTCAGAGTAATAATAATAAAGAAACGTGGTATGATACACAGTATAAAGATGGACCATGCACCTTGCAAAGTGCTTACTGCCCTAATCCCATATAAGAACTCCACAAGGTTGGTGGTCTGACCTCAGTGCCCATGCTATGCTGAAGCTGTGCTCAGACCTGGAGTGAATGGCAGCTGGACAGTTAACTAGCTGTCTAGCCTTCACGAGCCCCTTAGCCTCTCTAGGCTTCATTTTCCCTGATGTATATATATAGAGAGTAAAGTTCTACAGATAGGTTGCTGTGAGGAGGTCACACATGCAAAAAAACTTAGTGCAGGTCCTGTCAGGCATGAAGACATCACAAGTATTAGTTGTTACTTTTACTATTTTCCAACTGTTATACTATATGGAAACATAAATGGTCCATAGTTACATGCTATCTATGAGAGTCATAGCCCTATAACTTGATAGATAGTGTCAGCAGCCATAAATGCCAAATGACTGATAGTAAAAGTACCTCTCCCTTTAGACAAATAGCACAGGAGATGCAACCACCTTAGGTCAGTGCACCCAAACTCTTAGCCGTATTCAGGATATACGAAACAGGTTTTTGTTGACAAGTTATTAGTTAAGGCTGTCCTTTTTCCAGTTTTTTTTTTTTTCTTCAAAATTCACAACAATATTTAAAAACAAATAAACTAAACAAAAAACCACTTACAACTTTGTCTCATAATCTTTCCAGGCTTTGTCAAATGGCTTCTTGAGATCCTTAGAAAAGAGAAAATAAAATTAAAATTGCATCTACTTTTGCTGAAAATGAATAAGTATTTTTGAAAAAGTATCGCAGCAAGAACTGCTTCCTTTACAGGACACTGGGAACTTCACTTTCAGGTATATTACACCTTTTTTTTTTGACAGGATCTGACTGTTGCCTAGAATGGAGTGAAGTGGCACAATCACAGCTCACTGTAGCCTTGAACTCCCAGGCTCAATCCATCTTCCCATCTCAGCTTCCTGAGTAGCTACAACTACAGGCACTCACCACAACCCCTGGATAATTAATTACTGTACATTTTTTTGTAGAGATGGGGGTCTCGTTATGTTGCCTAGGCTGGTCTCGAACTCCTGGGCTCAAGCCATCTGCCCACTATGGTCTCCCAAAGTGCTCAGATTATAGGCGTGACCACTGTGCCTGACCAACATCACACCACGTATTACATACAAGAAGACTAAGAGAGGAAAGAAGGGTGAGCACCCTGGTCATGCTGATGAAGCAGGAACCTAAAGTAGAGAGGCTGGGTTCCCAGTGGTCACACTGTGGAAGCCAAGACTCAGGCTTAGCTTCTCTCTGCCACCCACGGAGGACCTTCCCAATCTTCTTAAAAGTGCCTAATCTCGTTCCTCTGTCAATACCATCACGTGAAGTGGCACATTTTTTCCAATGATCATTTTCCAAAAGCATTTTTAATGCTAAAAATGTTCAAAGAGTCTTTCAAATACAAGTACTACTATGATCTTAAAAGAGAAAAAAAATCAATCCTTTCAAGTTAAAGTGAAAATCAAATTTCTGAACACTTACTCCTTTGACTCCCTTTAGGTCTCCTTTTAACAAGGAATCCAAGGTGAAGATCACATTGTGGCTGAGACCCTGGAGCTGAAAAAGCAAAGGGAAGATGGGAGATGATTAAAAAATAAAGTCCACATGAACAATAAAACCAGCTACTATTGACAGCATTTTTCACACATCAGGCTCTGTTGAATTTCCATGCATTATTTCATTGAACCTGCATGCCACCTCTGTAGGTTAGGCAACATAATTATCACCACTTTGCAGCTAAAGGGACAAAGATGGAGTCACTTGTGCAGAACCATGGAGTGGGGCTAAGATTTGAATTTAGGCAGTATAGACTGGACACAGTTACTCTTTCCTGTAATCCCAGCACTTTGGGAAGCTGAGGCAGGTGGATCACTTGAGGTCAGGAGTTAGAGACCAGCCTGGCCAACATGGGGAGGCCCCCGTCTCTGCTAAAAATAGAAAAATTAGCCAGGCTTGGTGTATGCACCTGTAGTCCCAGCTACTTCGGAGGCTGAGGCAGGAGAATAATGTAAACATAGGAGGCAGAGGTTGCAGTGAGCTGAGATTGTGCCACTGCACTCTAGCCTGAGAGAGAGACTATGTCAAAAAAGAAAGGAAGGGAGGGAGGGAGGGAGGGAGGCAGACAGACAGTGAATTTAGGCAGTAGCTCCAGAGCCTGCATTCTTAAACAGTATACTATAGCACACACATGTGTACAAATAATTCCTCAAATCATTTTAGCACTTCCATTAACACGTCTGCCAAAACTGTAGCTCTTACTGTGGTTTTTCTTTAACTGCTTCTGTCTGAGTAAGGAGGGCTTGTCCCATTTCCTTTTTACATTTTTTAATAGCATATATCATCATCTGAAATCACTGTGTTTCGGCTTTATTTTTTTAATTAGATTTATCTTTTACTTTTTAGTTTCTATGGATACATAATACTTGTATGCATTTATAAAGTACATGTGAAATTTGATGAGCATACAATGTATAAGGATCAAATCAGGGTAATTGAGGTTTCCATCACCTCAAGCATTTATGATTTCTTTGTGCTAGAACATTTCAATTCCACTCTAGTTATTCTGAAATATATAATAAAAATCATTAACTACAGTCACCCTGCTGTGCTACCTAATACCAGATTATATTACTTCTATCTAACTGTATTTCTGTACCTAATAACCAATCCCTCTTTGTTCCCTCCTCCCCACTAGCCTCTGGTAATCATCATTCTATTCTCTATCTCTGTGAGATCAATTTTTTTTTTTTTTAGCTCCCACTTGGGAAAGAACATGCAATATTTGTCTTTCTGTGCTTGGCTTATTTCACCTAACATAATGTCCTCCAGTTGGATCTACTCTGTGGCAAGTGGCATGATTCTGTCCTGTTTTTTTAATGGCTGAATAATATTCCACTGCGTGTACATACTATGTTTTCTTTATCTACTCAACTGTTGATGGACACTTAGGTTGATTCTGTATCTTGGCTATTGTGAATAGTGCTCTGATGAACATGAAAGAACAGGTTATCTTGCTGTTTTGCTGATATTCTAATTTCTTTTCTTTTGGGCATACACCCAGCAGTGGGATTTCTGGATCATATGATAGTTCGTTTTTTAGTTTTCTGAGGAGCTCTAGACCATTCTCCACAGTGGTTGTAGCAATTTACATTCCCACCAACAGTGTATGAAGGTTCCTCTTTCTCCACATCTTTGCTAGCATCCATTACTGTCTTTTTTATAGAAGCCATTTTAACTGGCGTGACATATCTCACTGAAGTTTCAATTTGTATTCCTCTGATGATTGATGATGTTGAGCATTTAAAAAATAAACCTGTTGGCCATATGTAGGTCTTTTTTTGAGAAATATCTCTTCAGATCTTTTGCCCATTTTTAAACTGAATTTTTTTTCCTTTGAGTTATTTGAGCTCCTGATATATTCTGATTATTAATCCCTTGTCAGATGGGTAATTTGCAAAGATTTTCTCCTTCCTATTCTGTGGGTTGTTGTTGGGATTCACTTGGGGTGGCTGGCAAAATATTATAAAAATTTAGAAGATTATAGTCTCAAACCTTTTGGAAGGCTGAAAAGTTTTAATGGAATGGGCTGAAGGCAGCCAGTTTATTACGTTACAACTTTAAGTCACAGGGTAAAAGACTACAATAATAAAAGCTTCCTCAGTTAAGTCTGTTTACCCCACATTCCTTTTCCCTTCTCTAATTTGTTTGCTCATGTAAGCTTTGTGCTAGATGGCCCTCTCAGGGGGAGGTCAAAGGGGAATTACCTGTTAACAGTGTTTACTTTGGGCCCTAGAACAAAGACCTTTTATCATTCATAAAATGACTTTCTTAACCATGTTAATTATACACAAGCCTGTTGACTTAGAACCTCTGTTATTAAATCTATACTGAATAAATGTGAGAGGGAGCAGTAAGTGGTGGTCAGTTAGCTGCAATCGCCCTCTGAAAGCAGCTGACAACCATCCCTAGCCCACTCAGATTCACTGTCTTCTGGTGTGTGTGAGTGCATTTTATTCATCCATTGTTGAGTCAGGTATGCAGGACAGACCTCCGAAGGCAGGGATCAATGTCTCAGGTGGTGACCCTGACATTATACCCATCACAGCTGGTGCTCAAGCAGGGACACCGATGTGACCAACACCACAGCTAGTGCCCTGTGTGAGATCAATGCCACAGCTGTACCCCAGTGTGAGGAGACAAGACTGTGACACTCGTCACAGCTGGTGTCCAAACGGGGGACCACCAATGTGACACTCACCACAGCTGGTGCCTGAACAGGGACACCAATGTGATCAACACCACAGGCTGTCTCTTCACTTGTTGGTTGTTTCCTTTGTGGTGCAGAAGCTTTTTAGCTTCATGTGATCCCATTTGCATTTGCTCATTTTTCTTTGGTTGTCTGGGCTTTTGAGGTCTTTTTTAAGACATCTTTGCTCAGAGCAATGTCTTGGAGAGTTTTCCCCTAAGTTTTCTTCTGGTAGGTTCATAGTTTGTCTTAAAGTCTATACTCCATTTGGATTTGATTTTTGAATATGGTGAAAGGGTCTAGTTTTATTCTTCTACATATGGATATTCAATTTTCCCTTCAGTGTATGTTCTTGGTGCCTTTGTCAAAAATAATTTGACTGTGAGTATGTGAATTTATCTCTGGGTTCTCTATTTGGGTCCACTGATTTATGCATCTGTTTTTATGCCAGCATTATGCTGGTTTGATTACTACAGCTTAGGAGTATAATCTGAAGTCAGGTAATGTGAGGCCTCTAGCTTGGGTATTCTATCTCCCTCACTAGTACATAAGGTCAATGAGGACAGGGACACCTTGACTTTTCTGTTAATAGCTACATCCTTTGTGCCTAGATTCCACTGAAAAGATAAGATGCTTAGGAAGTGCAATCTATAATCAGGAAATAGTTTTTTTTTCACTGCTCTGCAGCAATTGCCTGAGTCTCCTTGATTTTTAAGATAGAACAAAGAGGAATCTACAAAGGAGAAGAAGATGCTACCCAGCTGCAGAGAAGAATGGCAAGGGGGAACCAAGGGAGGCAGATTCAGGTATGAAAGGAGTAACCAAAACAAGGACTGAGAAGAGTTTTGAACTACTTGTCTTCAAGGAACCCCTATTAGTAGCACAGAACCCAAGAATACAGAGATCTACAGGACCAGCTTTCCAGATTATAGCTGGAAAGATTTGTAGGTCCCCTCACACAAGAATTTTACTCACACAAAAGTATACTCAATTGTCAGTCTGTCCATCCACCCACCCACCCATCTATCAATAATCAAATATCTACTCTGTGCCACACACTATACTGGAAGCTTGATGGGCAAAGATGAATAAGCACTATTCCTACTTGTAGACAGCTCATATTCCAGGAACAGAGGCAGTCACTACAGAGCCAACTCTACTACATTATGCTATGATGTGTTAGCGGTAGAGGGAGAGAGTGGTGTGAGAAGGACCAAGCTGACTTGGAAGGGCTTTGTGCATGACTCTCTTAACCATATCTCTAAAGTGGAATATTATAACCTACTGCAAGCAGCTATTGTGAGGATGAAATTAGTTAATATGTGTAAAAAGTATGGCTGGGTACAGTGACTCACGGTAATCCCAGTGTTATCTGGGAGGCCCAGGTGAGTGGATCATGAGGTCAAGAGATTGAGACCATCCTGGCCAACACGGTGAAACCCAATCTCTATTAAAATACAAAAATTAGCTGGGAGTGGTGGCACATGCCTGTAGTCCCAGCTACTTGAAAGGGTGAGGCAGGAGAATTGCTAGAACCCAGGCGGTGGAGGTCGCAGTGAGCCGAGATCGTGCCACTGCAGTCTGGCCTACTACACTCTAGTCTGGCGACAGTGTGAGACTTCGTCTCAAAAAACAAACAAACAAAAAAACAATAACATGCTAGCTTACTCCCTGACACCTAGGAAGTGTTGAATATATGTTTATTTTTTAAATGCTATGGGATGCTAATTATGCATAAGGTAATGTGGGAGCAAAGAGGGGCGGGGAATAGGAAGGCCTTCCCCTTTTTGCTCTTAAATTTTCCCTAACCCTTTACTATTGTTTTCATCTTAGGTTTCCTGAAACTCTCAGTCATTCTACCTCTTTACTCTCCCTGAACACCAACCAACTAATTTTATACACGAGGAAGGTTTCCCAATGCGTGTCACCACAGGGTTTGCATCAGAAACAATCACTTCTTTCTTATTTCAAAGATCAAGGGATTTCTACCAAGACAATTCTGTCTGTGATTTTGCCACCAATCATACACCAACGACCTGGTTGGCAGGCCAGAGAGCTCTAGTCTGAGAGTCTACGTTCTGTGAGGCTCTAGGACACTGGTTCTTGGGGAGTGAGGCAAAAAAATTAAAAATAAAAAAAACCTTAGCTGTTACAACTGTTTGTGACCCTCCAAATGGCCACACTATATAAATAGTATCAATTATGTCTATTACCTGTATTAAAATTTCATGGGGGGAGAGATGGGGGATCATGTCTAATAAGGCTCTTGGAGAAAAGGAAGATTGGATCATTATGAGGAAAAAAAAGGCTGAGCAACACTAACTGGATCTGAGACTGAAAAAAAAAAGATTAACAGGACTCGCCCTCTGTTCTATATAGACAGCTGAAATAATTTACTCTGAGTCCTCAATTTCCTTCTTGGAGTACAATTCCCTAGGATCCCCCTATCCTGTGGGCCTTAGAAGTCTGGATGGATGATGGGTGAATAAGATTGGGGGGCCTGACTTGCCCTTTACTAGTCAAGCCATTGCCTACCTTTCCTCTGTTCATGGAGATCCTTATTTTATTTTTCTTCAAAGCACTTACTATGCCTACCCATTCGTACATATGTTTGTTTCCCTATTTACTGCTGTCTGTCTCCCCAGTTTGACTGCCAGCTTGAGAGTGGGATCTGTATGCTCACTGCTATATTCCCAGAACTTAGAACACTGCCTAGCACAGAGCAGGCAATGATGCTCAAAAAAGACTTGTAGAAGAAATGAAATACACGATCATTTGTATACCAGGTTCTTCTCTACAGGGCTATCTACACTGATGGAAAGTTACATGCCTATCAATACGGCACTGGCTAAATAAATTACAGAGATTCTAAACAACCGCCAAAAAATCAAGAAAGCTCTTTATGCTTCACTTTGAAAATATCTCCAAAATAAATTTTTATGTGATAAAAGCAAGGTACAAAATATTACTTATGGTATGCAAGAATTTGCATAAGGAAGACGAAAAAAGGCTAGGCGTGATGACTCATGCCTGTAATCCCAGCACCTTGGGAGGCTGAGGCGGGTGGATGACTTGAGGCCAGGAGTTCAATACCAGCCTGGCCAAAATGGTGAAGCCCCATCTCTACTACAAAAATTAGCCAGGTGCGGTGCCACACACTGTAGCTACTCAGGAAGCTGAAACAGGAGAATCACCTAAACCTGGGAGGCGGAGGTTGCAGCGAGATTGCACCACTGCACTTCAGCCTGGGCAACAGAGCAGGACTCCATTTCCAAAAAAAAAAGGAGGCGGGGTGGAATTCTTAAAGAATACACAGAAATCTGTTGATACCAATTTCCTCCAAGGTTGGAAACTGAGCAAAGGAACAGAATGGAAGAGGAGACTTTTTGCATTAAAAAATAATAAAAATATGTAATGTACTATTTAAAAAGTCAAAAATTTAAGACAAAATATGAAAAGATACTGATTATAAAGAACCCCTTTTCAACTCTTTGTTCTCAATTATGGTTTGCATCAATGCCTCAAATCCTTTGCGAAATGAAGCAGAAAATTAAAAAAAAAACTAATGCTATTAGTACCCTGATCTGAAGACTATATTATAAAATAACAATTAAATAATTATGAAAATCTGTGGTTAGTACTAAATGTGAGGGTTATTCCAAATGAAAAGTGCCTCAAAGCTTTTAGTACTAACCACGGAGTTTCATAATTATTTGTTATTTTATAATATAGTCTTCAGATCAGGGTACTAATAGCATTAATTTTTTTTAAATTAAGAACAAAGAAATTTATAGAGTCCCATGACTGTGAAGTCATATACTCCATCTCTGTTGCACAGTAATTACCTAAAATAACAGAGAATAAGTTTTCCCTTCATTGAGATCTCCAAGTAAGGAATTTTTTGGCAACCCCCCCCCCAATATTTCCTAAAATTTCCTCCTCTTGATATTGGTCTGCTTTCTCTTTAACCTTTCTTTGCTTCTTTTTTTTTTTTTTTTTTTTTTTTTTTTTGAGACGGAGTTTCGCTCTTGTTCCCCAGGCTGGAGTGCAATGGCGCGATCTCGGCTCACCGCAACCTCCGCCTCCTGGGTTCAGGCAATTCTCCTGCCTCAGGCTCCCGAGTAGCTGGGACTACAGGCACGCACCACCGTGCCCAGCTAATTTTTTGTATCTTTAGTAGAGACGGGGTTTCACCATGTTGACCAGGATGGTCTCGATCTCTTGACCTCGTGATCCACCTGTCTCGGCCTCCCAAAGTGCTGGGATTACAGGCTTGAGCCACCGCGCCCGGCCCTCTTTGTTTCTTTATAATGACACTGGTTATTACTGTTCACTTGTCACTTAAGAAAAATTCCTTTGTTAGTTTTTAAAATTAGCCTACTTTTTCTTGGGAAGTAAGTTGGAAAGACTAAATTTTAAGTTTTTTTTCCTGTAGCCTTTTCATTGACTAGTCACAGGGAACATTCTGAATTTTTAATACGTGTTTTGCCTTCATGATTTCTTATCAGCCCTCAAGAAGGTGTGTAGATAACCACAGAGAAATTCTTAATTCTTGGGGTTTTTCTGTCTTCCCCTCATGCCTAACCACAATGATGACATTAAAAAGTTACTATGTGTGGCTGAGTGTCGTTGCTAACGCCTGTAATCCCAGCACTTTGGGAGGCTGAGGCAGGCAGATTATGTGAGGCAAGGAATACGAAACCAGCCTGGCCAACATGGGAAAACCCTGTATCTGCATTTTTTTTTTTTTTTAAAGAAGTTACTGTATGTGTTTGGTATGTGGGACTCTATAGATTTCCTGTGTTCTCATTTTATAGTTCTTTAAGGAATCCTTTATATTAGTGGTCCCCAACCTTTCTGGCACCAGAAACTGGTTTCATGGAAGACAGTTTTTCCACAGATGGCAGAGAGTGGAGGAGTTGGTTTCAGGATGAAACTCTTCTACCTCAGATCATGAGGCATTAGTTAAATTCTCATAAAGAGTGTGCAATCTAGGTCCCTCACATTCACAGTTGACAATAGGGTTTGTGCTCCTTTCACAATCTAATGACACTGCTGATCTGACAGGAGGTGGAGCTCAGGAGGTAATGCTTGCTCACCCACCGATCATTTCCTGCTATGTGGCCAGGTTTCTAACAGTCCCAGGGGTTGGGGGCCCCTCCTTTATATGACTTGAGAGTTTTACAAACTGATATGTAACAGTCATTTCCAAGGCACTTACAATACAGCCAATATAATATAATAACAATATCAGTAAACTTCCTGTATCACCTTTATCTTTAATATATTTTTAAAAAAGCGTTTCAAATCCATTATATAATTATTTCCCATTGATTTTACTAAAATTCTATTGACTATCTCCATTTACTCAACTTCCAAATAATTTCCTTTCCTTTAATGATAAAGTCAAATTAACATAAGTTCTTTACACAATTCAAGTCTATAAAAAGTTGGAGTATGTTTGTGAATATATATATATATTTTTTTATTTTATTTCGCAAACAATGCATTTAAAATCATTTCAGGGCCAGGAATGTTGGCTCATGCCTGTAATCCAAGCACTTTGGGGGGCCAAGGTGTGAGCACTGCTTGAACCCAGGAGTTTGAGAAGAGCCTGGGCAATACAGCAAGACCTCCATCTCTTTAGAAAGAAAAGAAATAAGATGAGCTGGGCATGATGGTGCATGCCTGTAGTTTCAGCTACTCAGGAGACTGAGGCAAAAGGATCACTTGAGCCCAGGACTGCAAGATTACAGTGAGCTATGATCCTGCCACTGCCTGAGTGACAGAGTGAGAACATGGCTCTTAAATAAATTCCAGAATGATTAAAAAAACACCAGAATGATATTTAAGTATGGTAAATAGTTCTGCTTTCTGAACAAATTGCTTTTAAATTCCCTTCCTCAAAAGAAGAGGTATTTCCCCTGCTAATACATACCTCAAGCTTAACCAGAAATTTGGAGTAAATCAAACAGAGGGAGTGCTTTCATTATGCAAAGGACACTTACAGAAGCAAGTAACTGTAATTAATATTAAACTTGAAAAAAATACCCATTTATTCTTTACAGTTACTTTAACACTGCCAGCATTATACAAAAAATAGCCACTGTTATCCTAGTCACTGGAAATGACTTCATAAACAGTTTTTCCTCTGTATATATGAACATATATCTTTTGCTCTGATTTTTAAAAATGTCTTTACAGGTTTACCACTAAAAGAAATGATCTCACTTATTGTTTACTGGTTTATCACCTGTCTTTCCTCACTAGAAGGTTTGCTTCTTAAGGGGCGGCTCTGTGTCTGTTTTGTTCACTAACTGATTAGATCCCAAAGAAGGAGTCAAGAAGCAGCTGTAGGCTGGGCACAGCGGCTCATACCTGTAAAGCACTTTGGGAGGCCGACACATGCGGATCACCTGAGGTCAGGAGTTCGAGACCAGCCTGGCCAATGTGGTGAAAACCTGTCTCCATTAAAAATACAAAAACTAGCTGGGAGTGTGGTGGCAGGCACCTGTAATCCCAGCTACTCAGGAGACTGAGGCAGGAGAATTGCTTGAACTTGGGAGGTGGTGGCTGCAGTGAGCTGAGCTCACGTCATTGCACTCCAGTCTGGGTGACAAGAGAGAAACTCCATCTTAAAAAAAAAAAAAAAAAGAAAGAAGCAGTTGTAGGTCACACTGTACTATAATTTCTGGCTTGCCTGAATTCTGCCCAACTCAGCTCCAAGCTCAATGGGACTGTAGGCGGAGGGCCCTTAAGGGCTCACCCCAACAGCTACCCTGTCCTGCTGGAACAGCCAACAGGCAAAAAGACAATGAATCAGCAGGGCCTCATTTTTTCTTGCCTATGAAAGACCAGAGCACAGCTATACAAATGGTACTTCCAGGACATCTACATGCACACAAGACTGTATTAATTAACGAGGACATAATTTGCTTGCTTTGTCATCTTGCATTAATTTTGACATTCCCTCTCCACTGCCCATTGGTTCTCTCTCTCTCCAGAACTGCAACAGTTTCTCTGAAACTAAGGCTACCGCAAATCTGCTGACTTGCTCAACACATTGGAAAATCCAATTAAAATAATGAGCCAGCTCACAGCAGTTAAGTCTGCTATTCCCTGGTATAAATTGGGTATTCTGTCTAGTATATTAACTCCTTCATGCCCTAGAGAGTTAGAATACCTTGAAGCTATTTCAAACGGGTGCCTCTGAAAGTGGCAGGTCAAAAAATTAAACTAAATACAAATAAAACTGGTGCCTCGTCATTAGGCTGCTCTCCAGGGTACTGTGATACAGAGGAAAAAATCCTACAGGCATGTGGCCACTCATCACTCCTGGCCTGAGTGAACTGTTTAACCTTGCTGGTGTCCCAGCACCTTCCTAAACTAGCCCATGCCAGTGTGGGTGGATCGGGGCAGAACTGACACCAACGGGCCAGGTGCCGTGGCTCATCTGTAATCCCAGCACTTTGGGAGGCTGAGGCAGGTGGATTGCTTGAGCTCAGGAGTTGGAGACCTGCCTGGGCAACATGGTGACACCCGTCTCTACAAAAAATAAAATACAAAAATTAGCTGGGAGTGGGTGCTGCATGCCTGTAGTCCCAGCTGCTCAAAAGACTGAAGTAGGAGGATTGCTTGAACCCATGAGGTTGAGGCTGCCGTGAGCTGAGATGGTGCCATTGTGCTCTAGCCTGGGCAACAGAATGATACTCTGTCTCAAAAGAAAACAAGAAAATAACAGACAGCAATAAAGCTCCACTTTATACGAGGCCACAGAGGTTGCTGGTTTTATGCACAAAGTCTCATTACCTAGTAACCCCACAAGGTTTTACTAAATCACTTGGTCAAACCCACACAGCTAGTTGAGACATAGTGGATACAAATGCAGGCAAAATGCCTGACACTACTGTAGGGCAAATGCTCAGATAGCAATAACTTAAGCACACCCACAGAATGACCCTATGGCAGATGCACATGAATGTGCGTTCTGAGCTAGGGAATCCCAGGGGTGGCAATCGCAGAAATTTGTTTCCTGTCTATGAGGAATGCCCGAGTGCCTAGCCTGTCCTGTGGAACATGAGCCATATAGAAGATTGAGGCCTTGAGTTTTGGGTTCCATGAAAGATGCCAGGTGGAGGTGGTTAAGGGGAGTGTTAAGTGAAAATCCTATATAAGCTACATGCTGTTCACTAGTGGGTGCAGTTTTCCTGTCCAGCCTGCTGCCACTGGAGTCTTCTGTATGTAAGCATCTAATATACCTCATGACTCATTTTCTGGCTCTGAGCCTTTTCTTTGGCCTCTTGAACCCAGTGCCTTCCCTACTGAGGCTAATAGGAGTTCAGCACAATAACTACTTAATATCCCTTAATTAAATGTAAGTAGGTTTATTTTCCTAAGTTTTTTTAATGTTTTGAGACAGAGTTTAATCCTGTCGCCCAGGCTGGGGTGCAATGGTGCCATCTTGGCTCACTGCAACCTCTACCTCCTGGGTTCAAGTGACTCTTCTGCCTCAGCCTTCTGAGTAGCTAGGATTACATGTGCCCACTACCATGCCCAGCTAATCTATCTTTAGTAGAGACAGGGTTTCACCATGTTGGCTAGGCTAGTCTTGAACTCCTGACCTTGTGATTTGCCCATCTCAGCCTCCCAAAGTGCTAGGATTACAAGTATGAGCCACCGTTCCTGGCCTTTTTTTTTTTTTTTTTGGAGAAAATCTCACTGTTGCCCAGGCTGGAGTGCAGCCATGCTCACTGCAACCTGTGCCTCCTGGGTTTAGGCAATTCTCCTGCCTCAGCCTCCCGAGTAGCTGGGACTACAGGCACCCGCCACCATGCTCACTTTCATATTTTTAGTAGAGATGGGGTTTCGCCATGTTAAATCATAAGATTCTTTACACTTGAAAGCTCAGCAGTAATGGTGAAAAAGTGATAATGAGATAGCATTTCAGGTACTTTTAAGGCTGGCATGGGGAGCTCCAAAATAACCTGTCTATTTCACCACATTCTCTCCATCTCACAGTTCCTGGTTCCCTGCCTTGTTCTGCAAGGCAGTCTCCATAAACTCTAAGATAATGCAGCCCATTATACCCTGTTCTAATCTAGGCGGAGCAGCCTGAATTTTATTTAAATGACAGAGAGTACTGCATTTAACGTATATTATCTAAAGTTACTGCTCACTCCTCTGTAAAATGGGTCTTAGTCTCACTAGATTAATGAGGAAACAGGCTTAGAGAGGTTAACTAACTCGCCCGAGATCAAACAGTGAGTAAAGCAGATGGTCAGGTTATTAATTAAGGTTTTTACTGACTCCAAAGGCCATTCTCATTTAAATGAGAATGTTACAGTGATCTTTTAAAGTGATTACCAGATTATATTATTCTCCTGCTTAAAACCCATGATTGGCTTCCCACTGAACTACATTAATATCCAAGCTCCCAATTTAGTTCTGGCCCTGCCAACCTGTTTTGAGTCCCTCTACTCATTCTCACTGCACTTCAACTCCTTTCTGCTTCTTAACCGACAGAGCTTTCTCCCTCTTTGCATGTGCTTTAGCATGTGTGTTTGGAACACTCTTCCTCTGTCTCCATGTCACTCCCTCTATGAGGGCTTGACCATTCTAAATAATAAATAAGTCCCTTCTCCCTAATCTCCTGTTATTCTGGACCAGTGGCAGAACAGGCTCACTTTCACAGAGTACTGCACTTTACAATTACCTGTGTGTTCCTTTACTGTCTAGAGCAAAGCTTCTTGGAGGCAGAGGCTATGTCTGCTTTGCCCACCACTATGTTACATCAAACTCCTAAAGTATAGACATGTTATAAATACTAAATAAAAATGCTTATTGATTAAGTAAATGATGAATGGATTCCTCTCTGAATCAGTAGAGCTGCTCTCAAGCACCAGGTGTTACAGAACCTGAACCAGTTTTGGTTTTCCTGGAGTGCCCAGCACCAGAATGGGGGAAGAGGCAAGATTCAGGAGAGGGATAGGAGAGTTAGAACTGCTCCCAGGATATGGCTGGGAGTGACAGACCAAGGGCACTCCACCCATCCTTCAGCTGTTAGGCTTTGTCTGACAAGAGGACAACAAAGAATGAAGGTCAGGAGACCTGTTCTAGACTTGAACTTGCCTCCATCCAGCTGCGGATGTTTGGGGAGGTCACTCTCCGTGTCTGCCATCAACAAAGTGCAAGGTCACTGAAGTCTCTAAGACCTCTAAGGTACCTTCCAGTTATAACACTCTTACAGCTTAAAACGAGCTACTGAGATACAGCGGAATAAAAGAGAAAAAAATTCCAGCTCAAATGGGTGAGAACTATAGGGAGATTAATCAGAAACTCCAAGAGTGAGGCCCAACATCCTGGGTTTTAACAAGTTCTCAAGGTTTAACTGATGTGAGATCAAGTGTGAGAACCACTGCCTTAGACTAAAGGCTGTCCAAGAGAAGGAAAGACTTATAGTCAGAGAGCAGAAATCACCTGCCTAAGGTCTGAGGCATAATTACAATGAAGAACAGAGGTACTGCTCTGGAAGATCTGGGACAAACTCAAGGAAAAATGCAAACCAAATGACACCATGTGCTAAAGGCATTCGGGACTGACAAGACTGAATTTAGGCATAAAGTACATTTAACTGGAAATGCTAGAGAGAAAAATGGGTAGGTCTAAGAGTGCCAGAGAATATGAGAATTCCTTAACTTAAAATAATGCAATTATATTTTATCTAATTCAATTTTGTAAATGGTGGGTTAGATTTAACATCATCTGCCACATCAAGTAAAAATGAAACTACCATTTCTCTGTGCATTATCTGCAGCATCTGATTTCATTTGCCGATAATTATATGGAAAGGGGAAGCAGCTAAGATTTGTAAGACCGAGACAAAGGAGAAAGCAAAGGGAGAGGGTGTGCTATATAGCTAGGCTGTGGTTTGAGAAAGATATCCCCACCCTAAGGATTTCTTTATTGTACTTAAAATGATAATCAGTTAGTTCATGATCAACTTTCAGACCTTGAATTTCATTTCCATGCATGGCATTTATAATTTGCTCTTTTTCCCTAGAATAAAACCATACTGCAATATCGAATCACATTTTCCTTGCTTTCACTGAACATCTATCTTTACCACAGATTATGATCAATGTTTTGCAATATCTTTTACTCAGGATATACCTTCTTAACACAATTTTTAAAATTCAATAAAACAAACTATGCAAGCACACAGGGCTTACCATGTACTGGGGTGACATAGTCATGTCTCACAGTAGACATTACTGTCTTCATTTAACTGACAAGAAAACAGAGCCATCTCTGCTCCCTTTGCTTGGAAAGCCCTGCCCTGTCTGCTTGATCTATATTTTCACGCTGTAAGACTCATTTCACTTAATACTCATTAAATTTTTCAGAAGTCAAAGAATCCACCTAAATGGTAACTCTGATACGCAGTTGTCTAACATATTTCAAAGCCTCCCTTGCAGAAAAGGAATCTTCTTAGCTATTACATTTGTGATGCCAACTGCTGCCAGGAAACCCCATGTGTGGGAAACCAAAAGCATGATGTTTTAAAAGTCTGGTCCTATACCCTTGTCCATCTTTCCCTTTAAAAATTGAGGAGTGCTCTAGGGTAAACTTTTTAAACATTATGTATAAGCAATCTGTTACATAGAAAATGACAGTCTTAGCACATAGTCTGGAACAGAGTGGGCACTTGGTAACTGCTGGCAGAGACAAGGATACACTTTATGGAGAGTTTGTTTCTTTCTTAGTGCTAAAGTATAGACTTTTACCTCACTCTTTATCAAGTGTATCAACCATTGCTTAATATTATTTAATGTTTCTATTTATGAAAACAGCCTCTGCTAGCTTAAGATAATAGAGTTTCATGAATATCTCTTAATTATTTATGGTTTAGATAAAGGATGCCTCCTCTGCAAAGCCTTCCTTGATACTCTTGCTTTCTGGATGAATGAATCAATCTGTCTCAGGTGACCTAGCTTGGGAAGTGGTAGAGCAGAGATATGAACTCAATTATATCTGATTTCAATGTCAAGTTATTTCTGCCAATTCTCTGAATTTGCAGTTGCTTAACACATCTGGGGCAGTATGTCAATGAAAAGATCCATTTGTTTCTACTGAAAGGTGTAGTCGGATGCTAGTTCAAGACTGCATCAGTTTGGCCATTTCTTCATGTTTAACCCTGAAGTTACTAAACGGTATACTCTAAAATGAAAAGAAAAGGCAAAGTGGCAACCAGCTTAAAAAGAATGAGAAATTACACACTGAAATATAAAGTAGAAATGAAATCATGTAATTTGCAGCAACATGGATGGAAATGGAAGTCATTATGTCAAATGGGAAAAGACAGGCACAGCAAGACGAACACTGCATGTTCGTACTCACAGGTAGGAGATAAAACACTTGGTCTTGTAGAGCAGAGAACAGAATAATAAATACTAAAGGCCAAGTAGTGTGTGTGGGTGGGAGGGGAGGGTGAAGGGAGGTTGATTAGTGAGTACAAACACACAGTTAGATAGAAGAAATAAGCCCAATATTTGATAGCAAAGTAGAGTGTCCAGTTAGCAACAATGTATTGTATACTCAAAGAAGCTAGAAGAGAGGATCTGACATGCTACTAACACACAGACATGATAAACACTCAAGGTGATGGATACCCCAAATACCCTGGCTTGATTTTATACATCTAACAGATACTCACAGGTACCCCATAAATATGTAAAATACTTTGTATCAGTAATAACGGTGCATATAGACATAAAAAAATACACATATGGCAAAGAGAAGAAATCTATTATTTTTGATATCTCAGAAAACAAAAGAAATTCTTGGAGGGCAGAAGTGAATTTTAATTAAAAAAAAAAACAAACCATACAAATGAAATGGATTTCCTGGTCCAGCAAAACATCTAAATCAGCATTTTCTGAAGGGGTTCCATGAAAAGTCAACACTTCTTATACAACAACCAAGTCTGTGCTCAAATAAATGAGAAAGCACTGCATTGGACAAGTTTCTTTACAGCCTTGTTCCCAGACAAGAAGAAGCCAAATGTACCAGACCCAGGAGGCCACTGTGTAAGGCTGTGCAGGGTGTACCTGGCTCAAAGCAGCCACCTGGATTGTACAATGGAAGCCTGAGGTCCAGCCATGTTCCCCTCACTAACCTGTGTTTCCCTGTGCTGGCTGACATCAGCCCTGAAAAAGCACCAGCTGAGCTCCAGATCCCAACAGTCCGGATCTGGAATGGTGGCCTTGTCTGAGGGCCCTAGAATGTGGAGGTGAGGAGAGACTCAGAGGCAACATTGTGCAGAGGAATCCAAAGCCAGCTCAAGACAGAACATTTAATCTGAAGCAGCTAGGAAGAGTGGGAGATGCAGATAAAGGGTTATACCTGGCATGGGAAATGGGAAATCAAGGAAGAGTGGAAGTGATCAAAGAAGTGAATGTGGGGCAGAGTTTGAAAGAATTCTCTGTTAAGGAAGGAAGAAAGACCTGCATTTACTTTTTGCAATGTACCTCCAGATCTGAACCTGGAGAAAGCTCTGGAGTCTTTTGGGACAAAGATCATGCAGACAGAAGACTGGTAATTCTCTTCAATCAGTGTTTGACTTATCTTTATAACATCACTGTCAATGTTTTAATTGCTGTTCTTTAAGCCAATACAACTTTTAACTTAATTTAAAAGTAAATTTTACATTACGTCCATAAAAGGATGTCCATATCTTTTGAGAGGTGGTACAGTGTACTCTAGAGCAGGGGTTCCAACCCCCAGGCCATGAATGGGTATAGGTCTGTGGCCTGTTAGGAACTGGGCCACACAGCAGGAGGTGAGTGGTGGGCTATGGAGGGAAGCTGAGCTCTGCCTTCTGTTAGATCAAGGGCAGCGCAGCATTAGATTCTCACAGGAGAGGGAACCCTATTGTGAAGAGTGCATTCAAGGGATCTAGGTTGCACGCTACTTATGAGAATCTAATGATAAACATAATACGCTCGGACCACCCCAAAACCATCCTCCCTGCTACCCCCTCATCTGTGGAAAAATTGTCATCCACAAACTGATCCCTGATGACAAAAAGGTTGGGGACCATTGCCCTAGAGCAGACCACCTGGGTTTGAATGCTGAATTTGAGATCTACTTAACTCTGTGACTCAGTTTTCTGAGCTCTTAAATAAAGGTAACTATGGTTACTACCTGGTAGGGCTGCTGTGAGGAGTAAATGAGGCTATATACATATGAGGCAGAGAGGATAATGCTTACCCAACACTCTATTGCTCCCTCCCATTTCCGTGGGTCTCCCGCAGCTAGGTAGGTGGGGCCAGGAACACAGTTTCAAACCAATGAACTACAACATCTAGGAAAGCTGTGAAAAGTATGCATATGCTTCTCTAGTCTCTATCTTCACCTGTAAAGAAGGGGGAGCTTCCATGCATCTAAGTATATGAGTTGCTGTTACTAAGTAGAACAGACCCCTTCGGTAGACATGTCACATGTGAAGGAAATGAACCATTTTAAGCCACAGAGATTTGGGGGTTCATTTATTACTGCAGTATATCCTAGCCTATCTTAACCAATAAAACATGTAAAGTACTCAAGTGCCCAGTGCCTGGCATACAGTTACCACACTATAAAGACAAGGTCTTGTTATCAGTATTATTTGTATAGCAAAAGTTAACCATAAAAATGAAAATAATGCAAATTTCACTTGCCTTAAGGCTGTGAGGTGAGACCGGCTCTTTTACCAAAAAGATAATGATTAGCAAATGCTGTTAGAGACACCACAAAGCATTCCAGTACCATTCTTAAAGTTCAATCCTTTCCTATGGCCAACGAAACTTTGCTCCAATAAGCGACGATTTTTCTTCTCCCTTCCCCACTCTCTCTTTTTCTTCTTTCTTCCTCTCACACAGAACCACAACTCTACACCAAATGCTGTTTTGTGAGTCTGTCTCAAGTGATATAATAGTAGACAACTAAATACACATACTGCATCATACACACTTTAGACAAGTGCTATTAACAGCATGCAAAAGCCACAAGCTGAAAATGCAATCCAATTTAAAATGTATTATTTGAGATCCTACCTTGAAACGTTGAATGCAAATCCTTAAAGGAAAAAAAAAGCTAAAACAGAAACCACTTTCAAATTCAGCCTGAGGTATACACCAGGATATCTGTTTATTGGATGTATTTAAGACAAACTCTACCTGTACTGACAAATAGAAAATTCAAATAATCAGCTATGGTCCAGATATATAATGAAATAGTGTACAGACAGTTAAAACAATTTTGCAGTTTACTTATGTGGTCATGGAAGACTATCATGCTTCAACCAAAAACCTGAGTTCACAAAATATACATATAATACACGGCTTCTTTTTTTTTAAGTTGAAACTCATGTAACAGCAAAACCTGTCCTGACTTCATTTGTTGGTAATCTCTGATTAAGGTGGGGCACCTAATAGTCTTTATTTATCCCACTTCATGTGAATATTCACTTTTCACTGCACACACAAAACTGTGCTGAATTGTAAGTACCTTCCCAGGAAGTCACTAGGGGGTATGCTGAATGATATAAGGCATGTACACGCTGTCATCTTCTGAAATCTGTATAACTCTGAATTTTGGAATAAATCTAACTCCAAGGATTTTGGACCTGAATGAGATAAATATCCATACCTGCAGATATCTATGCAAATTAGCAGCATCTCTGTGTATGCTGAGGATTTATCCATAAAACTGTTTCAAAGAAAATACTATACTCTTAAATATTAACAGAAGCTAGAATTATATAATCTTTCAAAATTTTTCCATATTTCTGAAATTTGTATGGAAATATATGTGATTATCTAATAGAAGAGATTTAAAAAAAATAACCTTTCCCTCTTATCCACCCATCAACCCACATGGACAGATCTCATTTCACAAAATGTCCCACAATATTAATTGGTAGTGAGGCATGTTAGGACACGAGGGGTACCCGGTAGATCAAACACTGAAAACTGCCAATAATGGATGATCACTTTTTAAAAAAATAAGGTTTAAAAAATGTCATTATATAGTTCAGGGCACCCAGAAGCTACCAATTTTACCATTAGGCACATCCATGCTTTTGATACTTTTCAACACTTCAAAGAAGAACTTGAGAAATAATCTGCTGGCTGCAAATCTAGATCCAACCTGTAAGTTATCAGATACTCTTATTTGAGGGGAAAGAAAAGAAGTAAAAAAAAAAAAAAAAAAAACTTTAGCACCAACCACAATACTCTACAGTCAGAGATTGCAAACAGGAAATGCTATGCAGCTGGAGAAATCTTTGCTTTGCTTCAACAGCTCTGAAGCCATAACTGTCCTCCAACTGTTTAATGAGACTCAAGCTCTTATGCAAGTTACAGAACTGTCCAAAGGCTTCAGGAGAGAAGCAACCAGATGCATGATGAGTCCTGGATGAACTAGAATACTTCCAGGCGACTCCCACTATTTTAAAAAGAATTTACATACATTTTCTAAAACCATTGCGACCTTGGAACTTTCAAAGGGTATGGCATTTACATAGTTTTCCTCTGTCCATTGAGAATGTTTTTCGATCCACCAGTTATTCCTTTCCTGACTCATTTTGTGGTTTTAGTATTAAACGGATGCAATTCTCTGTTGACTTCTTAACTTCTCTGCTAGGATGGCAGGAATGATGTCTGATGCTGGGAGTAGAGCAGACCCAGCATTGCTTAGCAAGCAATGATTTTATTGCTTTCCTTTCCATGGTTTTTTAAAAAAAGATTAAACATAATTTTTCACTACTATACATTTAATCAAACCAACAACAAAACCACTTAGAAACTGCTAAAACTCAGGAGCATTCTGCTTCCTTTTTCTTTTTTTAAACAAGAAAGTTGCATTGCAAAGAAAGCCTTTATCATTAATACATTAACTACTTAAGGGACACTCAAAGATGAAGGAATGGAATGTATGAAGGCATAGAAGCACGAAATGGTATCTATTCCAGAACAACAAATCATTTGTTATGTCTGCAGCTGGCTTTGATTAGGAAGGCACCTTTAATGAGAGAAAGGACAAGTTCAGAGAGATTGCAAGTCAACTAAACAGATAATTTTTTTTTTTTAAATGTCACTATCTATTAAGTACATGCTATGAACTGGATGCTTTGATAGGTATTTCACATAAATTATTTCTAAAAATGTCAAGAGAATACAAACTCCAAGAGGATATGGCCCTTATTTGCCTCGTCTATGTTCTCCTTACTGCTGTATCCCTACTGCCTACCCACAGTGCTTATTAGAATCTTAATAAATAATTCAGTGAATCATAAATGAACACAGGGAGGGATTATTAAACCCTTTTCACAAAAATGAAGAAACCAAGACTCAAAGAACTCAACAAGGCCACACAAGTAAGAAGATGCTGAGTAATTATTTTTACACAGGCCTCATTAAAATCAAACCCATGCGCTTCAAACTATGCCTCAAAAATAGTGAAAACAACAGCAACTTCAGAATAGATCTTGCCCACGTTTCTCTGGCTTCTCACCACTAAGAGGCAGCATTCCCTAGATATATTCAATCATGACAAACAGACTCACTTCTGGGAGGAAATGGCTAATCATTCTACTTCTGTGGAACAGTGAACACATATAGGACTTTAACTAGAGGGAGAAGTTCACCAGAAAGAGAAAGACTGTTTTAGGAAACCTACAAAAGTGAGAAGGAAGCGGGGCTGGGGACTGCAGATCAGGTGTCTCAAAGAATACCAGAGAAGTCAGAGTTTGATTTGTGTTCTGCACATTTGTTTTACATTGAAATTTTTACATAATCATGTATTACTAAACATTTTCCCTCTTTGACAATAATTTGATAGGTTATATTTTGACAATAATTTGATAGTTTATACTTTTATTTTGAAAAAATTACAGACTCATCAAAAAATTGTAAAACTAGTAGAGAGATCCCTTGTACCCATCAACCAGCTTCCCCCAATAGTAACATCTTATATATGCTAAATAGTACATTATCAAAATGAAAAAATAAACACGGTGCAAGACAACTAGGCCACAGACCTTACTAGAATTAATGGGGGGCATTTTGTCACACATATAGATAACTACAACCATCACCATCATCAAGATATCAATCTGTTCCATCAACACAAAAGAACGCCCTCATGTCACAGTGCTGTTCCCTTTCCTACTTCAGGTAACTACTGATCTGCTCTCCATCTTTGTAATTTTGGATGACTTTGACTTCAGTCATAAAAATACACAAATGGCAAGGTTATCTTATTTAAAGTCACTCTTTTAGGGAACGTTTTCACTTTAAAGCAATAAAAGCTTACAGGGGTATAAAGAACACGGACGTAAAACACAAAGATCTTGTAAGTACGTGGGTTATCCTCGATTGTCTTTCTGCCTGGGTAGCTGGATTGGCATTCTGCAGATGTCACTGCATTGGCTCTCATAACAGAAAGGGGTTGAGGCTGCAATGGGGACGAAGGCTGATCTGCCAATGATGAGAAATTCACTATGTGTGGCTCTCAGATAAGTCACGTTCTATTGAGCTTCTGAATCTATGACTTGATCCAACTCGGGAAAGTGTGTCTGCTCCAGTGCCAGTACTACATGAAATCTAGCAAATACAAAATTGCTTAGAATATATCATTTCATCTATTTGCCACCACCCAACCAAAAAAATGATACAGACAAAAGGACTAGAAAAACAAACTCCAAATATCAATTGTAGTTATCTCTGATTAGACGGAATATGAAAGAGAAATTACAATTCCCCAATATGCATGTGTTCTTTTTGTAATACGAAGTCCCCTGTTAGTGGCTATTAATACCATAGTAATAGTAATATTAATGTAGCCTATTAATACTATAATAATTCAGTATGTACAAAGGATTTGCAGGTTATATTTTTCACATGAATGGTATGATTTCATCCCTACACAACCAATAGAAGATGAGAAAGTAATTTCCCCCATTCTGCTAGTGAAGAAATTTGTCTGTAAGTTAGGCAGCATTAATCTATTTAACAGTAGGGGTTACACCAGTGGTTTTAAAGCATGATGCCTAGGCCCCCACAGGTTTCCAAGGTCCAAATTATTTTCATAACAATACTAAGAGGTTATCTGAATTTTTCACTGTGATGACATTTGCACTGACAGTGCAAAAGCAACAGTGAGTAAAACAGCTGGTGCCTTAAGCATTAATCAAGGCACTGCCACAAACTGGAGTTAATGTATTCTTCATGGTCTTGCTCTTGCAGTAAAAAAAAAGAAAGAATATTTTCATTTAAGAATGCCCATAATGAAAAAGTAAAAATGATTTTTATTACATCTTGACTCTCAAATTCAACCTTTTTATGTTCTGTTTGATGAAACAGGAAGTATGCATGAAGCCCTTTTTAGGCATATCAAAATATGACGGTTGTTTTAAGGAAAACCACTTACGTAACTTTTTGAGTTGCAAGTTGAAATAATGAGCTTTGTTTTTTAGTGGAACACCTTTTTTTTCTTGAAAGAAAGACTACCAAACTACAGTTATTCAAACTCCAGTATTTGCCAAACATGTCCTTGAAAATGAATGAAGTGAGCTTAACATCTCAAGGCAAACAACTGAGAGCATTTATTGCTAATGATAAAAACAGCTTTCAGAGAAAGCTACAGTTTTGGAAAATCAAGAGCTGACAGCTTCCAAATAATGTTCCTTTACATGGTTTCAGATTCATACCGTCAATAACATTTAAGGAAGGACTACTTGCCAAGTTTTTATGTAGTATCATAGAATACCTGAAATGGCTCTTATTTATTTATTTCTAATTTTCTTTTTGAGACAGTGTCTTGCTCTGTTGCCAGGGTGGAATGCACCACAACCTCTGCCTCCTGGGTTCAAGCAATTTTCCTGCCTCAGCTTCCTAAGTAGCTGGGACTACAGGAGCGTGCCACCATGCCCAGCTAATTTTTTGTATTTTTAGTAGAGACAGGGTTTCACCATGTTGACCAGGATGGTCTTGATCTCTTGACCTCATGATCTGCCTGCCTTAGTCTCCCAAAGTGCTGGAATTACAGGCATGAGCCACTGTGCCTGGCCCTGAAAGGGCTCTTAAAATACTCTTCTCTTTTCTCAATACACACCTGTGTGAGGCCTTATTTTCCATATACCTCAACCAAAACAATAAATTGTAACAAAATGAATACAGAAGTAGACAAGAAAATCTAGCTACCTTCTATTAAGTTGGCTTTAAAGGGATTTGCAAAAATGTTAAACAATGCCACCCGTCTAATGTTCTTTGGTTTGAGAAAATAGTTATTTTTCCATAAAAACAGATTTTTAAAGTGGGTTTATTTTAAAATATGTAATACATATGAAAAATTTCTCAGTTTTAATTTCTAAGACAGTAAATATGGATATAAATAGTCTACATAAATGAAACTACATGGTGTCCTCAGTCACTTTTAAGATTCAGGTCCTGGGCCAGGTGTGGTGGCTCATGCCTGTAATCTCAGCACTCTGGGAGGCTGAGGCAAGCGGATCATGAGGTCAAGAGATCGAGACCAACCTGGCCAACATGGTGAAACCCTGTCTCTACTAAAAATACAAAAATTAGCTGGGCGTGATATGGGCACCTGTAATCTCAGCTACCTGTGAGGCTGAGGCAGGAGAATCGCTTGAACCCAGGAGGCGGAGGTTACAGTGAGCGGAGATCACGCCACTGCACTCTAGCCTGGGTGACAACAGCAAAATCCGTTTCAAAAAAAAAGATTGAGGTCCTAACACCAACAAGTTTGAGAACTACTATCTAACACTTTCTTTCCAATATGCTATAAACTCACCAATAAGAGAATTCAAAGGACAAAAATAGCCAAGAAAATATCGTGCAGGCTAAAACACATACAGTAGTTTAATGATCACCAGGACAGGCCCTGGTCACCGTGTCAGGTGGGTCTTTACCACCCACATAATCTATCAAGGCAATATAATTTGTGGGACGGCATCACTGAAACAAGGCATGATCTGTAGCCACAGGGCTTGAGCTCAATCCCTAATTGCACCATTTTGCAGGCATGTATTTTTTGAAGATTTGGTGTACCTGTCTCTAAAATGGGATATGACTGATAGCTGTCTTTACATTGAGTTACCTTAAAAATAAAATGAGAAGATGTAAATAACAATGAAGGCTTGTTTTTGTGAAACAAATTGTGTCAGGTATTGTGGTAGTGACTCACTTCTGTGATCTGAATGAAATCCTGCCACTACCAAGAAACAGTCACTCTTATTATTTATTTTTAGAGATTAAAAAACTAGCATTAGAAAAGTTAAGTGACTTGCCAAAGGCTATAAAACTAGTGAGGTGGGAGCTGGGATAGGTGATTGAGACCAAAACTGATGATCCTCCAACCACTCTTGCTTCATAGCCTCTCGAATCCTATATTACAAGGTAGAATAACTTTTGTAAGAACCATTTTCTATAATTCGGAGGAGCGGGGAGTAAGAAAAGGAAGTTACTTTAAAATTGACTTGGTGCATCAACTGTGGTAAGAGCTCACAGAGTAATCAGCTATAATTCCAATCCTTTTTGCAGTCCTCAGATGTCTGGTTAATTAAAAACAGACTCAGCGCCATGCAGTGTTGATGCCAACATCTTTGTAAGTAACTCTTGGGAGTTTTCATATCACATCTTGCTTGATCATCATACTTTCTACAATCACAGACAGTTCAGAAAAAGAAAAAAAAAAACCCCAAAGCATCTCGATGTTGAGATAGTTACCATCATTGAATGCACTGACTATTTTTTAAGACCACTCTCCCACCTGGAAACTGCTAAACACAATACACTTGCAATAGTGATTTCTTACAACTAACAAATAATAAATGTTTTTCTCATCTAGGGTTAGTCAAAAGCTGAAAGCTAGTAAGAGACCTGGCCTGCAAATCTATCCTTTTCTTTTTCTCTATAAATATAAATTATGTTTTAGTATAAACTATTAAAATACTCTTCATAAGCAATACTTAATTAGAAAATGACATTTTTTAGGATTTATCGTATACCTTGGAACGTAACAAACTTTTGGTACTTGCTGGTTGAATTGAGAATACAATTTACAAAGTCTAATAAAATGTACCAAATACCTTCACCTACTTTGGTTTCTACATTTCAACTGTGTCAGTTTGCTTAATGTTTCTGGCCTTCACTAGCATAAGAGAACAGGATTTTTGGGAATCTTCTGAGAAGTATGGGTTCGCCTTTGGCTTCTCCTGAGCCCCAGGAGGGTGGGCTGCAGGTGCTGCACAAAGATTCAGAACTCTGACCCCTTCGGGGGGTGTTGGCTTTCTCAGAGCCCCCTGTTCCAAGGCATGGTGGCCCTATCAATCTGTCTAGTTTGCTCTTCCCTTTCCTGGAAAAGCATAGAAAGGGAAGTGGCAAGGTGCTGACTGTTGTCAAATTGTGTGAACTCCTGGGACTGCCTTTTTATTCAATCAGAATAATGTTTTCTTAGTAACCAAACTACAGTAGAAACTGATTCTTCTAACTGACTCCCTCACCAGGAATGCTATCACCACTTTCAGAGGCAAAATTTGTTTTTCTTTATTAAATGAATGAACAAAACCAGCAATTTCCTTTAGATTTTTCTTAGACTTCTATTCCTTAAAGGGGAGTGTGTGTGAAAAAAGGTGCCATAGCTTGGGGTATGTATATGGGAGTAGCTTGATCAGTACTTCTGCTTAGGGAAACAACACAACCAGAGCATGAGGTGACAGAGGTAGGGTACTGTAGAAAAGCAAAGACAATGGGTTCAGAGACAGAATGTTTGGGTTCAAGTCTGTAACACATACTAATAGTGTAAATGAACAAGTTACATATCGCAATGTGCCTCAGAGTTTCATTATCTGGATTAAAGGTACAGTAACCTTTACTTTAGGATTGCTGTAGTGTTTTCAAAAAAATAATCCACGTAACGCACCCACCAAACTGCCAGGTTCATCAAGAGCGTTCAACAAATCTCAGCTGGTTTTGTATGGAGGTGAGCAAATGTATTAGATGAGCAAATACAGATGATGAATGCTGGCCTGAATGGCTACTGAACTGTGTGTATGGCACATATACACACAGTTGAAAGGAACCTGTAGTGTAGCAAAGCATAGAGGTGAATTGGTCCAGGAACCTAGGAGGTAATGACTTGTAAGCCAAATGCATTTGGTCTCTTGGAAGCTAAAGCAAGCTATCCATGTGAAAACACCCATCTCAGAGAAAATAGAACTTGGCCAAGCAAGTCCTTTACCAGCTATGACCAAAGTGAACTGTCAGAGTCTTGTTTCGCTTCTTCTCTTTCTACCACACCACACCACACCACACCACACCACACCACACACCACACCACACCACACCACACATTGAGCAAGGCCTCCAGCAAAAGCACAGGCAATGCTCAGAGGGAAGAAAACCGAGGGTGCTTCTCTGCATAAATAAGGTTTATATAATCTAAGATTTACAAAAATATCATGGATTTGTTAAATTCCAAAGCACAGAAACATTGGAGCCTAAGTTTAAAATTATCCTTTCCCAACTTTTTGAAAGTAAATATTTCTATGTTCAATATTCATTTGCTTTCAGATTTGCTTATTTATTGTGTAAGATTAATTCAATGGCATAAATTACCCATTAGAAAAAGTGTCAAGAAAACAGAAACATACACACATATATTTATTTATTGTGATAGAGAAAAAGAATATTGTAATTGCCCAAATAGGTTAATAGAGTGTAGGAAGGTAGTTTTCATTTTTTCAAATAGATTTTCTTCATCTGTAAACTAATCTTTTGTATCCAATGGATTTATGACAAATTATCACCTAAGGTCACAGAAGCCTATTTGATATGTAAATAACTGAACTAGGCTAAGGACTTCTTCAGCATGAGTAATGGATCCTTAAAGGAGGTAAAAGTATAATACCAAGAGACTGGCAGAGAAGAAGAGAAAACAGCTCCTATTCTCCAGGCCAGAGCTAACTTGGAAATGTATGATATAAATAGTTTTCCTTTGGCACCTTTCAACCTCATGGTGCCCCTTTCTCTGGGGACTTAGGAGAAAAGAGACTAAATTATTTCACTTAGAGGTATGGGTGTCTCTTAAGAGAAATAATTTAATCCCCCAAAACCAACAAAATCCAAATGATCAGTCCAGGTGGTGTTACCTAGAACCTTTCTAAGTGTGCACATGGTGTGAGGGCTGGGGAGGGGGGTGCAGTACAAGGGGATGCCCACCCACAGCTGCTTGGGAAATAGGTTCCTTCACTACCCCCATCCCTGGGTCTGCCTCCTGGGGCCAGCAGCTCTAGTGTTTTGGATCTTTAGGGATTCTTCTTGTCATCTACTTCTGAAACCAGAGATTCCCTAAATCTCAAAACCCTTTTCTTGCTTGGGGGTTAAAAGAATGTGGGGATTTAAGGGAGGTTCATTATTTATAAATCAGAAACCAAAATGCATGATCACCTTCACACACAAGTGATGTATTACTTTCTTTTTTTTTGAGACAGAGTCTCATTCTGGTGCCAGGTGCCAGGTGCAGTGGCACGGTCTGGGCTCACTGCAACCTTTGCCTCCTGGGTTCAAGCAATTCTCCTGCCTCGGCCTCCAGAGCAGCTGGGAGTACAGATGTGCACCACCATGCCCAAGTAATTTTTATATTTTAGTAGAGACGGGGTTTCACTATGTTGGCCAAGATTCGATCTCTTGACCTTGTGATCCGCCCCTCTTGGCCTCCCAAAGTGCTGGGATTGCAGGCGTGAGCCACCGCACCCAGCCAAGATACATTATTTTCAATATATATTTCCAATGTATGACTGACGCAGAAATCATCATTATTCTTTTAGCCAATTAAAAAGCAGAAGTTGCTAAAGGTTATCTTTTAAAAAATCAATGGTAAGAGATGTGGAAGAGAATTCAGGTTAAGCAGTTTCTCTCTCAGCTTCAATAAATCTACTCTATCAGCTGGGCCACAGGTACAAATTACAGAATTTCACAATGGGATTTTCTCTAAGCAAATCCTAAGTGACTAAGAAGCTTTTTAGCTGAGGTGTAGAACTCACCTAGGACTAAAAAGCTTTTTTGTTTATTATTTCTCACCCCAGAACCAAGAATTGAGGGGGAAGGATTATTGAAATGTTCTCTATATATGACGTTATACTCTGGAAAGGCTGTAATTCTTTTTACTCTCATATGAAATGTCTTACCAGATTTTTCAGCAGTGTGGACAGTTCCTTTGTAAGAGTAGAAAACTTGACAAACGCGGTGCCAAGGTCAGGGTTGTCCCGACTTAAAAAATTACTCCCAAACTTATCAAGAACTTGTGCATAGTTTTCTTCATTTTGTACATGATCTAAAAACGAAAAAAGAAGAAAGGAGTCTGAACTATTATTTGCCACAATAAATAGTTTGAAAACTGATCATTACAAATTCTCAAAAGGGAAGCATAAACTGTATCAATTATTTATTACACAGATCCCAGAGGTGGTTAGGAGTAACTCATTCTATCAAGGAAGATTTTCCCTTTTTGTTTCACAGAATTTAGCTCATTTATAGTCCAGTTAATCCACTAATTCCCCATAGACTGAGGGGTCAAATTATCTCACATTTTCAAGCAATTAAGAAATAATGAATGGCTGAGTGTGGTGGCTCACGCCTATAATCCTAGAACTTTGGGAGGCTGAGGCAGGCGGGTCACTTGAGCCCAGGAGTTCAAGACCAGACTGGGCAACATGGCAAGACCCATCTCTACAAAAAATTAAAAATCAGCTGGGTGTTATGGCATGCGCCTGTGGTCTCAGCTACTTGGGAAGCTGGAGCCTGGGAAGTTGAGGCTGCAGTGAGCCGTGTCTGTGTCACTACACTCCAGCCTGGGAGACAGAACAAGACCGAAAGAAAAGAAAAAGGAAAGGAAAGGGGAGGGGAGGGGATGGGGGAGGGAAAGGAACAATTATCAGAAAATGGAGAAAATTCTCTTTGGCAAAACAATCTTGGATTGCAAAAGACAAATTCATGTGTCCTAACAGGTTTCCTTCCCTGCAACTAATCTTCATTTCCTTTAATTCTGTCTAGGTCCCAGGTCTGAGGAATAGCATTTGTAAAATGCTTTTCACAGTCCATCTCTTGAGCAAAATCTCTTGAGCACACATCATTTCCACCACACTGCAAGAGGCAGAGATTACCTATGGTTCTCATCCAGTTCAGAACTGGATCAGATGAATTAGGTGCACATGAGAAACATTAATTTTTGAAAATTTTTCCTCCCTAAGCTTTTGTTTTCTACTTCATAAAATGAGGCCAGTATCTGCCTTATAGAACTGTGGTACTGGCAAACTGACATAAAGTATATAAAAGTTTCTCAATAGAGCAAATGCTCCACAAACAATAGCCCCCCACTGCCTTGAAACATATTCTTCATCTGGCTTCCAGGATATCACCTTTTCTTGAGTGTCCTCTTGCCTCATAACTGGTCCTCTCCATTGTTTTTGCTGGTTCTTCATCTCTCTGACCTTACCATGTTGAGACCCCTCAGTCTTGGGCCTTCCTTCTCTATTTTTGCTTACTTTCTTGGGATCTCAGTCTTATGGCTTTAAATACTTTTCTATCAGCTGGTAACTGCCTAATTGATATTCCTAGCCCAGACAACCCTACCCTCTGTAATACAGACATATATTCAACTGCCTATTCAGTATCTCCACTAACTATGTTCAATCTTCACATGTCTAAAACCAAACTCTTTATCTTCCACCCAAACTCTCTTTTTCTCAGTACCCTATCTGTGGCAATGGCAAATACCCTTTGCTTCTGAAATGGTCTCTTTGTTGCTGCTTTTGCTTCCCAGCAGTCCGTTATCAACACAGCTTTCAATGTAACACTGTTATATAGTGTGCATCAGATCTTGTGACTTTCATGGCAAATATTACCACTTGCCATGGATATCCAAGTTCCCAATCCTTGCAGGCTTACAGAAAGGAGTACTGCATTTCCCTACAGTCTTGAAGTAAGGGAGGGAATATGGCATGCACCACCCAAGGCCATGTGAGTGGAAGTGACGCATACCACATTCACATGGAAGCATTTCAGACACCCGTACTCAACTCTCCATCTCCATCCTCTGTTGTGGTGTACAGAGAAGCCGATTTTGTATGGAGGCCCACAGTAGATGCATAGTATTTATCGAATGAATAAATGAACAAATAGATTTTTATCAAAGTTGTTATCTTTAAAGCTTTACAACAAATTACTTTTCTTTATAAAGTCTTCCTTTAGTTGGAAACAATCCCTCCTTGCCCACAATTCTCATATCATATATATATATATGTATGTATGTATATATGCACACATCATTTCCACCACACTGCAAGAGGCAGAGATTACCTATGGTTCACTTTGCATCCCCACCTAGCAGACATTGCTGTAGATTTTTCAGTGAGCTGAACTTTCAAAGCTGCGGCTTGGTTAATATTTGTTGACCTGAATTTATTGAGTTCTTTTTCAGGAATTTAAGAAGCACCCCCTTCTGAAATAGCCTAGGTTGTTCAATAATTGAGATCAAAATTTTAAATTCCGCTTTCAAACACACCTTAGTAAATGCATGGGAGGAATGAGCAGTCATGAAACAGAACATGCGTTTGGATTGGGAAATAACCCTGGAAGTCTAAATACAATGAAGGAAACAAGTATCACAGCAGTCTAATGAAATGAAATGAGGCCCTAGCCAGCCCTTTAATCACCACCACATTAAAAATTCATGGTGCCTGCAGGGGCTGTCAGCATTTCAGGCTGAGATATTAAAAAAATGCAGCTCTAGTTACTACCCAAGTTCACTCAGAGGAGCGGCTCAGAAAAACACAAAAGAAAGGCCACACTAGCTCAATGCAGAGGATGCACAGGTTTCATCACCCTCATGTGCTGGAGCTACTCCTGATACCTTATGTCTGAGGCCAAAGAGGTCCCACCTTACCACCAAGACTCCCACCTCATCTGATATCCTTTTCTGATTTTGGAGACCAGTGAAAAAAGAATTCAGCTGCCTGTTCATTATAGCTGCTCCCAACGGGAGTACCTCAGTAGTAAACACAGATATGTAGGCTGTTTGCTTGAAAATATCAAATATTGATATGAAAAAAATAATTTGTCAGAGTGATCAAGTATCCATGTATGCACCATCCAGCTTAAGAAATAAAATATTAAAGAATGATTCCCTATTCCCCTACTACTGTCTCTCTACCCAGTTCCAATCTCTTTCCCTCCCTCCCTAGACACAGCCATTATCCTGAATTGAAATTTCATGCAGAGGTTAGAAAGAATTACAAGAAGCTCTCAGTCTATCAGTGATGACAGACTCATTAAAGAATAAGATGGACTTGGCTAAGGGCTACGGCAGAGACAGGCTATGGGAAGAAAAGTGTTGGAAGAAGCTGAGAACCTTCTGTGACTCAAATGCTTATGCTTTCTACAATCTCATATTTCATCCTCACCAGTTCTGCAAGGGAAGAATTATGCTTATTAGGTAGATGAAACATGAAATGTGATGTGAGGCAGAAGACTAAATAAGTACAGGCTAGGTCATGGGTCCTGTATGTTTTGCTATTTCCACAGCTGAATAATCATGTAGTCTCTTTCTCTTCCTCTCTCTCTCTCTCTCTCTATATATATATGAATATCTATGTATGTATGTGTGTATATACTGGCGCGTATGTGTGTGTGTATACATACATATATATATGTATAAAATTTCCTAGTGTAGGTTTGGTGCCATGGCTTAGGCCTATAATCCCAGCACTTTGGGAGGCCAAGGAAGGCGGATCACGAGGTCAGGAGTTCAATACCGGCCTGCCCAACATAGTGAAACCCCGTTTCTACTAAAAATACAAAAATTAGCCAGGTATGGTGACATATGCCTACAGTCCCAGCTACTAGGGAGGCTGAGGCAGGAGAATCACCTGAACCCAGGAGGTAGAGTTTGTGATGAGCTGACATCACACCACTGCACTCCAGTCTGGCAACAGAGAGAGACTCAAGTCTCAAAAAAAAAAAAAATCCTAGTGTAAAAATGTACAGTTTAGTAAGATATATCTTGGGGTAACAATAATAATAATAATCCCATGAGAATAGAAATGATAGAAATTAAATGTAAGATGCTTAAAATAGTGCCTGGCATGTGCCCCAAAATGTTAGCCACTGCTACTGCTATACACTCATGACTACTTACAATACAGAGAGATGTCTGTAATGTCAGATGGTATAAAAACACAGGTCTCACATGTCTTTTTTTTTTAACATACTGTATTATAAAGTTAGCAATGTCAGTACTAGAAAGATCACACACATGTCCCCCAACACATACATGTGTGTTCTAAATTAAGGGTTTACCCAGCAGATTTTCAACAGACACAGAGAGTGAGATGGCAAAGAACCATGATTCTGGTGGAGGAAACAGCAAGGGCAGCAGCAAAAGGGAGGAACACACTGCAGAATACAGTAAGCCATTTGAGTGGAATGTCAGCTCAGAGGCATAGGGAAGAGGAGGGAAAGAAAAGGCTGTGCTGGTGGCACACTGCCACAGAAATGAGTGTGTCTGAAGGAGAGGGACTGGTAAGGCAGAAAATGGCCCACTCACTTCAAGAGGTTTCAGAGAGCAGGATGCAGTTCTGTTTTAAGATCTTTATTATATCTAAGAGCTGGAAGACTTTTGGGCACATGGTACAGTGGGAGTTAGGGTAAGTAGGTGAGAAAATAAACTGGAAAAAAGAAAAGAACAGAAAAAGAAATATCTATCCCTTAAGAAGATACATTCTTTCCCAATATTCCGAAGAAACTTCTGGCATCCACGACATTGTGGCAGAATGCAAGGTATTGTTGTTGTTGAGACAAGGTCTTGCTCTTGTAGACCTGGCTAAAGTGCAGTGTCATGAACATGGCTCACTGCAGCCTCAACCTACTGGGCTCAAGTAATCCTCCCAACTCAGCCTCCCAAATTGCTGGGACTACAGGCACATGCCATCATGCCTGGCTAATTTTTAATTTTCTGTAGAGATGGGGTCTCGCCATGTTGCCCAGGCTGGTCTTCATTCAACTCCTGGGCCTGTGTGATTCTCTCACCTCAGCTTCCCAAAGTGCTAGGATTTATAGCTGAAAGCCACCACTCTCAGCCTGCAAGATAATTCTAAGAGCTAGGTGAATCCTTTCAGTTAAAAGAAGAATAAAACAATAGAGTTTTATCAACTAGACCAGAAAAGGCTACTTCATTAGGATTTCAACTGCCAGCATTTCTGTGGGGAGATGACTAATATAAACTAATCACCGATTGACTACTCCAGTAATAACTGTAATAACAGCTAGCTTGTTGGGTATTAACTATATGTCATTGTATTAAGCACTTTATATACAGTACATTACTTCATTCACTCTTACTAACAGTTCATGAGATAAATACTATTACCATCCTTACTGTGTAGATACATTTACTCATGATGATACAAGTCATATATAAGGATATGCCACCCTAACACAAGCCACTTTGACATAACTATTATTTTGAAAAGCACTTAAGAAACAGCAAGGTAGCTGGGTGCGGTGGTTCACACCTGTAGTCTCAGCACTTCAGAAGGCTGAGGTGGGCAGATGGCTTGAACCCAGGAGTTTGAGACCAGCCTGGGCACCATGGTAAAACCCCATTGTATTAGTCTGTCCTCATGCTGCTAATAAAGACATACCCGAGACTGTAATTTATTTAAAAAAGAGGTTTAATTGACTCAGTTCAGCATGGCTGAAGAGGCCTCAGGAAACTTACAGTCATTGGTAGAAGGGGAAGCAAACAAATCCTTCTTCACATGGTGATGTATGAGAGAAATATGAGAGAAGGGCAGAGTGAAGAAAGGAAAAACTCCTCACAAAACCGTCAGATCTTGTAAGAATTCAGTCACTATGATAGAACAGAATGGGGGAAGCCCCCCATAATTCCATCACCTCCCATGAGGTCCCTCCCCTAACATGTGGGGGTTACAATTCAAGATGAGATTTGGGTGGGGACACAGAGCCAGACCATTATCACCCATCTCTAGCAAAAATATAAAAATTAGCCAGGTGTTGTGGTGTAACCCTGTGGTTCCAGCTACTTTTGAGGCTGAGAGGCAGGAGGACAGCTGGAGCCTGGGAAGTTGAGGTTGCAATAAGTGGTGATTGTGCCACTACACTCCAGCCTGGGTGACAGAATGATACCTTGAACAAATTAAAAAGGAAGAAAGGAAAGAAAGAGAAGGAGGGAAGAAGGGAGAGGAAAGGAAAAAGGAAAGAAAAAACGGAGGGGAGGGGAGGGGAGGGGAGGGGAGGGGAGGGGAGGGGAGGGGAGGGGAGGGGAGGGGAGGGGAGGGGAGGGGAGGGGAGGGGAGGGGAGGGGAGGGGAGGGAAGAAAATTTTCTGCTTAAAAGCAAGGCATAAGTTTCATTTTGTGAAAGTGTTTCCCCCACCTCCTTTCTAGGAAGAGGAAAAAAAACCGTGTGACAAGAGATGAAAAGTCAGCACCAAGATTAATTTGCATAAATAAACCTCGTTAAAATAATCATCTATTTGTTTCCCTCATTTATTTATCTTCCCTATAATTTACTGCCCTGTTAATTCCTAGAAACCTCCTTTTCTCTTGTCACTTATCCACAATTTCTTGCCCTTTGCTAAAATAGTGTATATTTTACTAGCAGCTCCTAGGCCTAGCTGCTTCTTTGGGGTTTTTCATTTCTTTTCTGTGAGGCCCCTTATGTACATACTAGCCTTTTCTCCTGTTAATCTGTCTTTTTTCGTTTAATTTGTAGACATCAGCCACTAAACCTTACAGGGTAGCAGAGAATGTTTTTTTCCTCCCCTAAACGCCACATCCTGAAGTGGGACAGGCCTAGGGTCAAATCTCAAGTCTATCATTTACTATCTGTGTGGTACCTTGGTGAAGTAACTTTATCTTTCTAAACCTCATTCTTCCCCATCTGGAAGTTATAATGACATATACCTCATAGAGATGTTATTTCAAAAATGTTTTTTTGAGATGGAGTCTCATTCTATCGCCCAGGCAGGAGTACAATGTCACAATCTCGGCTCACTGCAACCTCTGCCTCCTGGGTTCAAGAGATTCTCCTGCCTCAGCCTCCCAGGTAGCTAGGATTACAGCCACACGCCACCATGACCAGCTAATTTTTAGTAGAGATGGAGTTTCACCATGTTGGTCAGGCAGCTCTGGAACTCCTGACCTCTTGATCCATCCACCTCGGCCTCCCAAAGTGCTGTGCTGGGATTACAGGCGTGAGCCACTGCACCCAGCCAGATGTTATTAAATTTAAGTAAGCTATTGCATGCCAAATGCCTGGTACACAATGAACTCAATAAACATTTATAATGGAAATGACACAACGATGACAACTATACCAACTATCATCCTTGGCCACTGCACTGGAGCCAGCCTTTTACCCCATGGACAGAAGGCAGAGGCTTCAGACAATACTGAAGAGTTGATATCCTTAAGGGCTGGCATTAACAAATACCTTAGGAATACATTAAAATTCAATATTCTTTAAACATACTTCGTATATTCATCCAATGAATACGGCCTTCCTTTGAAGGAAGGCCTTCCTCAAAACTTTAAGAACCATAGCAATTATTAAATAGGTCTCTCCCTGAGGGGTTTTTCTGATATCCTGTGTTATACCTTACAAAATAGAGCAATTTTCACAAAACCTCTGGACCAGACTGCCTGCCAACCTAACCTTTGATTCTCAGTGACTCTAATTATGGCTGCTATTTAGTAAGCACTGACTATGTAGAGGGATTCATCACAGTGAATATCCTGAAACTCCTGTGATACTCCCTCAAGGCAGTTGCTTTATAGATTAGAAAAGTGTAACTTAGTGGTGAAGAAAGGATTAGATCCCAGCTTCATTTGATTCCAAACCCCATCGTTCTCCACTGACACACTCAGGAAAGACTATCACGGATACTAGAATATTGTGCACCACAGTATCTATTCAGAATCTAGTATGTGAAAGGCTTGATGACAAATACCAGGAAAAAAAAGGTGAATAAGACTTTCTATCCCATAATATTAACAAAGTAATAATAATGATAATTATTTGCAATTACAATTTTTGATTAATGTTCCAAGAACTGTGCTAAGTATTTTTCCTGCATTAACTTGTTCAATATTCACAATGTAGAAACTGGTTTAGAGAAGTTAGGCAAGTTGCCCAATGTGATACAGCTAAGAAGCAGTAGTGACAAGCACTGACCCCAAGCCTGTGCTCTTAACTAGTGTACTTCGGTTAAGTGCTGGAGCCTCCAGAAGTCTTTTAACTTGAGCCAGATGCCAAGTGATTGAGTGACCCGAAAATCCAGGTCTTAGCTCCAGCCTCTACTATGTCAGGAGACTGCAGCTCCTAGGGGCCCTAATTTCTGCATATACAAAATAGGTCTAATAACATCTGCTCTGCTGAGAGGTAAAGGTGTCATAACTAATATAAGAGCTCTTTTGGAAAAACACAAAAAAATTATAAAACCACAAAGGATTATTTCTACTTAATGGGTATAATAAGGCCTTGAGAACAAAAAAAATAAATCCATCCTAAAGAGCATTCCAAACCACAACCAAGTACAACCTAGACATCATTTGGTGAAGGATCACACAGAACATAGGCCTAAGTGACACAGAGATTTGGGTCTGAATCCCTAATCTGGTTCTAACTGACCATATATAACCTTGGAAATGGCACTTAACTTTTCTGGGCCTCAACTTCATACGTGAAATGGGACAATGCCAATAAGGTACATGGCATGCCTCTAAAAATACCTTTATTTCTATTAATTTCATTCACCCTGAAATTCAGCGCTAAAGCCCTGATGCTAATGGACATCAAATATAAATTTAAACATGGTATTTTTTTGGAGGATTCCAGGATATATAAGATGGCTATGGATCAAATTCCAGGTTTTCTGTTTATAAATTGTGGATCTAGGGAAATTTATACATCATCTCAGATTTTGCCTTCTTAGCTGTAATATCTACTTGATGGGGCTATTAACAGAAACAGACGAGAAAAGCCTATGAAGTGCCTCATCTAGTATCTGGTATACACTGGGTGTTTGTAAAATGCTAAGTACCATCCCACACTCCAGAATCTCCTTCCTTAATTTCCCATACTTTCTTTCCTGGGAGCCTAGCCTCTCTTCCAAGGTCTTTATGCAAGTTCTCCTTCTGCGTCAAGAGTCCAGAGCAACATGTGTTTATCATCTTATCTTCATGAACTAAGAAAAATCTTCCAGTGGATAGCTGGGATACATGCTTTATTACACCACAGTCACAAAACCTATCCAAAGTTCTCCTGTTTGTAACTTCCATCACAATTTCAGGACTCATCCTGACTCTTTCAAGGTCAGATATAAGTGTAACCTACCAAGCATCCTGTTAGTCACTCTCTTCTTATCCTCTTGCCAAGCTGGGGGGTCTCAGCTTAATATACGTTGTTATATGCCCAGTTCTCAGTGCTGGGCCTGGCAATAGTGAGTTTTCAGTAAAATGCTCACTGCGTGTAGTGGATTCTCCTAGAACAAGCCTTTTTCCTTCCTTCAAAAAATACATAGCAGCAGCCATGTGCCAGTGACATAAAATACAGTGAGCTATAATGTAATAACTAAGCCATATAATGTGTCATAAATCATAGTGCTGCCATAAAAGGGGAAGTGACAAATTATTTTATATTATCCCATACATACTTTGTAGCACTAATAACAGTTATAAAATATTTAATTCTATCTGTTTTTAAAATTATGTAAATAACTCATATACTATTACAGAGATATAAAAAGATAAAATTACAATTTCCCCCTTTCAAATCCCACCTCCTTAAAATACGCAAAGTTAATAATCTGGAGTGTATCTCAGTGAAATCTTAAGATTAAAAATATCACACACACACACACACACATACATACAGGTGTTTCCACCCCTTTCTCCCTTTAAAAAAAAAAACAAATGGGATATTACATATGACCACTATGGCTTGCTTTTTTCCTATGGAATAAAAATCATGACATTTAATATAAGTAAGCCTAATTATTTTAACTGTGATTATGTTCCATAATAAATCCTCCTGCTGAGAGGATACTAGGTTTTCTGTAGCTTTTGTCACCAAAACACAATGCTGCAATAAATACTCTTATACATAAGCTCTTACATGCCGTTAGTTTATCTCTGGAAAAATATATTCACAAAAGCAGAAATGCTAGGGGATAGGGTGTACAATTCAAATTTTAATTCATATTGCCACATTTTTTCCAGAGAAGTTGGTTAAAGCAATTCACATTCCCAACAGCAATGCACATATACAAGGGGCTCAACCATATAAGCACACAGATGTTACTGTTCCTTTTAGTTCTGGCCACATGTATATAAAAAAACTGACTATAGTAAATCTATCTTTTTGTATTTTATTGTCCATTAACATTTCCTTTTCTGTCTGTTTACATATTTAGCCTAGTTTTCCAATGCTAGTCTTTTTCCTACCAGTTTGTAAGAATGTCTTGCATAAAGGATAGAAACTTTATAAGTTGCAAATATTTCTTCGATTTTGTCTTGTAACTTGTTAATGGTGTCCTTTGTCATAGAGAAATTAAAAATTTTCATGTAGTCATTATAGATCAATCTGTACGCAAATGAATTTTTGGGGCTTCCTGCCTTGCTTATGTTCCTAAGCCTTCTAGTGTTTAGTATTTTTAAAAATATTTAATCTTTAATCAAAAGCAATATATTTGTTTATATAGCACAGGAAAGAGTTAGTTATTTAAAGTATGTTACTAAACTTTCTCAAGTTTCATTTACTTCAATATGTAAATACTTAATCCATCTGCAATGAAATTATAGGGCATTAGGAGTTATAACTTTGTTTTCTTTCTTCTGTATGAAAACATACTGCTCTGTATTTTAAGATGGCCTATAAAAGGCAGCTATTTAATATTTGATTTAAAAAAAAGAACACACAGACAACACTTGGATGGAGCGGGTTAGGTTTCACAAGAGAAGATAATTGAGCAGAAACTTGAAAAATGAATAGCTGTTTAACAAGTAGACTTGTGGTGTGAACATTCAAGGCAAGAGATAGCAGCATACCACATGGATGCCATAAAGTACTCAAGAATAAGGAAGCCAGTGTTTGCTTAGGTGGGCTGAGATACAAAGAAACTAACATGGCATCTCTGGTTGCTCCAGAACTTACCACCTTCAATCTAGAGTCAAGTAGGTTAAGATTTTGTTTTGTTTTAAGAGACAAGGTCTTGCTCTATTGCCCAGGCTGTAATGCAACAGCATGGTCAAAGCTTGCTACATCCTTGATCTCCTGGGTTCAAGTGATATTCCTACCTCAGCCTCTCCCTGGTAGCTGGGACTATAGGCATAAACTACCATGCTTGGCTTTTTTTGTTTTTAAGAGATGGGGCCTCACTATGCTGTCCAAGCTAGTCTCGAAACCCAGCCCTTAACCAATTCTCCTGCCTCAGCCCCCAAAGCACTGCGATAGGTTAAAGTTTTAAAAGCACAGTCCTCTGTTCCTGTTCATCATCAGACAGGGGCTCAGATCCTTTCTGCCACACCAATCCATAAACTCAGTGCCACTTGTCCTGTGACCCAGAAAAGAATTTGTTTTAATTTTATAGACACCATGTTATTGGGGAATGAGGGCTGGAGTTTGAGTCTAAACTCTTTATTTCCTTATCTATACCACTGACTAATTTGGAAACAGCTGCTGATTATGAGCAAGTTATTTCACTTCCCTGAGCCTCAGTATCCTTACATTTTCCTACCACCATTAACTGTAAGAGTCTATTGTTAAGATTAAAAACAAAGTCCTTGGAGGCAGAAAGCCCTGTGTACATTTTTCAAAACCGCTTTTCTCCCCGCCACTTTGGACAATTCATTTCTATAATTTCTCAAAGTCATTTTGAATTTGGAGTTGTTCTTTCAAAGTCCTAGCCAAGCCCCAGCCTCTGGGGTGTTATGTGGAAACTCAGCATGCATATTCTCATTTCTGCAGCACTGACAAATCCATTAAATAACAGAGTCCCAAGAAAAGATACCCACAGAGTTTTACAGAGCTATTACTCAGCACTTAAACAGCATCTGAACATCACTCTCCTACAGCAGAAGCACAAATGTTCTCTCTCCTGGCTTCTTCATACAGCCTTCCTACCTGTCAGAAGAAATACATATTACACTTTGGTTTACTGATGGCTCTGTAGGTAATTGCAATGCTTTGAGATCTGGCCCCTCAAATAGGTAGCAAAGACACAACCTATTCCTTCCCTACTTCAGTCTCCACAGTATGACTGAAAGGAGCCAAACCTTCTAAATAAATAAACTGGCGTTTACAAACAGGACCCCATATTTTACTACTAATTCACAAACTTTCATCAAGCACCTGCAATAGGATACAAAGGTTATTTAGTTTAGCGTTTAGAATTATGGCCTTGGATGTGACCTTTAAGTCGTTTTGAACTTTAGCTTTTTGGCTTATAAAGTATATGTAAAATAGAGATAATAAAACCTTGTTGGGTTCTGGTTCTGCTAATGAGGTAGTAGCCTAGGACAGGACTCAGCCTGAGTAACTACCCTCTGAACTAGTGCTCTGCACTATTTTTTTGTGGTTGATTTTGAGAGACAGGGTCTCACTCTGTTGCCCAGGATGGAGTGCAGCAGCGCAATTACGGCTCACTGCAGGCTTGACCTCTTCTGGCCATCCTCCCACCTCAGCCTCCTGAGTAGCTAAAACCAAAGGTGCATGCCACCATGCCCACCTAATTTTTTTTTTTTTTTTAATTTTTTGTAGAGATGGGGTTTTACCATGTTGCCCAGGCTGGTCTTGAATTCCTGGGCTCAAGTGATTCGCCTGCCTTGGCCTCCTGAAGTGCTGGAACTACAGGCATGAGCCACACTGTACTTGGCCTTCCAAACTAATAATAATCAATCCCTGTCAGTAAAACATTTCAAAGCATTTCCAAGCACTGCTTATATGTTTATTTAATCAATTATATATTATTATATATATTATACTACATATAACATAGTATATATTGTATGTATCATAACAATACTGTTTATATAAATAAATGGTTCTGATCTCAATGTCAGGGGTTCCAAAAACCCCTGAAATTGACTGAAATATTCTGCTTTGTAAGATTTTTTTTTTTAATTCAGAGAATGTGTGTCATTGTTCCAAGGTTTACCAAGGGGTCCATGACCCCAAAATATCCAGAATTAGAAGAAATGTTAGCTGTATCTGAAGACAAAGCTTCTTGCCCTTTCTGGGTGCACAGTTGTTGAGTCTGAGGAAAGGGCAACAGCATATGTGAGATCAAAAGGGGCAGGTTTCTCTGGATTAGTTGCTAGGGAGATGCAGTACTGCTAGACACTATGAACTCCCCTTTGGGTATGCACAGTGCATTTTAGAGGCTACAAAAGCATCTTCATCTCATTTCATAAATAGACAAGAAAAAAAATCATCATCTCATCTGTTTTACTGATAGAAAAACCAAGGTCCTGAGAAATGAAGGGACTTGTTAAAAAATATTCAGTTACTTCTTGTCAGAGTAGAGATCATATCCCAGCTCTACCTAGGAGCATCCCGACTCCTCACTGTACAGGCAGCATAGAACACTCCCCAAAACATGACCTTAACTAGGCTTCTCCACTTCAGAACTCTGGGAAAAGGCATCACTCTAAAATGTGGACGAGTAAGATAATGAGGGCCTCAGAGAACACAGATGTGTGGGGACTCCAAAAGTGTGTGTGTTTGTGATTCAGAATATACACAATGGGCCAGGAGCAGTGGCTCACACTGGTAATCAGCAATTTGGGAAGCCAAGACGGGTGAACTGCTTGAGCCCAGGTGGTCAAGACAAGCCTGGGAAATATGGCAAAACAACATCCCTACAAAAAACACATAAATTAGCCAGGCATGTACCAAGTGCCTGTGGTTCCAGCTACTACTTGGGAGGTTAAGGTGGGAGGATCAGCTGAGCCCAGGAGTGAGGCTGAAGTAAGCCAAGATCATGCCATCACACACTCCAGGCTGGGCAATGGAGTGAGACCTTGTCGAAGAAGAGGAGGGTAGGGTAGGGTAGGGTAGGGTAGGGCGGGAGGGGAGGGGAGGGGAGGGGAGGGGAGGGGAGGGGAGGGGAGGGGAGGGGAGGGGAGAGGAGGGGAGAGGAGGGGAGAGGAGAGGAGAGGAGAGAAGGAATATGAACAATAAAAAACGCCTATAACTTGGGGAAAAAAATATATAAACAATGAAAAAAACCTTGAAAAAGACATGTGGTTACTATCTTTTTTTCTTTTAGCTCATCTGAATTTTCTACAGTAAACATATTAATATCACATTGCCCTTTCACAATGGGGGAAGAAACCAGAAAATACCAGTGAGAAAAATCAGCACTGGATGTCCCAGTCCCCTCAGCACCCACACAGCTCTCTATAAAGAAAAACATACATGACTGATCAATTATCTGAGCCATAAAAGATCTCAGAATATCCTTCTGTTGTCTGTGAATGCAAGAGACAAACTGGCCGAGCAAAGTCATCCTCTGTCAACTCCTAAAAGTTTTGTCTTACAGCCCTGATTATCAATGAAAACTACTTCAGAATCAGTAACAACTTGCTTGATTTCCATACCCAAATGGGACATCACAAAAGTAGTTACTCTTTCTTGCTAAAGGCTTAATTGGAGAAGCCTCCAGTTGTAAAAACAAGACATTTTAAAATTCATGTTGACATATGAACTAAAAATATAATTCAACACACACATATGACTGCTTGTTAGAGGTTGTCATGCCACTGTTGTTTCTAGAGGGCAGATTCTTTGCTATGGTTTAAGTGTAGTTTCCTTTATACAGGAAAATACAATCCTACTTTGATGAGACATAAACCATTCAAGAATGATGAAAATGCAATTTGGAATAAGAAGCAGCAAGATATAGGTAAAGCCATAAAATCTTGCCTGTAATTGTCAAGAAGGGTCTATTTAAGGCCTGAATGTGGTCCTTAAAAATAACTATAGTCATTAATCTGAATCAATGGATTCCATGGCACACAGCAGGTATTCAACAGCAGCTATTATTTATTTTTACCAAAAGAAATCATTAAAGCAGAGAAATACATTTATATATCCACCTTTAACAGAGCAAATTTGTTGTTCATGCTGAGGCTTAAAAACCCCAAACTAGGCTGAGCATGGTGGGCTCACACCTGTAAATCCCAGCACTTTGGGAGGCAGAGATGGGCAGATGGCTTGAGCCTAGGAGTTCAAGACCAGTCTGGGCAACACGGTAAAAAATTCATCTCTACCAAACATCCCCTCCCCTTCACACACAAAAAAATTAGCTGGGCATGGCAGCATGCAACTGTGGTCCCAGCTACTTGGGAGGCTGAGAAGGGAAGATCACCCGAGGCCAGGAAGTCAAGACTGCAGTTAGCTGAGATTGCACTACTGCACTCCAGCCTGGGCAACACAGTGAGATCCTGTCTCCAACAAAACCCAAATTAGTGGTCACAAGTTTATTTAAAACTACTTAATTTGTCATGATGTATATTCCCCAAAGATACAAGCATCCATCATTAAAAATTAACTCATTTTAAGTAGAACGAGAGGACTCATTCTACAACCAGCAAAATGGAGGAAGTGCATACACAGGCTCGTATACATAGTAAATAGCTTCTAATTACAAGTAACAGAATATGTGAGCCAATAACTGGGACCCAAAAATTGAAACTTCCTAAGAAGCCTGGGGTTTTAATATTATTCTGGAGGCCAGGTGTGGTGGCTCATGCCTGTAATCCTAGCACTTTGGGAGGCCAAGGTGGGTGGATCACCTGAGATCAGGAGTTCAAGAGCAGCCTGGCCAACATGGTGAAACCCCATCCATATATATATTATTCTGGAAAGAGACATCGATTTTTTTAAACAGCAGTCTTTTGAATTGCTCTAGTTTATCCCCACATAATTTAAGGAGTAATACTCTCCTGGGTAAGTATATTCCCTTTTGCGGGGGAAAAAATACCCCTTCCTTGACCATTCTGAAGGAACTGAATAATTTGTTTTGACCTCCCAAGAAGTAATAATGGACCCACGAGAATGCAAAATGCCTTTAAGGCCCAAAAAAATTTGTTGAGATTTTGCTCAATCCCAGTATTTCTATCTAATACCTTTTGAGAGCTTGGAATTGTTACCATTTTTACTAATAAATTTACTGTAATTCAAAAAGATTTAAAAAAAAAAAATCCGGTTATTATCCACAAAATTGAAAAACAGCAAAAAAGGTAAAACTTCCTAGAGACAAGCTGCTTTTGTACATTTTGTGACATTTTATTCTAATCTATTATATCTCTTATACATGCCTGTTAAGAAAGTTTTTCTCCCCAATGAAAACTGCAAGATTAAAATAAGCATCATGTGACACCACAGTAAGACACTGAACCTAATCACCAACTCTAGTTACAACTGAATTCACAATATACCTTCAAGTCTGAGGAAATGCTTAACTAAAAAATAGCTGAAATGAAGTTGTTTGGCTACAAAAACATTTGCTTCCTATCCACTGATAAATTTAGTACTTCACCTTTAAAATCCTAGATTTGATTGTGCGCTAGGAGCTTTTTCTTAAAATAGGTAACTTAACAAAATGAAAACCTGAAGAGAACACCATATATTTTTTGACTTAAAAACAAAAACACTCTCTTATAAAACTATCTACTACTTAATTCTAACTGAAAGGGAATGGGAGACAAAAATGGAAGGCACTGAGAAAACCAATGGCTATCTTCCTTGTAACGAAAAAGCTACAAAACTTTATAACAATCTAGCTGTCTTTTGAAAATAAGACTTCCACGTCATATGCTTGTAATCAAATTATATACCACTGTCATTTTTTTCTTGCCCAGAAATATTAAAGGATTTACAAGCCTCAACTTTAAGACCAACAATGTTATAGATTCTAGGGGACATCATGTGTTACTAATAAGCTAACATTTATTCTGAATACATCCTGGCATAAATTTTAAGGAATCACCCATGTAATAATAAAATGTCCATTTAATTTGAGCCAAGAAAAAAAAAAAACGTAAAACTGTATTACAGAAAAAGACCTAGTAGCAGGAATATCCTGAGTTCCTATTCCCAGAAAAGAGTGCATACCTGTACCTGTGTTGTGTGAAAAAATATCTGTTCAAAAAGATTAATGTTTTCAACCTAGCTCATCTGATAGAACAGCCAACTCAGTATACCCATGCTTATTATGAACCGCATGCTTCTGTTTTGTAAAAGTACATCTCACTTTGTTTTTAAATACTGAGAAGCAAGCAGTAAGCTCTTTTCTCAAGCCACACCTGACTTACGTGCATTCACGTGCCCATGTTTCCAAGGGAAGAAATCCCATGAATGCCAGCCCCACTCCTACTGTACTGACCCAGGGTCTCTCACAAAGATCAAGTTCAAGATGCCAGCCAGGGCCGCAGTCATCTGAAAGTTTGCCTGGGGTTAGCAGATTTGCTTCCCTGTCTCACTAGCATGGCTGGCAAGTGAGTGGTAGTTTTCAGTGAGAGATTTCTCTCCATAGGACTGCTTGGGTATCCTGAATATGGTAACTGCCTTTCTCCAAATAAAATGACCAGAAAAAAATGGAAGGAAAGACCAGGTGGAAGCTATCTTGTCTATGGACTGGCCTTGGAAATCACATGGCATCACTTTTACTACATTCTATTCATTAGAAGGGAGTTAATAACTCAGTAACTCTGGTGTACATTCAAGGGGAAGGGGGATTAGGCTCTATCTTTGTAAAGGAAATTGTCCCAGAATTACAATATATTTTAAAACCTCCACAGTGCCGGAGAAACTATTAGCCATTTTAATCACATATTAGCAAAAGAGTGAAGGAGGGAGAAAACGGGAACGGGAGAGGGACCACTAAGGCAGACTTCCTAAATGACAATCTGTTTCACAGATTAGTAACATCAAGACTTCAAAACTTACAACTAACAACACAGGAAAACTGAATGGCTTTGAGAATCTTCCACTGGTCTAAGCAGTTCACAGAAATGAGTTTTTTTTTTTTAAATGTCCTCATACACAACAAGGAAAAGTGAGACACAAATTCCCAGAACAATCTTCAAACTAAAGAGCTTGCATGGAGACAATTTGTTTAAAAAAAAAACAAAAAACCCTCATTTTTATACTGCTTACCAGTACTGATAAAAGCTTATGTGTAAAAATAACACATTTTAAGGGTAAGAACCTTCACAATGTTTAGCCAGCTTTCAAATCACTTTGAGAAGGTGAGTGATTGGTAATCTCCAACCAGAAATATAGGAATGCTTTTTAAATGTTTAAAAAATATCATGTGGGTTTTGTATCACTTAAGCATTGTGAGAAAACAAGAAAATTATGAAAACGCATTGGGAAACAGATACCAGGGTTCAGCCTCTTGTGGTTTCTCTGGATGAGGCCAAAAGCCCTTGGAGGGGAACAGCTTGGATTCCACTGACAATGTATCATGGAAAGATATGCAACACCACTGTTTTACTCATCTAGTTATTTCTGAAGAGTTAAATGTCATAGTGCTGTCCACAAACTCAGCTGTACTATACTCGCTCATGATTACAGAAACCCTTTCAGGCCTCTGTGAGGAAGCTGGAGAGATCTGAGTCTGTCCCTATATTTATGAAACATGACCATGGTTAATTACTATTTGTGGTCTCTTCTGGGAAATACCAAATTCATCCCACAGATTACAATGCTGGGAGTTTCCATATGATGGATCCATTCATAAATACTCATGATTAGTGAATATTCATAGCTGATCTCAGAGAACTTCCCAGGTAGTAACCTATCCAGCCAACATGCAGCGATTCAACCCTTGTTGAGCCCCTGCTCTATGTTAGGTAGAAGACAAATACAGAGTAGCCGTAAAAGAGCAAAGCTGGGAGTCAGATGGGCTCTCTTTCCATTTTTTGCTAGTTATGGTACTTTGAACAAGTTTTTCTGGTTCTCTAAGTTTCAGTTTCATCATCTATAAAATGAGGACAATGGTACCTACCTTATCAGCTTGTTTGTCTCAGTCTACTATAGCATAAATACACAATGAATATCATTTTCACCTAGTGGTATTCCCTTAGCACCTTCCTCACACTACCTCAGATCCTTCTTCCTATTTCACCCTTTGTACTTTGTAAGCTTCCTTTTATAGCACTTCCTAGTTTCTAGTTACAAGTACTTTCCAGTTTGATGATCATTAATCTCTTCCCCACTGGGTTGTAAAATTCATGGAGGCAGAGAATTTGATGTGCCAAACACCTAACACCCAGAACAGGAGAACATAATAGGTGCTCAATAAATACCTTTTTGAACAAACTAATAAATTACTTTGACAAATGCATAAACTACAAAGATGAAAAACATAGTACTAGTCTTATCAAAAAGCTCATAGGCCAGTGCAACAGTTCTTAATTCTAGCTGCAAGTTAGTATCAGCTGGGGAATAATATTTTTTTAATCCCTATACCTGGGTTCTACTTTGGAATAATTCTAGGGTAAGAGTTTCAGGGATTTCTGTTTTTAAGAGTTCTTCAGGTGATCCTAATCAACAAAGGTAAGAATCATTAGTCTCCTCCAAGAGAGATGGTTAGTATTTGCAATACAACAGGATACACATTCTCTTATAGTATCACTGTCCAACAGGACTTCCTGTGATGATGGAGAAGTTTCTATTTCTGCACTATCCAATATGGCACCCACTAGTCATATATGGCTGTTAAGCTCTTGAAATGTAGCTAAAACTGAGGAACTGAATTATAAATTTTATTTAAATTAATTTAAAATATAAAACCATATGTCATCAGAGGCTACTCTAATAGTAAAGACCTAGGAGGAGGGTACACAATCTAGTCTAGACTGGAGAGATTCAATGTTCAGTTAACTGTGCCACCCCCACCCACAAAGAGGGTGCAGTCTACTGAAGGGGGCTGCACCCAAATTCTGCATACAGCCCTTGAAACTCTCTCCTCTTTACATCCATACAGGAACAACTTCTCCCTTTTGTCATACCAAGGGCAGCTTTGATCAAGGAAATCCTTTAAAGAACAGGAAGAAGTATATCCCCCAGTAGAGGAGCCTTTGTGTGAGCCGCTGAGTGATGTGGCCAAGGGATGAAATACATTTTGAGGGAGAACATTTGGAAAAGAGTCACATGGAGGGAGCTCTCAGGATAGTAAATACAGCAGTGCCTCACAGGTGTAAAGCAAGTGTCTCCCTTTTGCAGCTCACAGGCTGAGAGCCTCAAGCACAAACCGTCATCTCATTACAGAGAACTGACCATTCTTCCTGAGACAAATAATGGTTCATTAAGCTCTTTAAAAAATAAGTCTGGTCAAATGTTATATGTGGAATCACTGAATTAAAATAGAGAAGGCACACAAATATTCATCCAGCTGTCCTTTCCCATCATCTACAATTTGTTAAGCACCTACTATGTGGTAGGCAGTGTATTAGGGGTCTTAGATGGTCTCTCATTTTGTCCATACAATCCCCTGCACATTTGATATTATTTTTTAAATTTACGGTGAGGAAGTGTAAGACTCCTAAAAGTTAAATAATATGCTTGAACAAGTATAACAAAGCTAGGATTCAAACTCAGACCTAGAATACTTGAGTTTCTCTTTTTTAAAATGGTGTGTCGTGTTCTATTATATGTATACTATTGTTTATTTAATAAATCCCTTTTTTTCCTGCCCTTCCAAACCACAATCGAGGCTTCAGTGAAATTCCTTGTATATAATACTTTAAATAAATTTTTATTGGTACATAATATACATACGCACAGAAAAGTACATAAATCCTAAGTTCAGCATCTGATGTATTATCAAAAAGTAAACTTAACCACATAACCACCACTAATATCAAGAAACAACAATATCAGCACCTCAGAAGCCCGCTTTGTGGCATCTCCTAGTTATTTATTCCACTTGATTCCCTGAAGAGCTAATATCAAATATAAGAGCCTAACACAAGTGTGGGAGTTCCGTGAAATAAAAATGAAGGGCAGAAGTAATAAATTAGGTATATAACTTAGGCCAAGATCTAAAACGACATTTGGTCACAACTACATGACTATTAGTTATCTACCTTAATGAAAAGTTAGTGTTTTATTGGATATAAAGAAATTAGGGAGCAAAATGAAGGCACCAGGGTGCAAAATGTGTTAACAATTAATATTACACAATGTCTCAGACCAAGGAGGGGTTAAAAAAACAAGAGAGTATTAGGTTCCAGTTTTTATTTGGCTAGTGATTCCCAGCTCTGATGAGACATAAGGGCCATAAAGTACCTGAGGGTTTTGCTTTCTTCATTCAGCTCGACAATTTGATGATGATAACGTTAAGAGGAATACGCATTTGCTGAACTCCCATGACCGGGCAGACCCTTTACAGATATGAGCTCATTAAATCCCTTCAACAACTTTTTAAATACCACTATCCCCGTTTTACGAAAGAAAAATGGAGGTTCAAGAAGGTGAAACAATCAGTTCAGGGTCACCTTGCTAATAAATGGATTAGCAAGAATGAAAACCCACATCTGTCCAACTTCACGGCCTGTGCTCTTTCTATTATAGCCTCCTGTCTTCCCTCCCAGGTTTTCTGTTAAGTTACAGACCATTGATTTCTTAGATCAGTAACATATTGGTAGGTGAGCTGGTACTGCAATAATAACAAAAGACATGAGTGAGAGACTCAGAAATCCATTTTGTTTCGAAGCCTCTCCTCTACAGTGCTGGAGCCTACCAATTTTTGTGGTTACTCATTGTTTTTTGTTTTTAAATTTACTTCCTCTTATGCACCAATGACATACTTTTGCCTCCAAGTTGACAAAGTTACTAGACAAAGTTAAAACATTTAATTACACAGGTTACCCGGCACACCTCCCAACAAAAGAAAAGATGATAGCTGACAGGTCTGTTGAGGTCTGAGTTTAACTTTGTCCCCTCCTCTCTAACTTTTTCCACAACCATCACCAATATTGATTTTCAAATGTGTACATGTAACACTAAGGAGGGGAAAAGATTCTGATGTGTTAAATTGAGGTCACTGGGTTACAGGTTGACCAAATTCACACAGACATTTTATACATCTCATGTCACTTGTGACAAAATTACTCATAACTCTATTAAGCACTTAAGTGTATAATAAAATCCACTGCGACTAATGTTTTCTCTTCTTTCTATTTTGGAAAGACTAATAATAGGTTTAGGCTGATAGTCAAAGTTAAGAGAAAAAGAGAAATTTCTTTACCTACTTATTTTTACATTTGTGTCACGTTTCCTATAAACTTAACATGTTTTAAATAACTAAGAAAACTCTGTAGACATTATTCATGTCATCCAATTTTCAGTAAGTGCTTACCTTGACCAGAATTATATATTGCTTTCACAGACTTCTTCACTTTCTGAAGGGCTGTTCTATCTTGGTCTAGAGCCTAAAAGAGAAAAAAGGAGGAAAAGATGTTAGAAGATTTGGTAAATTAAAAAAAAGAAAAATTCATTTGTAATTGCATTTATTTTCCTGAGTATCAAAACAATAGCAAACTGACATATTTATTAACAATGAACCATTTCAGACTTGAAGTCTGGGAGATTTGAGTAGTTATTTTTTTCAGGAAAATTAGTCATTTCACAAAGCTCTGTGTGAAATGGATAGTATTTTAGTCAGTCAATTATCATGCTGTTATGTACAAGAAAGAAAATACAAGACACCTAAGAAATTTGTATTCTCTCACGAGTTTACAATCTGGTAAGGAGAAAAGGCAAGCATAGACCTGAATGGCACAGTACCCCAGCAACAGGACACATTTTAGCACCTAATGATAATTTTAGCCAGAAAAACATTTCAAGAGGTATAATGAGTAGGAATGACCTGAAAAGCTTTTCACAGTGCTTTTAAGTTTTGGGATTTTAGTGTTAAAAAAAAAAAATTAACTATGACTTATGGCAGTTGAATTTTAGCAATCTTTTAATTTAAAAAAGTTTGGAAAATGCCATCATGATTCTGGCAATGCTATTAAATGATTTCTTAGATGATGAATCAACACATTAATCTACTTGTGGTACAAGCAGGGTCTTCTAGGGGTCTGCTGTTGACTCTTAATCTAGGTCCAAGATATACAATTGTGTTTAGTTTGTTAAAATTCAGCAAACTGTGCACTTAGGATATGTACTCCTTTCTGTACATATATTACACTCCAACTACAAGTTTAAAAGGAGGCATAGTCAATATAGTTGGCACACTGAACTAACTTCCTAAAATAATTTTAGGCCCCTTTCTGCTACTTCAACAAGGGTTGGTGGTCAGGCTAGGAATTCCCAGATGATATGTCAAGATTTGGAGGGCATGAGTAATAACAGTAATAAGCTGAATAAATAAAAATTTAAAACATTAAACGTACACTTGCATCCATTAAGTCATCTAAACCTCGGAACTTCAGAGCAGAAAACTGATGCCCTCAGAGGCTAAGTACTTCCCTGAAGATGCCGAAAGGGGTAAATACAAGGGCAGCAGGCACCCACCATTCCCCTTCTGGAAAATGGTCTTTCCTACCATTTTCCTTCACCTCTTGTTCTCTAGACACCAATGGCTGATCAGGTGAGTACCCGACTCATACTGGGCTCAATGTCATCCCTAGGATTTGTGTGCTTGAAACAATGACCACAATGCTCAGTCCCTTTCTGGTCACATCAGCTTAGGACTGCCAGTGGTTCTGTTTCTAGATGTAAGGAAGAATCTGGCCAGACAGAATGACATTAACAGAGACACAGTAACAAAGAAAAGAGGTAAAGACAGTCCTCTGGCATCTGAGTTTTTGCTTCTAGGTGCCCCCAAGGCATATGTCACTGTTAACCTTCCTACAGTCTGAGTACATGAGATAACTAATTCCTTCTGTCCCAAGCCACTTGAGCTTGGAATTCCGTCACTTGTAACCACAAGTCCAAAATAACACTAGAACTATCATTTACTGAGCACTAACTACACATTGGGTATAATGTTGATTATATTTATAAAACATAACCAATTTTGTAAGATATATATGCTTTCAAATATTTTATCTCTTTGCATTGCATCTTAACAAAAACCCTGTTAAGTATCATCTTCATTTTTTAGATAAGGAAATGTAGCAGACCTTCAATAAATACTCATAGAAAGGGAAGGAAAAAAAGGCTTTTCCAAGGTCACAGAGTCAGAAAATGCTAATGTCACATTCCACACTTAGACGTACCAAACCCCAAAGCATACACTTTCTTTACTGGGATGCTGAGACAGAAAACAAGGTTTCCAGGCTGCAAGTTTAACACTATTTCCACTGTATCCATCACCTACATTCTAATTTTGTCACATCCATTGCCCCCTTGTATTTCTGTTCAATATTTTTGTTTAAATACACTCACAGCTTTTTAAAAAAATTTAAATAACTCTATTGTAAAGAGCTATGATAAAGGAAAAACCAGAGGGAAGAACTAACATTTAACAAATGCTTGGTATTAACCAGAAAGCATGCTAAGAGGTTTACACAGATTATCTCACTTAATTCTCACAAAAGTCCTGTGAAATAAATATTACTATTATATCCATTTTATAGATGAGGAAACAGAGGCTTGGCTTAGAAAGGTTAACTTGCCCAGGGTAGCTGAGCTGGAATTTGAACCCAGGTCTTTGACAACAGAGCCTTATATTCTAACCATACCTAATTCTGCATTCTAATGATATCTATGATAAGCTGAAACTAAAAACAGTCTCATCATATGGGGGAGGTAGTGACTATATATCAGTTTTGAGATAAACCTGAGTTTAAAAAAATTACAAGACATTTAAATTGCTAAGATTAGGAGGTAAAGAAAATGATGCAAATATGCATTTACTTAAAAGACTGAATCCAATGGGTTTATTCTCAGAAACACTATTTTTGTGATGACCTTTTTAAAAAAATCCTAAAAATAGTCATTTATTTCTTTTCTATACTTATGATTGCTCTTTTTTCCTGATGAAAAACCCTGGGCCTTAGAGAAATTCGTTAGCTTGCCAACTGTCACATACTAAGCAAGAGAAGAGCCATGCTTTTTCAAACATGCCACCTACTGTGTTGTGGAAGGCAAGTCCAAGTTTCCCCTGGATCTTAACATTTCTAAATTATTTTCAAGAAAGAAACAAAGATCTGCTTCTGGAGGAAAATAACCTATCAGTTATCTCTGGGGAAATAATGACTAAAAAGGGATGGCTGTGGTCTAACAGAAGTTAATAAGTGGGCTTTAGAGTTAACTCTGAATGAGCAAACGAATGTGGAAGATTTCAGCCATAACATTTTTTTAGACCATCTACCTACTTCCTTTTGTTGGGGAAAGTGGGTACAGTCTCAGAATTTCTACTGAATGTTTACTAACTTGCCTATGAACTGGTAGTGTGTAAAGTTCACCTACTTACTTTTAAAGGTTATTAAAAGCATCCCCACTTGACAGCTATAGTCAGTTAAGTCTAGGTGACACTTCTTTTTTTTAAGTTTGGCCACTGGCAAAAAGAAGCTAAATAAAATGCACTTTTAAGAGCCTCATGTTTTAGAGAGCCAGGGGATACTGTCCTTCAATCAAACAAGGCACCCTCTAGCAGTAACACACATGTCTAAGTGTGCTACGAAGTTTCATTCCCATAAATAAGTGCTAAACAATAACTGCAGTGACATCCTTTGAAATGTCATATATGTAAAATTAAATAAGGGCTAAGAGAAAAATGGTAGATAATATAGGCTCTAAGATTCTCTTTCCCAAATCATTAAAAGTATGATAAAATGTGTGCGGGCATTTCTAGGTATGCATCCACAGTTGAACAACTCAAAAGGGTGAGTGGGGGCGGGGGGGACAAGAATGAATTAACAAATAAATGAATACAGGAGAGGGTAAAGTTGTGAGAGATTGCATCATTACGTTCTCTTTAACATTATATAACTAAAGATCAGGAATTCTAATTGAGAAGAGTACTTCCAACCTTGATATAAACTTTATTTTTATTTCACACACAGTCCTACCAAGTCTTGTCATTTGAATCTAGGCACAGGGAAGAGTTGCAGGCTGCTGCAAATGAGAGAGAGGCTGCTGGGAAGCCATACTGATGGAAGCACTGAGAGCTGACAGCCAAAAGGATGTAGAAAAATTATACAAACTGAACCGTAAGGATGGAAAAGCACTTGAGACTTTGAGGACACAAAGGGTACCCCTCCAGGCCAAGTAGTATCCCTCTGTCACAGTGGAATGTAAGAGCAGATGTTCTCAGAGACATGTATGAATCTGATCATGCCTGCTTCCAGCTCAGGGCATTTGAACTAGCTGATTGCTCTGCCTAGAACTCTTCCCCCAAGTTCTCTAGATTACTGGTTCTTTCTTCTTACACAGGCCTCAGATTAAAGTCCTTTCCCAGCAAAAGCCTTCTAAGGACACCCTACAGCAGTGTACACCTTTGTCCCACCCAAGGGTTACTCTCAAATGCACATCATGCCAATTTTTCCATAGTGTTACCATACCCTGAAATGATTCTGGTCATGATTTATTTGCTTTTATGGTATTTCTCTCTCTACTAGAAGAATGAGAGTTCTATGAAAGCAGGGGCTTTGTATGACCTGTTCACAGCTGAGTTCCTATTCCCAGTGACTAGCAGATAGCAGATGCTCAAAAATGCTTATGAAATGAAGCAACAAGCCAGGCGCGGTGGCTCACGCTTGTAATCCCAGCACTTTGGGAGGCTGAGGCGGGTGGATCACGAGGTCAAGAGATCGAAACCATCCTGGCCAACATGGTGAAACCCCATCTCTACTAAAAATACAGAAAATTAGCTGGGCATGGTGGCACATGCCTATAATCCCAGCTACTTGGGTGGCTGAGGCAGGAGAATCACTTGAACCCAGGAGGCGGAGGTTGCAGTGAGCCAAGATTACGCCATTGCACTCCAGCCTGGGCAACAAGAGCAAAACTCCGTCTCAAAAAAAAAGAAAGAAATGAAGCAACAAATGACTGAATACATAAACTCACCAGTATAATCATCTCTACAAAACAGAAAAGTAGGCAACATAAGACTTGCTTTGAAAATGGCTGATAAAATAGTTATAGATTCAGAAAACATGGTCCTCTGTAATTCCTTCCCTAATGATTTTGAACAACCAAAGTTTAAAGGTATACATATCTTTTATCTATAGCCATATATGTAGAAGAGGTATGACTATCCAGTGATGAGAATAATGTGTTAACAAAACATTGCCTTAAAATAGTTATTCTGTGAACTTTCTTTAGAAATATTTTATTGAAATACATTTATGTTAACTGAGCAATGGCAATACTGTTGCCATTATTCATTATGATTTTCTATTTTAGAATTACTTTCTAAATCTATAGCACTTTCTATATACTCAAGTAGGAAAACTGCTCTTATTTTGGGTAGATTTGATTTTAGATAATAACTATAACTCTTTGGAGCTAGATTTTATAAATATGTTTACAGAGGCAGGAAATAGTACATAACAATAAAATTCTAGCACAGAACTTCCTAGTGATAGCAGGAAATTATACCTACCATCCAGGAGGGCTCTGAGCATTCAGTATGTTAATGTACCTAGAAGTGGCTATCACAAAGCCTGGAATGGAGCAGGTGCTCAAAAATGACTAGCTGTCCTTACCCTCACCTCTGAAGGCAGTACCGAGTGAAATACTTGGAGCAGCAACAGCAAAACATCTTTGAAACAAATACTCCTATAACAAAGTGATTTCCTTAAAAAAAAAAAAAGTTTTTTTAACTCCCTTGGAAAAAAAAAGTGCTTCCATTTTATTGCTTTATAGTACATTCAGAGAGGTCATTTCAAATATACTTCTTAATAGATGTATTTGTCCCATAATTGTCACAAGGCAAATGTACTTATATGTATTATTCCTTTAATAAGGAAGCAAGGGAATGCTACTTTGGCCTAATTTTGGTTTAGACTCTGATTACTTCAGCCTTGAGCTTGTTGGGCAATCATGCTACCTGGAAGGGAGGAGGGAGGACTGCTGGGTTTAGGGATGTCTACTTAACACTTGCATAAGAGGATGAAAAAGTGATGTAAGTTCTCATGCAGGCTCACAGCCAAATCAGCAAATTATTTATCCATTGTAAGGCTCCACATGCTAGAACATATACATGAATAATCATAATGTGAAGGCATAAGCTCTTTCCATGCATTCATTCCACATTGTCCCATGTGATCATGAGTAGAGTTATGGATAAAGTTCCTCCTCAAAAAAGGGGAGAGGTACAGGCAAACCATGCAAATGTGTGCAGTCAGCCTTCCATAACCGCAGGTTCCACAAGGGGAATTTGTGTGTGCATAGATTTTGGTATCTGTGGGGGGTCCTGGAACCAATCTCTCTAAGATACTGAGAGACAACTGTATTTTTTCTGCTGATTATCAAACTTGGGTTTTTACATGATTTATGCACTTACTCATCCACTCAGTGTGCCAGACGCTTCAACAAGTGAACACGCTTTCACAGCCTAAGTGTGAAAACCAAATTGTTCATCTACCTCTCCTTAACCAGCTGCAGGCCTCCTCACTTCTACTTGCCACAGCAAAACAGCAGCAGCAAAACCCATTGCTAAAAGAAATGGGAAGCCCAGTAAGGCTTCTGATAGGATTGATAAAGTAAGTTATTCATTAAACATTTATTATTGCTAGCCTGGGGCTTGCTTTATCCACACTTCTCACATCTTTCCATTCTATATCTTAGGTTTTAGGTGGTTAGGTACCCGTGTCTCTCCCTCTAACTCCATCAACTAAAAGTTTTCTAAGAATACCAGGATAATATTCATGTTTATTTCTTCACATAAAAGATGCTGTGTAAGGATTCCTTGACATGAAGGAACACGTGCGTGCGCTCTCTCTCTCTCTCTCTGGAGGAAGAAAGGAAAGATGAATGAATTCACTGTTCTTCCAATAAAACGAAGTCCTCACTACTGCCTGCAAGGCCCTATGTGACCCAGCTCTCTGCCCTCTCCCCTCTGTTCCCACATCCTCCACTACTCATTAAGTTCCAGCCACACCTATAGTTATTCTAACCCCAGAGCACTAGTCCTGCTTTAGAGCTTTTACAATTGCTGACCTCTCTCCTAAAATCTTTTTCTTAAAACTCTCTTTGCCTAAATCTAAACAAGCCTGGCCTCTACCTTCAGTTTTTTTTTTTTTTTCTGGCATTCAGCTCAAATGTCATCTCAAAAGGACATGCTGACCACCCAACTCACCGTCACTCTCCATTCCTTACCCTCTCCTGCTTCCTAAGAAGCACTAACACTCTCTGAAATGATCTTATGGGTATGCTCCTACATTTACAATCCATCTGTCCCAATAGAATGTAATCTCTCAAAGAAGGTAGTACTATTCTGTTTGTGGCAATGTCACCAGCACTGGAAATGATAAAAGATACTCAGTAAGTATCTATTAATTTTTAAATTTTCCCTTCTTTTCACAAGTTGTTGATCTATTAAATTCACTTTAAAAACTTGTGTTAGTCACCGATCTGGCTGGAAGGCTGAATCAAGGGTGTGCAGATCACCCTGTTGTAACCTTCATATCTAGACTAAAAGGCCCCAACAGGTGGCATGGTATCAGGCTTACTAGAGCAGTCAGTGGAAGCTGACTGAACAAGTGAACAAACGGAAGGCGAAAGAATGAAAGACACAACGAATGGTGAAAGAAAGAATACCTCTCTTAAGTCTGTTTCTGACATCTGAGGACCTGTTGGTGGCTGCAGTTAAACTGGCTGGTGTACTATGTGGATATGCACTCCCTGTTGCCTTGTCCCCTCCTACACTAGTAAATTGATGGTCCCAGAATCTTCTGACTACTTGAAACTAAAACAAGAATGCCCATTCCTGGAGACCGTGGAAGAATCCAAAATGACCATGTGGGTACAACGAATGCTGCTGCTGCCGCCAAAGCAGATTTGTCTCCTCATTTGAAAGAGTAAGTGCAGTGGCCACAAGGAAATTAAAACCCAACTAGTCTGAAAATATTTCTCATCATGTCTTCTCACTAGAATTATCTTTCTATGCATTCACCCACCCAGCAAACATTTACTAAGCAGTGGCTAGGAACTAGGCCATAAAGACACAGAAGAAACTGAAACATATCCTGTCTGTATGGCACACCTTTGGAAGAACAAAGTAAGTTTCATGGGGTTCCAGGGATAACAAAAAGAAGGTTAGAAATGAATTAAGGAGAGAAGGAGGGAGCTAACTAAGAATGTCCCCTGTGGGCCACGCGCTGCCCTAGGTCATCTCCATCTTCAGCGCCTAGCCTACGATCCTAGAGGAGACGACAGCCACAACATTCTACCTGACAATCCTCTTGGAACAAGCCAGGAAGGAATGGGAGTAAGGGTGCAGACAGGAAAGACAAGTTGAGGCAGAGAGAAGCAGAACAGAAACAGGAACTCGAAGTACAGCCTCAATTACAGCAGTTTGAGGAGTTGAGGTGTGGAGTGCTAAGAATCATCCTGTGTGACTACAAGACACCCATAGTTACTGGGGTTAAACCAGGAAGCAGTAGCGCCAAATACTTGCCAACAGAGGAAGAGGGACCTGGCAGTAGCAGCTTATGTGAAAGGAAGAGGTAAAGATGTTATCATTTGTTAGTTTCAAGATTAATATGAGTTGAATGAGGCTTCCATGAAGGGGAAATGACCAACCTAAAATAAAATTTGATTTGCATAACACAGCAAAAAAATGGAAAGTTTACATGTTATCAGCAAATGAAGGTTTTAAGCTGTTTATCTCTGCTGTTTTAGACTATAAAAAGTGTCCTTAAGATTATTCTGTGTTTATAAAGATTTCTATCAGAAACATTTAATGTCCTCTCCAATACCTGCAGCTTAATGGTTGCATGGTTCTCAGCTGGAATTTGACTCAAGAACAGCAAAGACCTACAGTGCCTAAACTTTGAAGGGCTTGGGCCCCACCTGACAAGTTACTTCACAGTTCAGATCCATGGCAAAAATTCAACATACCACCTTCTGCCAATACCTCCTAAAGAATTCTAAGGTTCTAGTCCATGCAGGAAAATACCACTAAGCTATCTAGGAGCCAAAGAAAAGCTACTGCATAAAACTGTAGCTTGCAAAAGTCTGCTTTCCTATATAGGCATAAACTATACGTCAGGTGTGTATACATTTTGAGGGCAGGGCCTAAGTTAGGCCCAGAGTAGGGAACAATAAATACGAGTCAAATAAATCTGAGTCAATATTAAAAGCATCAAGAATTAAAGCTGTACAGAAGAAAACAGGAATTCAATAATGCTGCTGTTTATTTCTCATGTACTATTTGTTTTAAAGCCTTAGTGTTTATTCAAATCACTTAAAGGAAGCACCATTTTAACTAAGGTAAATACTGCAACATATATTTTTTGTTTGGGTAGCATATGTAGAAATATTCACTTTCAAATTGCCCTAGGACTCTTGGAGGTTCACAAGCCTCATCTTGCCTTTCAAAAGTCAGTCACATCTAACACATATCAATGATGAAATCATTTTATGATCATTTATGAAAATTTAGGACCTGAATGAAGCACACTCCTCTCAATTAGTCACTGTGAGTTGTAAAGGAAGCCTTACAAAGTCCTACATTTAACACGGGCAAAAGGAAGCCACAGTGGTGAAGACTACCTCCCTCCCTCCCCACCGCCTCTCACCCCACAAATGAGAAAAGAAGACTCCAAGAGAAAGTAGTTGAGTGAGGGGAAGGTATAGGCCTCATTATCATATCAACGATCTTTTCATTAAACCACTCTGCCTTTTGTACCAATGGCAGAATCCAGCAATGTGTACAGAGAAAGGAAAATACATCCTCTTCAGGACCCCTGACATGATTTGGCTCTGTGTCCCCACCCAAATCTCAAGTCAAACTGTAATCCCGTAATCCCCACATGTCAGGGGAGAGGCATGGTGGTGGGAGGTGACCGGATCATTGAGGTGGTTTCCCCCATTCTGTTCACATGACAGTGAGTGAGTGAGTTCTCACAAGATCTGATGGTTAAAAAGTGTGGAACTTTCTCTCGTCTCTCTCTCTCTCTCTCTCTCTCTGTCCTGTGGCCTCATGAAGAAGGTGCTTGCTTCCCCTTCACCCTCTGCCATAGCTGTAGGTTTCCTGAGGTTTCCCCAGCCATGTGGAACTGTGAGTCAATTAAACTTCTTTTCTTCATAAATTACCCAATCTCAGGTAGTTTTTTATAGCATTGTGAAAACAAAGTAATACAACCCTTAAAGTCAAACTTGTCACCCTAGAGAAGTACAGCCGGTCCACACATCTCAATCTACCTCTTAGGGCTAAGCTAATTCTTGCTTTTCTCTGTACCTAATCAGTAGAATCCTTGATGGTCCCACACCATCTGATCTGTCACTAAGTTATTACAAGTACCCATAGTTCTAAGTGATCATCAATGCTCTAGAACTCAACCACCATTTGTTAACAGGTCCAACCTTTGTCTCTTGGAAGAAACAGAGCCTACTCTTGCAGCAAGCCACCATGTTGAGAGGGATAAAGCCATGGCTACAAACACAATGTGACTCTGATCAAGTTAGTCACCCCCTCTGATACTAAAGGTACTGTTAATGCCTTTCTTATGTAATACCTGGAACAGACATATGTTTGCTTCTTGTCCTCCTTTTCCCAACGGTCCTCAGAGTCTGATCTTAGCTCTTTCTTCCCTCTCTTCTCCCCAATATTGATGATAAAATGACAATGTGACGTTGTCATTAATCTTGTATCATTTTATATAATCATCACAATAACTTATAAGGTTTCTATTACCTATGCTTTACAGATAAGAAAACTGAACATCAGAATAGCCCTTAGATATGCAGCTAATAAGAGAGACAAGATTCCAAAGCAGTCTTCCTGATCCCAAGGTCTATATTAATAACCATGTTGCTCTCTAACCCTTCAACCTGACACAATGGGGTTCAAAAGATGGAGGATCCTTAAAAAAGCAATCAATCAAGGAAGGATTCATTAATCAGGCCATTAGAAAATTAGTTTCAAAGACCTTTTCCTTCCCATTCCAGGACGCTCTATGTAAAGCAGCTAAAGAGTAGATGAGATAAAAACAAACAAACAAACAATGCGTAGATGAGATAAAAAGCAAAGTAGAAAGGAGTCAATATACAGCTCACTGTGGTTGTGCCACCCAAGCAAGTCAGACTTGAGCTGCCCATCGCCATTTCACATAGGTCTATCTGCTAAATACTTTGCTCAGCACAGAGGGGCTTCCCACTTAGCTTCAGGCAAACTCTGGGAACTACAGCCTCTGTGGACTTCACAAAGTGAAAACTAGTCTTGACAATGGGCATCATTTTCACTAAACCTGATTGGTGGCACGTGTATCTGCACACAGAAAATAAGGATTAATATAAATAACCAACCACAACACCAAGTGGAGATGCACAGGCTTGTGAAAGCTTCCAGGTGCCTTTTAAAATACTGGTGACTTATGGAAAAAGACCACTGAGAGTGACTGATTGGTAGAAAAATCCTTGAAAAGAATTAGTGGGCTTATCTATAGGATCTGAGAGAAAACAGGAGCTAATTTATCATTGAGAAGTCACTCAAGCACTTAGTCTGTGCTGAGAAATGTGGCCGAGGGAATCAACAGGCAGGTATGGCTCCTCCATCTACAAAGACCTGTATCTCCAGGCATCAAGTCTGTTCTAGATGTGGGGATACCTGGTGAAGACAAAAAAGTTTTCTTCTTCAAGGTGGAGGAGACAGAGAACCACCACGTGTATGTCAACATTCTGAGAAAAGAGGCCCTTGGTGTTAAGAAGCATCAAAGAGATCAGATGCCTGAAAACAAGTGGCCACAGGAAGATAAAGAGATACACTGGGACCCATCACACAGGGAAGAAAGGGCCATGGCAAGGAGACTGGATTTTATTTTGGAGGCTGCAGACTGGCCAAGATGGAGCCTCTAGGGTTTTAGAAGAAAGAAGTAATTAGCTTTGACCTTGAGAAAAATGACTCTGGCTGTTGTGGTGGAAATGGAAGATAAAGGGGCATGATTGGAAAGGGAGGAAACAAGCTGAACTTCTCTGAAGTATTTCTGTTGTGGGTTAATCCACTTCCTCCTCTGGGACCACACCCCAAACTCAAGGTTTCCTCAAATCTTCTCTTCCTCCTCCATGTCTATATAGTATCACAGTGATGCCACGAAGATGTTCAGCTGGACACCAAAGTCACATTCCTCATTTAACCCTCTGTATCCAACAGGCCACAAAATTCTGCCAGTTCAATCTCAGCAGCATTTCTTTTTTTGTTATTGTTTTCTTTCTGTTTTTTAGAAACAGGGGTCTCACTAGGTCACCAGGCTAGATTCAAACTCCTGGGCTCAAGGGATCCTCCTGCCTCAGCCTCCAGAGCAGCTGGACTACCAGTGTGTGCCTCTGTCAGGCTGTTCTGCAGCATTTCTGAAACCCATTCCAAGGGCTCCTGCTTTTAGGACTTAACCATGCCCCAGCCAGGTACTTCTACAGCCTCTAGCAGTTCATCCTCCACCCATTTATCTTCCTCACAATTGCAGAATGTTTCTAAACATGTTTAGTCATGTCACTCTCTGGCTTTAAAACAGAATAAAGTGGAACCCCCAACCATGGCCCATAAAGCCCTTCTTTGCCTCACCTCAAACTACTTTTGCATACTCCCTTTTGCAGCCAGCCCACTCTTTTCACTGTGACTTTCCACTTTATATTCCCAGCTCTCCAAGTTCATGATGTTCAAACATACCAGGATCTTTTCTGGCTTCTACGACTCTGGAGATGTTATTTCTCGTAGCTAAAATTTTCTCTTTTCTGAACAATACTTCTGCCTTTCACCTTTTTCTCCAATGTCTTCTTAACAATTTTACAAACTCTTGTTTCAACCTTTCTTATCACCCAATAAGAAAGTTTTACTGCCTCACTTCCTCAATTAAGAAATAATCTCTCTTCATATTTACTAATGCCATGAGAGCACATTCCAGGTTATAATGATGTTCTCATCACATTTTCATCTTGGCAAAGAATAGTTATTAATTTTTTAAGATACCAGACACATATATGTATGTGTTTGTTTATATATTATTTCCTCCCACTTGTACAGCCAGCTTGCTGGTCCTGCACCCCAGGGTGTAGGAGAAGATCTAGATGTGCCCAGTACACAGAAACTGGAACCATCTAAGTTTGACTGCCCCTCAGATGTCTCTGGTTTTCTTCCTGTGGAAGCTTCCTGTGGAAACGTGTAAGACTAGACCAATCTGCAGTCTCTTCTGGCTCTGATTTCTGAAAATCAAGTATTTTCAAATCCTAGGAACATTATTCTTGTTTTAACTCTCTTAGCATGCTAGATTTTCTTTTAAATGAAAGAAAATTTAATTTTAAAAAGTAACACAAATAGCATCAACATGAAAATATATCTGGGAAAGTATCTAATATTTAAGATTGCTATGCAATTAAAAAGATAGGCCATAGTGTTAATCTCAGATTCTAATTCCAGCCATTTCTGTGTTCCTATTTTGCCTCCTCTGACCTCCGAAATATTGTGAAAAGTCCACCTTGAATTTAATATTCAAAGACTTCATTAATCTACGAAGACAAGCATTAATACTACCTTTATGGAGTATTTGAGTCACAAAGTAGGGATCCAGGACCAAAAATCTAATAAATGGAAAAATCAGGATTTTAACCCTGGAACATTTAACTCCAAATTCTGTGCTTTCTGCCATGTCTGGCTGCTTCTCCAATTAAAAAACATGTTTTATTCTACTTTCTTTTTTATGTCAAGTATTGCACATGCTAAGCTTACTATAGTTGGTTCATCTCTCTAGCTTCTGAGAACAGAATTTTGAAGGGAATACAAGCTGTAAGCCACTGGTGACTTCTCCACTTCAGTTGTGAGTTTAGACCCAATTGTTTACTCATCAAAACAAACCTCAGCGCTGCCAACCCCAAATCTGGTCATTGTGGGTTTTTTTTTTTTTTAAAATAAGGAGAGAGAGACCTAATTTGGCAGAGGAGATCAAGAAGCCCCAGTTATACTTTTGCATAAAGATGATTACTAAAAATGAAGAATTGCTTCTCATTAAAAAAAAAAACTGATGGAGTTAAAAAAAAACAATCAAATGAATTAAAACAGCAGTTCCTATACTGCAATTTGTAGCAAACTGTTTCTGAGATATGTGGGAAAGTATTCTGAAGAAAAGGAATTAATAGTAAATTTGGAAAATACTACATTCTAACGATATCTTTTTCCTAGAGATATTGAATGCATATCAGGCTATCAAAGACTAGAATGTTTATTATTATTATTATACTTGAAGTTCTGGGGTACATGTGCAGAATGTGCAGGTTACATAGGTATACACATGCCATGGTGGTTTGCCACACTCATCAACCCGTAACCTACATTAGGTATTTCTCCTAATGCTATCCCTCCCCTAGCCCTGGTATGTGATGTTCCCTTCCCTGTGTCCATGTGCTCTCATTGTTCAACTTCCCCTACTGAGTGAGAACATGTGGTGTTTCGTTTTCTGTTCTTGTGTTATTTTGCTAAGAATGATGATTTCTAACTTCATCCACATCCCTGCAAACGACATGAACTTGTCCTTTTTTATGGCTGCATAATATTCCACAGTGTATATGTGCCACCTTTTCTTTGTTCAGTCTATCATTGATGGGAATTTGGGTTGGTTCCAAGTCTTTGATAGCGTGAACAGCACTGTAATAAACATACATATGCATATGTCTTTATACTAGAATAATTTACAGTCCTTTGGGTATATCCCCAGCAATGGGATTGCTGGGTCAAATGGTATTTCTAATTCTAGATTCTTAAGGGATCGCCACACTGTCTTCCACAATGGTTGAACTAATTTACACTCTCATCAAGGAAAAGCATTCCTATTTCTCTACATCCTCTCCAGCATGTGTTACTTCCTGACTTTTTAATGATCACCATTTTAACTGGCATGAGATGGTATCTCAACGTGGTTTTGATTTGCATCTCTCTAATGACCAGTGATGATGAGCTTTTTTTCATATATTTGTTGGCTGCATAAATGAAAGACTAGAATGTTTCAAAGAAACATCTTTAACTCTGTATTCCAGCAATTCTCAACCAAGAGAATATAAATAATTAAATAAGCAATTACAATCAGAATACCTAGTTTTGTTTTTATTTTTGCACACCTGCAGAACAATGTTTTTTGGAACACCAATATAGAACATTAAATTTTTTAAAAATTGGCCAGGTATGCTGGCTCACACCTGTAATCCCAATTCTTTGGGAGGCTATGGTGGGTGGATTACTTGAGGTCAGGAGTTCAAAACCAGCCTGGTCAACATAATGAAACTGCGTCTCTATTAAAAATACAAAAATTAGCCAGATGTGGTGGTGGGCACCTATAATTGCAGCTACTTGAGAGGCTGAGGCAGAAGAATTGTTTGAACCAGGGAGAAGGAGGTTGCAGTGAGCCAAGATTGGGCCACTACTCTTCAGCATGGGTGAAAAAGTGAGACTCCATCTCAAAATTAATAAATAATAAATCAACCAATTTTTGAAAACTGAACAAAGTTAGGCCTCAAAAAATAGATTATGTATATCAGCTAAAGAGGTCTGACAATTTTCTAATGTAAACAATAGATACTATTAGGAAAAAGATAAACAATTGCAATAAATTTTTACAGAATAAACAAAACTAAGACAAAAGAACTAAGAGGGAAAAATACAACAAAAATCATGCATTAGAGTAGTCAAAATTGACATCTCAAATATATACTTTTTTTTTTTGAGACGGAGTTTCCCTCTTGTTACCCTGGCTGGAGTGCAATGGTGAGATTTCGGCTCACCGCAACCTCCGCCTCCTGGGTTCAGAATATATACTTAGGATGTGGAATTCTTATGCTGCTGCTATAGAGACTAAGAAGAACAGAGGGACAGAAAACATTAACACAAGAAACTAAAAATAGCCAACATATGCAAATAATTTCAATCGCACTGACAATTTTTAAATTTCACATGGAACAATAATAAAATGCCTTTTTATCTTTCTAAAGCTGTAAGAAATAGAAACAAACAAAAAACTCAGTGACTGGAAAGGCTTTGGAGAAATGGCCACAAATCATATAGTAGACAAATTACATTTCAAGTCACACAACCACCCTTATATTTGACACAGTAATCCCAGTCCTGATAATTCCTTTCAAAACAACTGCTACCATATCCTCAATAATAAACAAAGGATGTGTTGCTCTAAATCATCATCAGCAGTGTTTTATAGAAAGTTAGAAGTAACCTAAGTCCAACAACAGTGAAATGGTAACTAAAGAGTAACAGAAATAGAAAGGACCCTATGGTTACTAAAAATTATGTATGTAACAAATTATAATGGACAAAGATCTATCATTTATTATATAATAATGTTAGCAGATATTACAAAATATAATTTAGAATGTAAAGTTACATGTATTATAATAATGTAAATTATCTAGAAATGTAAAGTGCAGAGACATAGCTACAGATGTTTAAAAGTTGTGCTATGTTGTAATTAGGAAAATTTTTTGTTTTAAAATAATTTCCTTATACAATATTAAAAGATTGATTCAGTACTTACAGTATTTTTATTTTTAATTCTCTTAACAGTGTCTTATAATACATGCAATGCCTGCTTTTTCCTGAGCAATTTCAAAGGACCCAACAATATGTTAACTTTCATAGAAAACAAGGAAGAAAGGGTACATACTCTCAGTAATCTCCATGTTGCCTTGCAAACTGTACATTTAAAAAATTAGTAGTATATTGTGTTTCAAGAGCTCCTGTCTGGGTGCAAAAGAAAACTGTAATCATGGCAATTACCTTGTGAACCTCTAATTTCTGTTGTGGTTCTAAAGTTCGGAGTTAGCACACCCACCCACAAGCACCATGGCTTTTTCATCTTGATGCAATTTCAGTTCCCTTCTTAGGAAAATAATAATTATAGGTACAACAAGGTATTTAAAGACCAAAAAAAAAAATGCTCATGAAAATATCACTTCTATGTTATAACACAGTGAGAGTTCCTTAGAAGAATTAAAACCTAGACTGGAAAGAAGTTTCCTGAGTCACATCTTTTTAGGATAGTAAGAACTTATAGAATCCTACTTCAACGGACAACAGATTGGAACAGATTGGAAACCACTGAGCCTTTTAGCTTCCCACCAGTTCTAAGATCCCCTAATGTCCTAATAAACCTGTTTGTCTGGGTCTTGGCCTAAACGATTCAAAATATGTTACGGATGGCTCACAGTCATTCAGCCTTAGTTACACAATTTTATCTGAGATAGAAAATCACATAGCTACTGACTAGATGCTGGAATTTAAATAACATGGTTTGGAGCACAAAATCTAGAGCCAAACTGCTTGTGGTCAAATCCTAGCTCCACCACTTACTTATACAACCTGGGCCAGAAACTTAACCCAGCTGTGCCTCAGTCTCCTCCCTCTGTAAAACAGGGAAATTTATAGTAATTGACCTCATAGATTTATAAGGATTAAGTGAAGAAACCCATAAAAAGTACCTTAGAATGGTACTTGGAAGAGAGCAAACCCTCAATAAATGTTAGCTAGAATTTGCAGATGCATATACTTTTAATTTTTTTTTCACCAAGGTTCCCAAAAGATACATAGTTAGCAAGAACAAATTTTATGGGAATGGTGGTGCTACTATAGAATGAAAAGAAAAGGGAGATACAGATACAAAGCCTTCCACTGAACAAGCTCTTTAGATTAGTGATCTCCTAGAAGGAAGCACACAAGTCAGTCCACTGCAATGTGGGAAGAAAAGTATTATAACTTCTGTTTGCAGTTCTTATGTTGTATAATTATACGGCATTAGCACAGAAAAGTATATGTATGTATATTTATATATATGAAGACAAAATGCATGCTCAAAAGGCTTTACAAATGAGATGTACAAAAGTTTGGGAACCACTGCTGTTATGGAACTTAAGATTTTACTTTTTCTTAAATATTTCTGGTAAAAAAAACGTATGACAATAATGACCAGCTTGGCCAATATGGTGAAACTCCATCTCTACTAAAAATACAAAAATTAGCTGGGCATGGTGGCAGGTTCCTGTAATCCCAGCTACTCGGGAGGCTGAGACAAGAGAATCTCTTGAACCCAGGAGACAGAAGTTTCAGTTAGCTGAGACTGTGCCATTGCACTCCAGCCTGGGCAACAAGAGTAAAACTCCATCTCCAAAAAAAAAAAAAAAAAAAAAAAAAAATTTATGACAATAAAACGTCTTGGCCCTATACATACAAAATAATTCAACATGTATTTACTGACTGCCATCCAGGCTTATAAGCATTATGGGGAAGGTGGAGTAAAATGTGACAAAAACGCAGGCCAGGAGCTATCGATTGTCTGTACAGAGAGACGGCAACAACACCGCCCACTGTTTAAAGGCCACCGCCAAAGATCCCAATGGTTTTTTCTTTTTAAAAATATTTTAGATGTTTTTATTTAATAAATAAATTCAGTAAATAGCATTGTAAAAAGTGAACTGTTAAAATTCAAGGCACTTAAGAATGTGACTAATATAAAACAAGATGGGCAATTCAAACGGTGAGAAGTAATCATACAGTAGTCTGTTAGGGCACAAATTCAAGGTAAGACTTGGGTAAGTGACAGCTGTTGCATGAACTACAGTACAACTTAACATGTTCATTAAAAAGGAAAATTTACAGTTAAAACTTCAAAGAGAAAGTACACATAAAAAAGTTTCACCCCAATATTGCAAACAAATACATTGAAAGATTAGAAGAGATGATAAAAGGCACCAGACATTAAACAAAATAAAATAATAAAATTCAACTCAAAAGGTCCCCATTCAGAGAATGGTTTGTAAATAATGACTTTTATGTAAATAGTGCTAAATCAAGGATCTTTTAGCAGAAAATTTCTCAGTAATTTTATCTAAGGCTTGAATTTGTAACAAGAAGTCACCAAACATTAAGTAACTCTTAAAATGGTACACTCATTTTAAAGCTATCGGGTTTTCCTTCCTAACTCTCTGAATGGGTTTTTCTTAAGTAGCAACAACTAATCTAATAACTTTGAACTTAGAACTACCATTATTCAAAAATAAAATAATACCATGTATCTTACCATTTTTTACCACTGTGCTTGTGACTTTCCCAACTGCCAAAATATTATCCCCATCTTCCCTTTCTGGGAAAATTAAGGGTCTCTAGAGAGGCTAAGTGACTTTCCACATAAGTAATAAATGTCTCAAAACTCATCTCCCAAATCAACATTTAGTTTTTAAAAAATTATTCTGTTCACAGATCTCCCATAACCTTAAAGATATAAAGATACCATATCGCTAAAAGCAAATAAAAATAGATATTTAACCCCTAAGTCTGTTTCCCACTTATCACAAGGCATTTAGGACACCTGCTACTGACAAAAAGAAAAACTCAAGACAAGTTCCTTTTTGTATTAAACACAATACCAAGCAAATTAAAAATCTTAGACTTTAGCCAGAACTCTGCCACGCTAAAACACTACTTTCTTTTTTGTTGGCTTCCTATCTTTGTTCATGTACATGTTCTCTATGTACCTAATGAATGTTTTATGGGCAACCAGTATTCTGCTTTTTTCATTTAATATGAAGCTGTAAATACCTTTGTGTATTTATTTCCTGCATGTGCATGGCCACTTCAGCAGCTGCATAGCACTGTATCACTCTGACATATCATCTGTCTCCTATTCATTCCTGTCAAAATTAGCTTAATCAACAGTTTTTCACTAACAGTCTTCTTAGTAGCTAACAGTCTTGATTTATAAAAGCCTAATTTTCAGGATAAATGCCAAATAACAAAAAGTTGCTTTTATGAAATATAATTTTAAGTTATGTGTGTGTTTAAAAATATGATTATGAATTATCAGCAGGTACTAATGTTATTTTTTCAGATAATAATAATTTATGTTCCTAAGTCGCAACACTGACAAAAAGTCTTACATTTCGTTTTTGACTTCCAAAAGCTGGTCACATACCAGAGATGCCACAAAAATCTAATCCTCTTGCAAATTACGTGTGAGTACAATTTAGTATAAGATTAATTCAAAGTAAATGCATCTTAAAAGGGTCCAATGACTAATGTGGACCCCTGCTCCCAACACCCACCTCCCCCCATCCCCCACCCCACAAAACAGTTGGTCCTTAACATGTACTCTTTCAAACAAAGCTCCCTCGGGATGGCCAATTCAGGCAGAATGTCTTATTAGGAAGAGAATGGGAGAATGTTCACAGACCCAGGGACCTAATGATTCAATATTAACTTGAGGAAGAGAGGGATGAGTTACCAAACTTTGTCCTGAAGCACTAATGAACATTATGTTGCACAAGGTATTGTTTCCACTCTTCCTGTTCACAAGAGTTAAAGAAGTTTTCTACAAATTAAACCCTTTTCCTCAAAGATGCACACTAACACTTTGGAGATGTTTTCCTCAAAAAGTTCAGGTTTTCTGTCACAATGTAACTACATTTATTTATACACAGTTTGGCTAACATTTCACAAAGCACTACGGTGGAGGACTTGGTATTAGGCACAGAACTTCATGAAGAATATTTCACTTTATAAGCTTCTGTTTGATAGGTCTGATAAAAAAAAAAGATTTAGAAACTTTGACATATTTAGAATATACCTAAATTTGAGCAATAGTCACTGAGATCAGTATTTCTCAAAATCTGTGCCCAACTAGCCCGATTAATGCTGTTGGGGAAAAAAGAGATCTGGCTAGTAAAGTCTGGAAACACTCCAAACTACATCTCCTTTTGAAAATTCAAAAAGCTTTAATACACCAAAAGCTCATTAAATTCGTTTTTTAAAAAATGTTTTTTAACTTTAAACTTTAACACAGTATTTTCTAAACTTACTTGGCCTCAAGAGCACCTCCCCATTATATTTAGAAGTACCTAATCTCAGAACTAGTTCTCCATATAACATGTTAATTATACACACTTGAACCATAATATTCCAGCAAATCTGTTAGAGCAGAGATTGCAAATATGGGGCCCAAAATCCAAATTCAAACTGCTATGGGTGTTTTACATGGCCAGTATATTGTAAATTTGTATATGAGTGTATAAACATTTCAAAACTTGGGATATTTAAAATAAAAAATTAAAAGATCAGCTTTTACTACAGAAGGCCTTGGTTGATTGGAATTCACCTTTTTCCAGCAATGACAGTCAGTGGGCCTATAGAGGAGATGCCTTTCTAGGTTCTCCAGCTGCCACTGATCCAGTCACTGATAGCTGGTGCCAGCTCCATGATGGAAGATGTTAGGGCATGTTTAGGATGCTTGAGGAGAAAAGTCAATCTTCAACCAGCCCATCCCCTGCAGTCTACCTCCTCCACGACCCAGGATAATTTGTCAAGGACAGTCCCTGTTTACACCCATTGCCCTGGCATATTTAACACAGCCACCTTCACTCTTGCCCCCTTTTGAAGCAGTTAAATGTACACTCTAGCTGTGAAGGTGTCATAGCTTTTTTGCTATGACAAAAGATTGATTTGCTGATATTCACTTAACTTCCTCCACCCCATGGATGTTTTAAACAGTGAGTGCATCCTTCATTACTTTCCAGTTGTTTTGTGTGAGTATAGTGGAAACGACAGAGAGGAGAGCCCAGATGACTTGGTCTGCGTCTGAGCTCTACCTCTGAAGTGCTCTGTGAGTTGGGTATGTCTCCTACTCCCTTTGGGAGTGAGGATCTTCACCCCACTATTTTACAGGGTGAGTGGAAGGTTCAGAGATGTTTATCAGTTCTGACATTGTACCTCCATGACATTATGACTGTGTCTCACACATCTCTCATACTCCAAATGGAATGGTTTTGGGTTCTTACAGTAAATATGTAACATACGCGGTGACTGATTGATTTGCTGATTTATTCCCTGCAAAACTAAAGAAATGTCCTTGTTTCAATTCCCATGTTTCTTATGCCTTCTCTATTTCCCTCACCCCTAATTTTGGGGCAAGTGGTAGGAAGGCCTTTTTCCTACTGGCCCCATTGATTCCGAAAATAAATTCCAGAGGAGCATGTGTCCATTTGCTTATGGTATTTTAATTTTATGAAGGCTGGGGGTAAGAAGAGAACTCTCTTAAAAAAAAAAAAAGAAAGAAAGAAAGAAGGAAATCTCCCCACAGAGTATGGTTCACAAAATTCATGACCTGAGCTGATCTGAAAAATAACAATCTGCCTGTATTTTAGAAAATAAAGTAATGACTCACTAAGATGGGCTGGATTTTTTTCCTCTGTGCCTTGGGATTTCTAAATATCAGAGAATTTCCCTTGGGATTTTCCCCGAAAGTCTTTATTTTCTCCCAACAAGCTTCAAGCATTCTTCTATTTTCTACTCCTTTTAAATCTGTCCCCTTTATTTCAGCTAATAACAAGTTATTTCTCACAAGTTCCTTCTATGAAATGAAAACCTCAAAGTAGATGCTAAAATGCTTAAAATTCACTTTAAACCCTTGCCAGTCCTCTTTTGTGAGACTACACTGAAATCACCCTGGATGCAAGGTCTCTCCTGCTGACTTTTAAGTTTGCAGATGGACAAAACAAGACAACAAAAAAGCAGAGCTATGATTCAACAAGTGCCCTTTGTGGGCTGGTTATGACTGTACAAAAATTTCAAGTAAAATTAGTGTAAATTAGAAATGCTGTTCTTTAAAATGCAACCTAATGAACCATCATTATCTTGTCATGCTAGCTGACTAATTAGCTATACACCACTGCCTCACATGACATCCAAACATTTTAGTTGCTTATAATGGACAGGAAGGGGTGATAGTATGTACAATTCTACAATGTATTCACCTGAGAAAGAAATTATAAAAGGTTAGATCTTAGTTCAACGAACTTCACACATACAGAGCAAGAGTTCTAAGAGAAGCAAATTTTGGATACTTCTTGTCCAAGAATAAAGAAATACTAAGGCTTCCAAACTAAGTGCATTTATCTATCAGTCATGGGCAGCACTGAAAATTATTCTAAAATTCCTTTTCAAGTGACTTTTCTCTCTTCCAAAAACTTTAGGGAAAATGGATAAAGAATTTGTTAAATTCCTTTCCTTTTTGAAAGAAGAAAAAAAGACAAACAATGTTGTTCATCTAGATATTGTCCAGTTATAGAAGAAAACCCATTAAGAATCTATGTTTTTCTTTCCATTCAGTAGTTACTCCCAAAGTTTCTTGTTATTTTTGTGACAGTATGAGGTCTTTACAATGTAAGGTGTATAATAATGAACTAACTAGATCTGAGTAAAACCTGAGAGAATATTCACAACAGTGGTATATTCTATACAATCGCAGTCTCTTCCAGTCAAATCACTGCCCACTCTGATGGCTGGGCTACTAGACCATAAATGAGCTCTGTGCCAAGAGGTGTTGGTCTTTGACTTCTCTCATACCCACTGCAGTTCAGCCTCCATGCTAACAATGTTTCAGCCACTTTTCTCTAACAGCTCATCTTATGGGACAGAGCAGCTAAGACCTTAGAGGTGACATATCCTAATTGCTATCTTTAAAAAAAAAAAAAAAAAAAAAAAGCAAAAACTGAAATTCTGAGAGGTTAAATGACTTGCGTAAGTTCACATAACTTGGACGGGTGAGCACCAGGACTAAACCTGGGCGTGGCTTCTCCCTCCATTGAGGTGTAACTGGAATTTCAGACTCTGGGGAGGCACTGGCCCAGGCTAGCAAGTAAGTCCCTCAGCTCAGATCCTTGCTGGATGAGCTTCGAAAGAATGGATCAATTTGGCCTCTGAAGGGATCCCCAGAGTCTGTCTCTATGTGCTAAACCACTTGAGCTCTCCAGCCAGTACACTACGGAATAAACAAAGAAATATCAGGGCACACTCAGCCATCGGATGAACACAGTGCCTCTTTCCAAGGCACTAAAGATTTTTGAGAGAAAAAAGTTTTACGTTAAAACCGACATAAACTATATTGTGCATAAAACCAAATTTGCTTTTTTTCCCCCTCAAGATAAAACACTGTATTTCCAGGAAATTTCAAAGCCTCTTAGGGTCTCTTATCCCTCAAGCAACTTCATGAAGAGATACAATCCACATTTATTCGATTATATATTCTCAAAAAAAAAAAAATGGTGTGTGGGGAGAGGGCAATTACTAGTCACAGACCCCACTGTGAGGAAACCATGCCAGTGAGACTGTGAAAGATGATTAAGGAATCTGCTGGCCCCTTAGTTCCTGCAAGCTCTCTCATATTCCAAGGATCCCATTATTCTGAAAGCAATTCCAGTTTAAATATGTGTGCATTGCCAGGTATGTGTACATATGACACCACAGCCCCTAAACACAAGTCAGTCACTTTGGTGCTCAAATGAACAAATAATGTTCTGAAGGGAAAAAGTACCCAGATATAGTGGTCTCCATCATGGAATCTTCCTACACAACTTTTAAGGGTATTTCTGCCCATATGCTACTTGCACCTAACATGATAACCTAACTACCCCATAAAATCCAACTCTACTTCCAGGGGTAAGTTTTAAAAGGACTAGAAGGGAGATGTAGAGTGGGAGGAGGCTTGGGAAATACTGGAATGAGATGAGATGTGAGCAAGTGGCTTGGGGTAGGCTTAAGGGAACCTAGTTATCTTCCATTGTGAGTAAAAATGACCAGGAAGACCTCATACAAGAGATATCTAACGTCCACTCTGGCCCGTCTAAATTAGAGGCTGATAACTCCTCAGGTGGCAGTACCCTGAGGCAATCATATAGTCAACAGAGAGTAAGAATCTCTGATACACAATACAGTTTTTTTTCCCTAAGACTTTTAGATCAAGAACACAATACAATCTTGAGAGTTAATGCAAATAGTGTGAGTGCCTACATGGGAGCTTGTGTGGAGGCAGTCAAAGGACCTGGGTCGGGGAGATTCGGAAGGAGTTAGGATCAGAGTCAAGGGATTAGCTTTTGTTCTTAGTTCTATGACTACTGAAAGTCGAACCCCCACCCCAGCAATTTCACATTTCTTATATATCATATATACACAATAAAGGCAAAATGAACAAAAGGAGTATGGTAAACAGGTATAAAAGAAAAAAACAAATTAACTTTATAATTACTGCAAAAACTTAACAGTTAACTGTTATAAATTCATAGTTTATATTTAAACTATGAATACTTTTTTCATTTGCTAACAACAAGCATATGAGGAAAAAAAGGTATTTTATAGATTGTCTTCATGTTTCTAGTGCTATTAAAAAAGAGTACATGTGGAATTTCAGATAGGTTAGACAGAAGGTTTATTCACTAATCTCTGCAATGAATGCTTAGGGTAGAAAATAACTATCAAGTATGAAGAAAGTAGCCTTTGAATGTCAGTTGGAATTCCTACCTCCTCAAATGTCTTTAATATTTAGACTATAAGAACCCTGCATCTTCCATGATCCATGTTGGGATAAAAGGTATAACAGAATTTTGAAAATATTTATAAAATAGGCTCCATCGAAAATTCCCCCCAAAAGCTCTAGAAGAACAGACCTCAAATACAAGTTTATTTTCAGATGCATTATTAAATGCTTCAAATTTTTTTACTTCAGCAGAAGGGTAAACATAAAAGCCTGTTCCATGACCCCAAAGACAGGATTTCCTTGCATGACGCGCTAATGAAAAATGCAAACCAGTGGAAGTTTTGACTCATTGCACTAGAGTCTGCAACATTCCAACCAAAGATCTGCCCTGAATCGAGAGAGAAATCCTCCTCAAATCAAAAGTTACCCTAAACCCCTTGCCTTGACAATATTTCTGCTTTTGTACAACATGGAAACGCATAAGATCCATCCCCTGAAATACTTGATTTTTACTACTATGAATATGTATTTACTAATATGAATAGCTCCCACTGACTTGGCATATAGTGTCTGATTATGTGTGTTGATCACAAAACTTAGCTTCAAAATGCCCGAATTCAAAGATCAGGTAGTCAGGTTTTACACCAAAGGGCCACACTTTTCTCCTAGCTATACTGAACCAGGGAGGGTAGCATGACCTAAAGGCTTCCCAGCAACCCAAGATGTAGGTGGAGAAAAAAAAGATGAGCTGGGCTAGTCAGATCCCACCCTCTCAGGAATTTGAACTAGAAAAAGAGAAGGTGACTGAGAAGAGACCATGATGGGCCATGCACAAATCTTACTGAAGGGATAAAAACTTAGGTAGTAGAAAAAAGATACACCAAGCAAAGGCAAGTCTAGGCACAACACGAATGTGAAGAAAACAAAATAGATAAATGCAAAAAAGGAGACATCCTTGAGAGACACCAGGAGGTGGCTGGAATTAATCCCCCACTGACCACCACTTACGGGTAAGTTTAAGTGAACAAAGGCTCACTTAGGGAGCCTAACTGAAAGGGTTCTCTTTGTTATTTTATTTAAGTCTAAAAACCCTATGAAGTGTGTATTATTAACCTCGGCTGTTCACAGAGCTATTAAGTAGCAAGATCAGAGAATCGAGCTCAACAATGTCTTGCTCCATATCCTAGGGCTTATTCACCATTCTATATGCATTCCACAATAACAACTACCAGTGCCTTCTACCAGCTAGGCACTCCAGAGGAACACTTTATATCTATCATCTGTCAGTTTTCTAACACATTTGCCTTGAAAAGTAGGCACATTGCACAGATGAGGAAACCGAGGTTCAGAGAGGTTCCATGTGTCTAAGGCAATAAGGCAGTCCAATGACTCACACGCGTTCTTCCTGCTACACACCTCTGTGGTGCACACACTGACAACTTAGGTTCTAGTCCCTGTTAAAAGTAGTGAGAAGGAAAAAAACCACAACTGGAAAAGGCAGAGGATTCCTAAATATGATGGACATGACATGGTGTGGAGGTCAACAGAGGAACAGACACACATGTCTTTCTTGAGGGCTACCTCCAGATAAGGAGAAGAGAATGAAGTTTCAGAACATCAGAGACTGATTCAACCTAAAGGCAAATCAAATCAAGAATGCTAGCTAAACTGAGGCTCCTAAATGGTGAGGATTGGAAATGGAGAGAGAAAAGTGCTGACGTTTCATCCCACCTGGTCCTTTCATGGTTGATCTGCTAAGAAAATGCTGCTGGGATCTATATAGGATACTGTGGTCACCTGATGGACACAACTCTCAGGCCAGCCATGTCCTCTCAATCAGAAAAGGCAGTGGTATGTGCCAGGCAGCTGACTTGGCTAGTAGGACTTCTCCTTCCTTTCCTCTGCCTGGTTAGATACCAATAGTGCTTGGAAGGAAAAGTGGCCCAAGCAATGCCCCTGATTATGGAAGCCTACTTAGTTGCTCCCTTCTTGATCAATACTAGCAAGCAATGATCATCTAAACGTTTTCAGAACTATAACTTCATTCTTGAGTTGTTACTCATATATTCACATACACCATATTTCATTGTGTTTCAATTCACTTCACTATGTGCTAATAAACAATGTGTTTGTTCCCCACCCTCAATCCATGAATACAAACATGAAAGAGGGTGAATCCTTCCCTTCTAGAAGCACACGGGGTGATGATGCTGGTGCGTCACAAGTAAACCACAGTGTCAACATATGATCACTATGTACACAAAGGGGCTCCAGAAGCCCTACTTGGGTGGGTCAGGGAGAATGTCCCAGAGAAGGTGGCATTTCGCCATCTTTGAAGAGTAAATGACCCCCAAGCATCAAAGGAAGAGAAAAGCATCTTAAGAAAGGGGGAGGAACATAGGCAAAGTATGGGAGAAGAAGCCATGAGGCCTAAAATTACTGGTGTGCAAAGAAGTGGTAAAAAAGAAAGAGAGATCTTTCAAAGAATATTGTGAACTAAGCCAAGGATGTGACCCTTTTCTCATGGCAACAAAGGGTTCCTGGCAGCTTTAAATAGGAACTGTGATGGGGGAGCTTGTTTCCTTCACAGTTCCCCAGAGCACCTACAGCAGGCAGAATAACAGGAGATGCTCATAAACATTTCTGGAAGTGAATAGTCATATAAGCAATCAGGATTTGGGAGAGTGTCCCATCACACTTTTCCCAAAACAAGATAAAGAAGCAAAGACGGACCAGGTGCAGTGTCTCAAACCTGTAATCCTGGCACTTTGCGGGGCTGAGGTGGGACAACTGCTTGAACCCAGGAGCTTGAGAAACAGTTTGGGTAACACAGCAAGACCTCATCTCAACTAAAATTTAAAAAAAATTAACAGGGTGTGGTGGTACACGCATATAGTCCCAGTTACTCATGAGCTGACGCAGGAAGTTTGTTTGAATCCCGGAGTTCAAGGTTGCAGTGAGCTATGATGGTGACACTGAACTCCAGTCTGGCTTGAAAACCTGCCTCAAAAAAAAAAAAGGAAGTGGGGAGGCCAGGTGTGGAAGCTCACACTTGTAATCCCAGCACTTTGGAAGGTTGAGGTGGGCAGACTGCTAGAGCCCAGAAGTTCAAGACCAGCACAGGCAACGTGGCAAAAACCTGTCTCTATTAAAAAAAAAAAAAAAAAAAAAAAAAAAGCAAAGAAGATTTCCAGCATTATAGCATAAAGCACATAGAAGTTCTAGATAAAGTACAGCTAATACCTATAGTAAGTAAGCAGCAAGCATGTGAGATGATTGTGCCACAGCCCTTTTCCATGTTTTTGGTAATTTATGGGAGCTTAGGTTTCAACACTCTTGTAGAGACAACAAAAAATGACCCACAGGTGGGGGACTGAAACTTAGATTCTCTCCCAAAGTTGGATCTCTTGAGGGACTATAATCTCAATGAAAGGTGAACTAAGGAAGAGGGAAAATCCACCCACAAGCACAGGGATATGCAAAAAAGTTGGTTTGTCTCTGTCTAAGTTGGGAGTAGAAGTGAAGGTGGGGCTGCAGGAGTCTGACCAGAGATGACATAACCACTGATCAGTGATTCCACCTGAAGAGAATCTATTTTCAAGCTGAAAAGTGATGGTATACAACAGGGGTCTAGACATTCAGGGATGAGGGGAATCATGTCAGTAACTTAATTTCAAATAATGGTGGTCAGGGGCAGGGGGTTCTGTGTACTGTACTTGCCACTTTTCAGTTAAGTTTGGGATCTTTTAAAAAATATTTTTAAATGAATTAAATAAGCAGTTTGGAGCTGGAAGCACCCCAGGAGAATGAAATGTAAAACTACTGTGGAAGGTAATGACTCAAATCAGGCCATATATATTTCCCATAGATAAAGCCCTCCTGATAATGAGATTACCTTCCCAAAACACAAAAACATGGAAGAATACAATCTACCATGAGTGAGAAACAAAGATATACAAAACAGAACTAATTTCCCCAATAAATTGATCTAATACAGTTACTGAATAATGTATTCAGTATTTGCAATTACACTATCTATACTATTTGTAATTAATTACACTATTTGTAAAAATAAAGACCTAAAACAAGAATAAAAATGAGAAAAGAACAAGACACTATGAACAATGATATACAGATATAAATACACATAAAGCAGATCTAAAAACTAAAAAATAGACATCAAAGGAATCATTAAAATAGCTGAGGGAATTAGTTAATTGGAAGATATATCTAATGAAATTATCCTTACAATGAAGCCCAGAGAAAGAAAAAGCAAAATAGTAAGTGAGGATAAGGGACATGGAAGATAGAATGAGAAAGCTTAAACCTAAACCTACAGGTACCAAAAAAGCACCATTAATAGAACAAAGAAGTAGTACAGTTCCTTTTCATACACTCCAGTTGGGGAAGTCCTTGTAAAAAAGTTATCTATTGCTACACTAAATCCTACAGTTAACCCTAGTGACAGCTCCTAGATATAATGAAGTCCAAGGAAAACGAGAGTAATATAAAAGCTATAGTAATCAAGCAATTCATGGACCTTGAAGAATAAGGGAATAAATGTTTTGCTGTGATATAATACTGACAGCTAAGACTTACTAAGTACTTACCTGTGCAAACACTGTGCTAAGCTCTTTAGATGAAGAATCACATTAGATCCTCCCAAAAACTCAGTAAGATGGGAATGATATGATGATGATGACTTCACAGATAAGGAATGTCAAGCACCTCTTGCCTGTACTCACACTGCAGGTAAATGGAGGGACTCAAAGTCAAGCCCAATCTACCCAACTCTACAGCTAGGCTCTTAACCATTCTGGTATCTCAGCAGAGCCCCTCTCCCTTGATAAAAATCTAATTTGTAATTAATGAATAAATTATGTATCAAAGGAATTCCTCTACCCTATCCTTATAAAAGCATTGTGGTGAGAGTGGAATCTCCTTTGCCATTGGGAAGAATATTTTCCTTCACAAGAGCAGGGAACTCAGTTGGGACTAACACATTTTCTCCTTGAGAAAATCTTCCCATAAGTAGTCTATAAAAGGGGATGTTGAGTGAGGCCCTCTCTCTAAGAGAAACTCAGGAAGTGTCCAGCCCAGAGCTGGTAGAAACAGCTAAAAAAGTAGTCTTTCCTAAAACCATGACCCTTCTTTGTGGCTAGTGGTGTTACACAACATTTGAACAAAGTAACATGGCAGCACAAGACAAGTTCCAAAAAGATGGTGCTCCATTACCTCTATCCAAGCATCTTACTTCCATGCACCCCAAGGAAATTGGTCACTAGGAGAAAAGTGGCTATTAACTCAAAGAAGTTACAGATCTGATGGCATCAGCCAAAATACAGACACAATCTCCACAGATCCAGTAACATAGTAAATTGAGGATCATTTCTGTATGATGATATTATGTGGCCCTCAAAATAAGACTTTATTGGCATGGCGCATGCCATGGGACTACAGGCTCTTGCCTGTAGTCCCAGCATAGTCCCAGCACTTTGGGAGGCCAAGGCAGGTGGATCACCTGAGCCCAGGAGTTCAAGACCAGCCGGAAAACATAGCAAAACCCTGTCTCCCAGCTACTTGAAGACTGAGGTGGGAGGATCACTTGAGCCCAGGAGGCAGAGGTTTGCAGTGAGCTGAGATCGCGCCATTATATTCTACCCTAGGCAAGAGTAAGATCCTGTCTTTAAAAAAAAACAAAAACAAAAAACAAAAAACTGTACAACTATAGAGCAATATTTGTACTATTTTAAAATAAAAAAGGAAAATTCAACATGGCATGTATTTGAAGAGAGTAACTGTTAAAACAATGTATGCAAACAACAAAAACTAAAAAGTAATAACTAAAAGTAGTTAGGTTAGAGTGCTGAGAAGGCAGGTGATCTTTTCTCTCCAAATATTTTTAAAATGCTATTGTTGTATGGTATACTACATTTGTTGGGGAAGGCGGGGAGGCATTCAGGCTCCCTGATAGCACTCCAGTTTAAGAATCATTTGCAGTCTCCACAAAATTATACTACTGTTTGTTAAACGAAATTCTTTCCCTGAAGTACTCCCCCACCAATTTTGCCAATGTTAGCTTACATTATGCCGGACAAAAGCAGTATCAAGTTACTTAACATGATTCACGAAATCTGAGGGGGGAGAAGTGAGGGTGGAGAAGGAGCAGTCAAAGGCACTTAAATCACTGACAAAAAAGTACTGTGGCTTGTACATAAAACCATTATTGGCCCCCATAAGGCATTATCAGTCCAATAATACATTTCTGTTTTAGACTTTTTAAGAAGCGTACTTGAAACCAGAACAGGCCTTGAATTTCAAACACATAGAACTAAAGGAATGCCGCAGTGGGAGAATTAAGGCCAACTGAAATTGGCCTTTTGTCTAGGATGCATTCTTTAGACTTAGAAAAAAAGCAGAGTCTGGTTTAGCTGTGGATAAATTTGAAAGTAAAATTTGAGGTTTGCAGAATTACCCACACAGCCAGAGATAGAAGGCCAATGCAGATTTCTGTGTTAGAGTTTCTAAGTAAAATTGCCATTCTGTGACCTGACTGTACCTCTAGCTGGAAGGAAGCAAACAAAAAAATTGTTAATAGGATGTCCTGGGAATACAGGTAGTAACAGTTCAAGTGTCTGTTTACACATGCTCACAGGGTCAATAGCAGGAAAGAAACAAGAATGTTAAACCTATGTCCCCACAGACTACACTGCCACTCAGTAATAGATGCCACCTACCAAAGTCCCTCTCCAAGTTTCATACTGACATGGTGGTCATCTCAGCTTAGTGTAGCAAACCTAGGTTTTGATAACTATGTGTGACTGTCTCACCTCCTGTGTGCCAAAAATACCAGTTTCCTAACTAAAGACAAGTCCTCATCCAGACAATGGGTGGTAGCCTAAGGGGTCACTATCAGATGAGGCACTGTCCTGGGAAAATTGAAAGGTATGTAAAGGTCAGGGTCTCTGGTTATAAGAACGGGCTTCTGGATCATGCAAGGGTAGAGTTATTTTTCATTGTTGTTTTATCTGGTCTCTGGATTATATAAATGTGCTAAGTGTGTATTCCAAGCATACAGGATCACAAAATTTTGAGGCATTTGCTCCAAGTATAAAAAGGTATCAGGCCAGGGAAGGTGGCTCACGCCTGTAATTCCAGCTTTGGGAGGCCAAGGCAGGCGGATCACTTAAGGTCAGGAGTTTCAGCCTGGCCAACATGGTGAAACCTCATCTTTACTAAAAATACAAAAATTAGCCAGGCCTGGTGGCCCACACCTGTAATCCCAAATTCTGGATGTCAAGGCACAAGAATTGCTTGAATCTGTGAGGCGGATTTTGCAATGAGCTGAGATCACGCAGCCTGGGAGACAGAGCAGGACTCTGTAACAAAAAATAAAAATATGTATACCATAAAATAAAATAAAATGGTACCAAACATTTAAGACAAAGAACCAAGCTAAGTCACTCCCCTATATGGGCCCATGCTTCCCCCTCCAATAAGATCAAACTTTTTCTTTTGGTAAAGATCACACTAAATTCATTTCATTACCCATTAATACACTGTGACTTGCATTTAGACTACTGTGACCTGCATTTAGACTAGGATATTTCTGCAGTCTCTTGTAATTCTGATGGTTCCTAATTCCAATATTCTTTCAGTCTGATCTGTGTGATAGCTAAGGAGGAATCAGCTCTGTATGCAAAAGCATAAAGAAATAATTTCCCTCATTTAAAAGGTTAATTGGATAACTAGTAGTAGAGACAAGTAATTTATATATTCAAAGCTTTTCATGTCACTCATATTTTGCTGTGTGCATAAAAACAGTCTTTCAACTCAAACATGCATAAGAACACAAAAACTAAACCAACTAGGCCAGATCTTCATCCCGTATATTTCTTTGCAAGAAGGCAATTTGGTTCTAATATCTGAATTTAATAAAAAACAAACAAAACCCATCCAAAACATACAGGTACCTCAGGAAGGTAAATTTTGTCCAGCAGGTAGCAGCTGCTGTGAAAAAATAGTCCTTAGGCAAGAGTTACAGATTTTACTCCACTGTTTCTCTCTACCTTTAAAAGCCATTTCCTCCGTCTGCTTGAATTAATTTTTCCTAATGAATTGCATTGATCTTGCTTTTCTAAAACAGGAATCTTTCCTATAACTATTGCCTGAGTAGTTCATCCTACAGTGTAAGATGAGTCATCAGCACATAGAAGAAGTGAACAATCTTCTTAGCCAAAGAAACCACTGTCTCCTTTGCAAGTATCTGAGTACACTGGGGGCAGTCTGAGGATGATACCGTCCCAAAACAAGAACTGCTGCTTCCGGTACCCAAGGAGGGCCCACTGATCAGGAGAACCTGCTGCCAGGCTGCTCGAATTCGGTGTCATTTGCCCTGTGAGCAAGCAACAAATCCTTCTCATTCCCAAGTCTTCATTCTTCCAATCAGCAAAGGGCCTGCTTGCTCCTAAAACTGTACTCAATCAGAAAAGCTATACTAACAAGTGCCTTAGACCCAGAGGAAAGGGTGATGCTTCAGCATGTGTCATGTTAAAGGGACAGTTTATCCCAAATGTACCTTCAACCTGACTCGATCCTTTTGTAAAAATATCAAATTATCCTGATATGCTATTAAGACAATACCTCATCGCTTGTAGACCACACAGCTCCAAAGTATTTTTCTTTACTAAGAAATTATACATATATTTTACATAGTTTTGATAAGAAGAATATTTACCACCCTCAAGGAAAAGGAGGCCGGGGAGCCAAAATCATTTCTTTCATTCCTACATGTACACTTCAGATGCTTGGGCTATTCAGCTAACTTTGCAAATTAGCATCCAACACCTACCAACCCACATCTCCAGATTTCTTGGTCTTCCATTTTTGCATCTTTTAGGAGTACAATACAAGCCCCAAGGTTTTTAAAATGAAACTAAATGTTAAACTATAAACAACTGGTTGATCACCCACTGAGCTAAACTTGTTTTCATTACTGGGATTTCATATCATTAGGAAATGGTTCCTAATGTAGCTACACATGTTCACATAGTCATCTCTGCTTCAAAAATTACTAAATTTAGATTATCATTTTCTAGTCTCCTGTTTATGAAGACTGTGTGGCACTCTGAGCTTTCCTCCCATTTTGTTATTTTTATAATTTATAAAATCTTTGTGGAAATAAAAATGTCATGTTTTTATAATGGAATGGGAGGAAGCAAGACTTACTGTCTCAAGTTGAATGATGAAGAAATAAAAAATAAAAATAAATTTAAAAAAAAGACTTACTGTCACTAATGGGCTGCAGTAAGCTGCAGTCCCAAATACTGGGGAGGCTGAGGCAGGAGACTGCTTGACTCTGGGAAATCAGGCTGCAATAAGGTGTGATCATGCCACTGCACTACAGCTTAGGTGACAGAGCAAAATTCTGTCTCAGAAAACAAAAACAAAAAACAGGGAAAGGACATGAACAGACATAAAAATGGCCAGCAGGTATATACAAAAAATACTCAACATCACTAACCTTCAGAGAAATGCAATTTAAAACCACAATGACATATCATCTTAGCCCAGTCAGAATGGCTATTATCAAAAACACCAAAACAAACAAACACCCTATGTTGGCGAGGATGTGGAAAAAAGAGAACTCTTACACATTGTTGATGGGAATCTAAATTAGTAGAATCACTATGAAAAAGAGTAAGGTCATCTCTCAAAAAACTGAAATAGAATCATACAATCCAGCAATCCCACTATCACACTACTGGGTATTTCTCCAGACGAAAGGAAATCAGTATATAAAAGGGATACCTGCACCCTCCCATGTTTACTGCAGCACTATTCCCAATAGCAAAGATATGCAATTTATCTGTCCACCAACAGATAAATGGATAAAGAAAATGTAGTATGTATACACAATGGAATACTATTTGACCATAAAAAAGAATAAAATAATGTCATCTGCAGTGACATGGATAGAACTGGATGTCACTATGTTAACTGAAATAAAGCAGGCACAAAAAGAACAATATCTTATGTTCTCACTCATGTGGGAGCTAAAAATGTTGAGGCAGAGATGGAAAGACAGATACTAGAGACTGGAAAGAGTAGGTAGGTGGGAAGGAGAGAGAATAAAGAATGGTTGGTTAATGAGTACATACAATTAGATAAAGGGAGTAAGTTCTACTGTTCAGTGGCAGAGTAGGGTGACTACAGTTAATGACAATATATTGTGTATTTCAAAATAGCTCAAAGAGAAGACTAGAAACCTTCCCAATACACAGAAATGATGGACACCCTAAATACCCTGACCTCATAATTACACATCCTATGCATGTAAGAAAATTTCGCATGTACCCCATGTGCCTGCTTTATTTCAGTTAACATAGTAACCTCCAAATATAATGTTTCAGCAAGAAGAGAGGGGCTAATCCAATAGAGAGAGATACAATCCTATCACTCATATGCCAAACAAATCAACAGATTTTTAAAAAGGTTAGTTTTAGTGTTGCAATTAACATTTATTATCTTAAATTTAATATGAAAAAAGCCCACATTCTAAATCTCTTTCCTTCCTGAGGAAGGAGAAAAGCATCAAAAACAAAGACCTTGAAGTTTGGAGGTCCCTACCAAGGCAGGATAACGCCTGCTTCCATTCAAGGTCTGCAGATGGGGAAGGTGATGAAGCAAAGCAGGAGGAGGCATCAGCAAGGAATTGTGGGGGTGGATGGGAGGAATATGAACTAGAAGAAAAATAAACCACATCCAATACACTGGTTGCGCATCAAAATTACCTGGGGAACTTGCTATAAACACGGAGGCCAGGATCCTGAACCCAGGAGCTTCTATTGAGGAGCAGCTCAAAGGATCTTGGTATCTGCTTCTCTGGGTGTATCTGGGCATCCTGATAGAAGTTGCCTACAAACCTCACTTGGAGAAAACCTAATTTATAATGTCATGCCTAAAGATGACAGAGCTGGTGAGATAGGTCACACGTGCAGAAGGACAAAGAAGTAGTTTCAACTGGTCTGTGGTGGGACTCAGGCATTAGCCCACATGTAACATGCCCCAGGTGATTCCAATGGGCAGCCAGGGTTAACACTGCCCCTGTCTGGTCACATCTGCCACATAGATAAAACCTTGTCTGTTCTCATAAAAAACCTCACTACTTCCTACTCCCAAGACTTGTTCAAAATCCCATTAATCCCAGCACCCTCCATTGGACGAAGAGGGGTGGGAGAGACACATGGAACTGGGGTTCATGAGTAAAGTAAAGAGATCTGAGTTCTGGCCTTGGCTCAGCTACTAATTGGCTTTCATATCTTGATCCTCAGTTTCCCCATCTGAAAAAGGAAAGGTTTGCAATAAATTCCTTTAGAATGTAAACGTCTACGACTCACAATACCTTAAGCATAATTATCTTTCATTCTTCTCATACTAATAATGTACAGCTCCCTGTCTGCGCTGCTTTCCCTTGGGGAAGTATCAACTCAAAATGACAGCAAGCTTTGCAATTATTAGAAGATGACAAACAATTGGTACTAAGAAGATGGAAGAAGGGACATGCATATCAATAAGTCATGAAAGATGGAGGTCAACTGGGCCTTGCTGGCATTGTTCAGAGAGGCCAAGTTTTCACTTATACTGCATATGGGGAAGTTTTGTTTTGAGGGAGGTGCAGAAATGGGGAGGTTACTATGTTATTTTCTTTGGTAGAGAGAAGATAACAGCTAGCAAAGAACCAGGCTGAAGAATCAAACAGCTGTGGTTTCTGGTCTGAACCCTTGCACTAGACCACTCAAATCTACCTTAAATCCTAAACAGAAAACAGAGAAGGGGATGCTTAACCCCACAGTTGTGCCACAGAATATCAACTTGATATATATAGCCTTGATATAGCAACCTCTGCCTCTTTTCTCAAGATTGAATTCATCATTGGGGATGTATCTTTGAGAATTAATACTGGATGACATAATATTTCATTCGGATCTGAGTGATCAACGAAAGTTCGTTTCCTTGGGAGCATGGACTTCTTTTCCTTTGCAGAGTACTTGGCACAGAGCAGATGTGTGCTGAAGTGACCTGAAGGAATCTGTGTTCTCTGGCATAGAATCTTGATCCTCCTAAAGCCTTCTTGAACCCCACCAGTACAGGATTGGATTGGCTCTTGATTATAACTACTGTAATTCTTATTTCTGTATACCTGTGGGTGGAAATGGAATATGAATGTCTTTTCTCTTTTCCTCATAGTCCACTACCCTTAACTTGAAACAGAAACCACTTAGTGAGGCATCATAAGCATAGACTCTTGACACTGTAGCTCCATATTCAACTCTAGCTGTGCTATTTTGTAGCTGGATGACCTTGAGCTACTTCTCCAACTTTCTCAGAATCTTCATCTGTAAAACAGGAATGAATAATCCTAACCACCTCTAAATCTGAGGTGAGAATGAAATGAGAGCATATACAAAGCTCTGAGCGCTCTGAAATGCATAACTGGGAGAAGTCTTCAAATGGAAGTTATATTCCTGGCCGTAACAGACCGTAACAAATGGGTAAACAAAGAGGCCTGTAATTGGACTTTCCACAGGTAGAGAGCTAGAGAAAACCCACTAATTCACTTATCAAAGATTCCTGGAAGGCAGTAGTAATGGCTTTGGACAGCAGCACTTCTGTACTTTCAGATGGATGACTCAGGTCAATAACCCTCTCTCAATTACCAGTCCCCTGAGGCATCCCAGTTCCTGCATACAAAAGCTCTCCTTCTGGCCAGCCTAGGAGGGAGAAAGCACCTTCTAAACAGGGAAACAAACACAGAGAGCTAAGAGCTTGTCTCAAGAAGTTAAAAGGGTTTTAAAGGGACATTATCAACTTATAAAGAAATTCATTCAAATTGGCTCAAATTTTACTAGGAAGATAGAACTTCAGTATTAAAAAAAAAAACTTTATATAAAAATCCTTACAATTAGAGAAATGTAAGCATTTTGATGCTTTTAAAATTATGTATGTTTAAATCTATATTTTCTAAATATTATCCAAATAAACATTAAAATGTTTTTAAAACTAACAAGAAGGCCATATCAGAGACAAGATAAGATTTATTTTGTTTGCTTTTTTGTTGTAATTCTCCAGTGGAAAAAGGCATGTAGAAAACTATATTCCTCATGAAGAACAACAGAACTGGAAAAGAACATAAACCGTTACAACCAAGCAGATAATACTAGTCACATTTTTGAAGTAAAGGTACTGACAATTACTTGATTTCATCAGCGGCCACAAGAACAACAGATTCTATGACAGAATGATCAAGGAAAGAACCAAGTTACAAAAAGGCAAGCTTCTTGAAGGGAAGAGTGTGAGAAAGATTCAGCCCAGTTCCATGAATGGATGCTTTGCCCTGACAAAAGATGTCACAAAAATAACCCTGCGGGCCTGACTTCCAGGTCTGGCATTGCTACTAATAAAGTATGGTGTCCCTGGACACAGCAAACTCCTAGACCTGGGTTCCTCATTTGTTTCAAAAAGAAGGCTAGGGGAACGCCAGGCCGCTCCAGCTGTAACAATCTCTTCCACTTCCTCTAAGTTCACAAAGTGATTCCCTATACATTCTGCTACTGTGACAAAAGCTACATTAGTCTCCATTTTATAAAGGATAAAATGACTTACCTCAAATCACACTGTAAACAAATGCTAGTAAGGACTGTAACTCATAACTATGAATTCAAAATTTAGGCTTTTCTTCTACTGCAGCCCATTATGAAGTACAAGGAGCAAGTTTGATAAGATATGTGATGGTCTATGCTACTGACAGGTATCCTGAGAAAGAAAAGCTGGCATGTGTGTCCCAAAGGCTGATCCCAGGGTCTTCTGTGACAGTACCTCAGCCACAGCTGAGATTATCTGGAATAAGCACTTAGCCTGAATTCTGACCAAATGGATTTGTGATTGGGATTTGCAGGCCAAACATGAACTGAGAGCCAAGACTGCTAACACACACACACACACACACACACACACACGCGCGCGCGCTCTCTCTCTCTCTCTCTCTCTCTCTCTCTCTCTCTCTCTCTCTCTCTCTCTCTCTCTCTCTCAACAAAAAAACCCTGTGGCAGCATGAATGACCCTAAACTACGAGAAGGTAGAGAAAGTGTGAGTCAACAGAAACCAAAGAACAGAAACGAAGGAACAAGGAGAGCAGTGTGCTGACAGTGCCAGCAGCAGTCTTGGCAGACACAGAGAACTACGTGAACTCAATGGCTGAGGATGGAAGAACTCTGCCTGCTGCCGAGGGAGGTCAGTTCCTGGGGCCCCTCATCCATGTGTGGCCTTGCAGGCTCACAGTGGGTCCAGCTTTGCCAGCATAACCCCTCACCTGTCCACATCAGAATCACGTGTGCGCTTTTCAATGCACACACAAAGGCCTCCCACCAGACCCTTCAGATCAGAATCTCCTAGTTGATTACGATGCATGCTCTGGTGGAGGACCACGGAGTAACCAGGAGTGAGACTGGAGAGAAAGTAGCTGCCAAACAGCACCGGGGAGAAAGAGGAACCAGTCTGCCTCATCTAGTCTGGCCATTCACCTAAAAGGTGGTTTCCTGTAACAGCCACTTGGTAACGAGGACAAGGCAACAGAAGAAAAACACCAGTAACTATAAGCCATGCTAGCTCTTTATGTCCAGTGAATCTAAAACAACAAAAGATGAAGCAGATGAAGTTGAGGGGAAAGAACCAGAAAGTTCAATAGAAAAAATACAAATTCAAAACATGAATTCCATTTTTATCACATGAAAAATGTTTAGACAGTCCCATCTTTATACATGTAAGCAAAACTCATGACAGAAATAAAAAGTAAGTGTCCTAACAGTCTAAATCTAACAGGACACCAAGAAGTCTAAAGAGTGGGAATAAAGGAAGTACAGATATAGACATGGCTTTCAAATGCCTTAGGAAACACCACCAGCAAGCAGCCATTAGCTCCAATTGGGAAATGATTTCTGTAAGATTTCTCAAAAGAGCTTACAAATTTGTCCCTGGATTACATAAATGTCTCTGACGCTCGTATTCTGTCTGCTGACGAAGGGCTGGGGCGTTCGTGGGCCCATCACATGGACCTAGCAGGACAGTTTTCAGACTGCAAATGGAGTTCACAGAGACATACAAGAGTGGCAGAAAGTCCTTAGGGAGGACCTCATCTCAGTAGAGCTCAAGGGGGCAAATAAGAAATCCCAAGTAGTCTGGTTCTCAGTGAGCCTGAATATTTATTTCCATGTGCCCTGAGAAGAGACCTAGTAAGTGTGTTGAAAACCTGGAAAAAAAAAAAAAAAATCAAAGGGCCTTGTAAAAGTTAAGTATGTAAAGTAGCACCAATGTCCTCAAACCATGAGTTCCTTAACTCTATGATGTTACATAAGTAGCATGAAGGGAATGAGCAAAGTAAATACTTATCAGGTTGTGTTATGCATGTTTTTCATTGTAGTAACACAAGCATTTCCAGGTCTTGACCCCAGACCTTTAGGATGGATATGACCAACCACAGAAAGCTGTAGTCACATCCCATAATCTAGACACTGTTTTTTAAATGAAAAGGGTGTGGCAGGTAAAATCCACCACTCCTATGCTAAATGAAAAAAAAGAAAGAAAGAAAGAAAGAAAAAGAAAATATGACCCTATCCAAAAACAAATTGCATTTTTTTGCTGACATCAACAGGGTCAAGGTGGAAACAAAGAAATTACCCAGAGACTCATTGGCTTTTGTTTCATTAGAAACACATGAAGACAATATAAGCCAATGAGAAAACATTATTTGCAAAACTCTTCCATGCAAATAAGCATTTCTCTCTTTTTCCTTTTCGGTATGCATCATCCAGTTTTGTAGCTAAGAGTACAAATATTAGACTGGGATATGTGATAAAAGACTTGATACAGGACCAAAAAGACCCTAATTAATTCCTAGGATATTTCATCCATATGCATTAAATACCCTTTCTAAATAGAAATATGCATGGGTGAAACAGAAGAGAGAAAGCTGTTGTTTCTCGACCACCCAACATCTACTCACCCTACCCAGTAACCACTCTGGGGCAGAGCCGGAACTCAAGTCCATGGCTTTTATCTCTTACTTTTATGTCTTTTCATAAAGGCCTTCACAATTAAAGGGTGTTAGAAATGTTTAAAAAGCACTTCCTCATCTATTAGTTCATTCAAAACAACCCTTACAGACAAACAAGGGAGGAACTCTCAAACCCATTTTACAGATGAGGAAGCTGAAGAAAGAGGTGTTATTTAAAGTGATACCTAATAAGGTATTGAAAGTGATATCTAATAAGAAACAGAACAAATCCCAGTCCCTCTACTTGTCAGGTAAAAGCAAAATCTCCAAAATCAAGCCCTTGATTCACAATGAGACTGAGAGGAAAAAAAAATTAACAGAAGTACACAAATCCTACACCGTCTTCTGAACTTTGTGGTTGCTACAGCCTAAAAGTATACAGGGGAGGTACAGGAAATTATTCTTTTCTCATGTAAGGTCTGAATCATACACCCAGTGCTAGGGGTTCTGAAGTCACCCACACCTTCTGCTGCAATCAGCTTCTCTGCCAGATCCATGGCTGTCCCACATGGAGTCTTTAATATGGCAATGAGGGAATGTGGGGACTTGACTTACACGGCAGTAGATGTTAATGGCAGGTGTTAGAAAATCACTTCTGCAGAGATAGTTAAGCATATTTTTAAACAGAGTGAGGGAACAGAAATTGTAAAAGCAGCATAGTGCAGTGAAAATAAATTTGCTTTTGAAACAAGCATAGGGTTTAAATTCCAGCTGGGCTGCTTATCAGCTGTGTGATCTCAAACAAGAAACTAACCCCTCAGCTTTAGTTCCCTCATCTATAAATCAAATAGACTTGACTAGATGATTTACAACCTTTTGCCTCTCTTGAACCAATAATCAGTATAAAACCTACGCCTAAAAAGAGGAGATGGGAACTAACTTTTAGTAAACATCACCTATGTGCCAGGTTAGACACCTGAGTCTGTGTTTCCTTCAGCAACTTTGTACTGTTCTAAGAGTATCTCAAACTGGCACTTGTATGTTCCTTAGTTTATTTGGTCATCAAAAAGAGGTAGGCAGAGCTACTGTTCTTGACTCTGTTTTGCTGACAAGGAAACCACGGTTCAAAGGAATCAAGAAGCCTTTAAAACACATCACAAGGCCAGTGAGTAGCCGAGCTAGAACATAACAAAGATGATTTCACCAGATAGTCCAGTGCTTGCTCATATTCCTCGCTGTCCCTTTTCTACTTTTACTCCTCATATGGAGGATGGATTTCAGGAGAATCCGGCAGGACAAAATGGTAGCTGACCTCTGGTCTAGAACACAAGTTTTAAAAAGTGGTGTGTTATATATTCAATTGTGATTATATGTCCCAAGAAACTGGGCACTTTATGGATAAAGTCTAATTGTGACAATGGTCATGTAATCTTTTGACAACTAATCCTCACAAATCAGCACGACTCCTGGGAGGCATCCTTGACACACAATCTGCCACAATAGAGAGTAGTCAATGATGTCAGCATTTTCAGAATTCAGACTAGAACTTTCTCAGAGCCTAATTCATATAATTTAATCATCCTACTGGACTCTTCCAGCTTTTAGCCGTAGCGTTATTTATCTGTCAACAAAAGGCAACAGAAAAGAGGGAGAGCAATACACCCTCATCAGAGATTCTATCAGAGAGTGAAAATTTGTAATAAAATAGAATTAATCCAGTTACTTAAAATTCAGAACGATCCCAGTTATTGGGGCTGGGAAGAATGCCAAAACTGAATTAAATTTTCTATGTTAGAATTTAACACTTCAGTTTCTATTTAAATTTAAAAATAAACAAAGAAGGAAATGAGAATTTTATCAGCCCATGCTTCTGCCTGGTCATTAATAGCATCATTTGATTTAAACAAACGATAACCAAGAATCCATGTCAATGATTTGTTAACAGTCACTGATTTGTCTAAAAATGGGTAAGTAATATGCTTACAGATTCACTTTTTCCAAATAACATATAACAATCAACATGTTATTTTTCCAAATAACAAATAGGTTAAGAGTATGGATGTATACATGCTCAAAAAACACATTATACTTGGTGGCTGTGTTGCATGGCAGAGGAGAGCAGAGGCTTGGGGTCAGATAACCTGGGGCGGTATGACATTGAACAGCTTATTTTATCCAGATAACTCAATTACCTTATCTGAAACTGGAAATGATATGTATCCTCCCCACAAAGGTTGCTGGGAGAAGTAAACAACCCTACAATTCAATAAAACTAGTATGAGAGATCCACAGATCAACATAAACAATGTTTCCCTGTAACTTGCTTTTAAGTTTTACAAATCTCTTGATGGTCAATGCCATCATAGTTTCTTGATTTTTTTCGATAAAGACTGATGTATGCTTATTAACTGAATTTGAAAACCTACTACTGGGGGAGAGGGAATACCTTCCTTGGTCCTTGATTTTTTCATCAGGACAGGAGTTTTTACTTTCTAAGAACAGGGGTTTGTATCTCCAAGTATAGGTATTGTAAATCTATAACTAAGGACTGGTCCAGCTTTTCAGGCTAAAAAAGCTTATCGAAAGTAAAAAAAAATTTTTTGGGTGGGGGGTTAAAAAAACAACTTAATTCATTCTGTGTTGTAACATATCCATATGGTGATATGTGGGGAACCCAGGAATCAAAATACACAATAATGGTTTTCCTCTAAGAAACTCTGCATTTTGTATTACATTGGTGCAAAAGTAATTGTGGCTTTTGCCATTTAAAAGTATGGTGCCTGGCACAGTGGCTCAAGCCTGTAATCCCAGCACTTTGAGAGACCAAGGCACGTGGATCACTTGAAGTCAGGAGTTTGAGACCACCCTGGCCACCACAGTGAAACCCTGTCTCTACTAAAAACCCAAAAAGTTAGCTGGTCGTGGTGGCAGGTGCCTGTAATACCAGCTATCGGGAAGCTGAGCCAGGAGAATTGCTTGAACCCAGGAGGCAGAGGTTGCAGTGAGTTGAGATCATGCCATTGCACTCCAGCCTGAGTGATAGTGCAATACTCTGTCTCAAAAAAAAAAAAAAAAAAAAAAAAAAGTAATAGCAAAAACCGCAATTACTCTTGTATCAGTCAAATATATATGTTCTATATTTTGCAATATCATTTAATTAGAATCCAATTTGATTTAATCACACTGTCAAAGCAGAAGTACCTAAGCTCCTGCAAGTATACAATGCTTTAGGGATCTAATAATCTATATCTGGGAAACCACTATTTCTCTACTTATTTTGCCAAATAGGAAAAAATAAAGAAACAAAATATAGTGTGACTCCAAACTTGTACATGTTTTAGTCAAAACTATAAATTCCTTTTGTATTTGTATATTAATTCCTTCTTTTGGAAATGGCTTAATTATTAGTCTATTTATAAAAACAAATCAAAATATTTTTGCAATCTCATCTGAAACTGCTTAAGGTTCACCAATTGCAATACAACTGGTACCATCTGCACTCCACGTGGATATTCATTATTAATCATGATGCATGAATGTAATTGTGAGCACTTAATAAGATCCCCTTTGGCAAACTGAAAGTCTAAATCATTTAAGTGCCTTTCTCCTTTCTATAATACACGTGGTTGCCCAGAGAGAAAAAAGCCTTGTTCCAGATATGACCAATGAGAATTTAACTAGAGAGACACACAAAAATCTACAAATATGCTGGCAAGAAACCAAAACACATTTTTACACATTTCCTTTATCAAGCATTTTCTCTGTGCCAGTCTTGTTTTAGGTGTTAAGAATATTAAAATATGGGCTGGGCATAATGGATCATGCCTGTAATCCCAGCACTTTGGGTGAAGGAAAGCGGATCACTTGAAGTCAGGGGTTTAAGACCAACCTGGCCAACATGGTGAAACCTTGTTTCTACTAAAAATATGAAAATTAGTCGGGCATTGTGGCACATGCCTCAATAGTCCCAGCTATTCAGGAGGCTGAGGGAGGACAATCTCCTGAACCCGGGAGTGGAGGTTGCGATGAGCTGAGATCACGCCACTGCACTCCAGCCTGGGTGACAGGGCAAGACTATGCCTCAAAAAAGAAACAAAAAAAAAGAAGAAGAAAAAGAATATTAAAATATGTAAACATATTCCTTCAACCTCAAGAAATTCCCAGAGAGGCAAGCAAAAGCATAAGCATTAGTCTCATCAGTTCAGAGGGAGAGGTTACAGGAGGGCAGCCTGCAAGAGTGGTTAAAGTCTCAGATTTTGGAATTAGTATTAAAACCACTTTTAGGGAATCTACCACTTAACTTTCTGTCTCAGTTTCCACCTCCATAAAAAAAGGAAAAGAGTTGCTATCTTACAGGAGTATTGCAAGGATTACATGAAATACACTATGTAAAGGCATTTAATTACAAGAAAGGAGGTACTCAATAAATGCTATTGAGTACACATCTATACTGGATCAGAAAAATCTCCCGGAGAAGCTGATGCTGGAACTGAGGCTTAAACGCTATAAAAGAAGTCACCCTTTCTCTCTACAGCACTGTCCCTTTCAGTGCTTACGGCCTGCTCTTATGACTCTGTGCTTTGGCCAAGCCTTAGAGATGCTAAGGTGTGCAATACAGAATTTGTTTATGACAGTCCTATGTTATTATTTTCATAGGTTTTCAAATGCTGCTAAGGCTAGCTAAGTAGCATAGGTTAAATAAGAAAAAAAAAGTTCTGGTACATGTACATCAACCATGGCATTCAAGCCACAATATCAAAACCAGTCACTAATTTGCAATAACTCAACAGAGTATCCACATTATTGGGGAAAATATATTTTTAAAAAGCTGTTATCCCTACTCATAAAAATTACACAAATAATTTGAAATACAGTGTGGTGGGGTAGACAATTAAATGAACAAGAAACCAAAGGATCACAAACTCAGATAGTTACTGGGGTCAGGAAGATAATATTAATGAAAGAAGCAAGGTTGACCTATTATAACAGGAAGAAGGTATTGCCGTGGTAAAGTTACAACGACTTTCATCATTTAAGTAAAACAGCTACTAAAAGAATAGCTTTAGCTGGCTTTTGCCAATTGGGGAAGGAAATTCAATATTATTAAATGGTCTAACTTTTCAAACAGGCCAGAAATCCAATATTTATGTGAAATTTCCTGAAATACAAATAACGGCAACTAGGTCAAATCTGGTGGAGAGAACAAAACCTGCATGGGCTGGATTTGGCAAGTGGGCCACCAGGTTGTGAGCCCTGCAGTAATAACTACTGTAGGAGAGAGGAAACATATATCCACATGGGCTGCAGGGACCTCTTTGTAGAGAGCATGACATCTGGACTTAGCCTTAAAAGAATGTAGGATGTAGACAGCTGGAGAAGGCCAAGCAAAGGCAGGGATGTGTGGGGAACAGTGTTTCAGAATGGAGAGACTAACTTGATAAGACAGAAAGTGGTAGTTGAGACCGGATATATGAGGAAGGGCCAGATAACAGGTGGCCTTAAAACCAGGTATAGAACATCAGATTTGGTTGATGAACAAAATAGAATAACTGTCAGTAGCTGTCTAAATTGAAAAGCCATGGTAATATTCAACAAAGGGTGAGGGCCTAAAAAAAAAAATGGTTCCATGTCCTAAGAGAAATCAACATTTGGATGGAAGGCCAAGGTCTCACGAGAACATCAGTCCTAAGGGGCTTCAGAATCAGAAACTTATCAGATGTAGGAAATCCCCAGAAGCTGTGAAGAGTTCATCTAGATGGTCTGAGAGTATTTCACTGACTGTATCCACAAAAACCTTGTGGGGGACTGGGTATGTTATCAGGACAGCTTTTTGTTAGACTCATGAACATCACATCCTCCTTAAATTCCCAGTACACGGGCACAGAGGACAGAGGTGCTTATGGACAAAACCCATCCCTAAGAAGGGATTAAAGTGGCCAACCGATTGTATAAGGCTTCTTCAAAATTTGGGGGCCTTAAAGAACAGATGCCTTTTAAAAGCAAAATTCTATCCATAAAACCTGGAAATTTAGTAATAATGATCCAAGACCTCAAAACACTGGAAAAATAAAAGTAGGAAAATGAAAACTGGGGTAAAGAAGCATTCTAGACAGTAGTAAAATAAATAAATTGTATATATAAATGAATTCAAGTGGCTATAGTGTAATTTAGCCCACGAAGTATGAGGTTCAAATGAACCCCCATAAAGGCAAAAACAGGAGTCAAATTGTGGTAACTAAACTTCTCCCTAAGGGTAATGGAAACTCCATGAAATTTTTTAAGCAAGGGAAGGTAAACTATGAGGGCTGGGCTGAAAACAAACTAAGGGGATGTGCCCAGGTAGAGCCAGGATTTATGAAGGTAAGTATCACCACTCAACAAGGCCAATGGCTTCCTTTGGTTATGTTTGGGAACCAGTGACAATGAACCACAGAGACCACATGTAGACTGTGATGTAAGAGGCATCTTACTGTTAAGTATCTCTGCAACCACTGACAAAGCATGACAGCTTTGCACAGAGGAAAAAAACATCTTTCCTAATATTCCCCCCAACCCCATAAAGAATACGTGATCTCCTTATGAGGTAGTAAAACCAACCATTCCTTTTACACTCTTACACACACAGAGAGAGAGAGAGAGAGAGAGAGAGAGAGAGAGAGAGAGAGAGAGAGAGAGAGAGAAAGAAAGAAGAGAAGAGAAGAGAGGAGAAGAGAGGGGAGGGGAGGGGAGGGGAGGGGACGGGAGGGGAGGGGAGGGGACAAGACTCATGATGAGTGGGTGGCTGCCCACAAAGATTGGTCCTAAAAAAGAGAGAGAGACAGAGTGGGTGGCTACCCACAAAAATTTGTCCTAACGCCTGTGGAAGAGGATCTGGAAAACCTCTCCCATCCACATCCTATTTAAGAAAGTAAAGGCCAATATCTAACAAAGATGGTCCTAGTAGTTCCTTGACAGCAAAATTTGGAGTGAATTACTTCAGGGAATACCAGACCTAAGAGAAAAGGAAGACTTGGCAACTCACGCTCATTTTCCTATAGCAAGCATTAAAAAAAGTATTAGTAAAATAAGCATTAAGATATACCAGTAATGACTTTAAATAGTTGATCTTCCTTGCAGAAACATATACAAATAAAATGGAATACTCAAGGAGTTGTAAAGCACCAACTTGGAAAGAAAAAATAAATAAATAAACGAACTTGGTGCCAGTCTACAGGTACTAGTGAACACAGAATTTCATGAATGAAGAGAATTTTATGTATGTCAGCCAAAACAAAATAATCTTATCACTAGAAAAAATTTTGGTAGTCTAAATAAAACCAAGGAAAAACATAATTATAATCATATTTATCTATTCAGGAAGTATCTGTTTAAAAATTTAATTTCTGAAATGAAGAGAGTCGCCATGTATGTAGCTTCAAAAATACTCTGCCAATTGTAACTCTGACATCTTTGGAAAATTAAACAAACACAACAGGTTGGTTTTGTTTTTCTGAAAGCTCTGGGAAAGCATCCATGATCTGTGTCAACCTGGCATTCAAATTTAGCTGGAATAAGGCTGATACCAGTTTTTGTTTTCTATAGGCAATAGCCAGGCTTTCTTTAAAAATGGGAAGTGTTTGTTTATGCATAACACAATGGAAAGTTTTCTACCTCTGGTTTCTATGTAACTTTAACATGTTTCGTTCCTGCTGAGAAAGTACCAACAATGTTCCAATACCGATTAAAAATAAACAAACACAAGATAATAGTCAAGGCCTTACTGGAACAGATATCATAAATAATTTGGTTCTTGTCTTAACTTAGAAAATCACTGGTAACAAGTTTCTGAAATATTTATTATTTTTTAGCCACCACTTACTGAAAACATACTATATGTGCCAGGCATGGTGCTAGAAAATAACAGGTGTTATCTCCCTCAATCCTCACAACAAAGTTGCCAGGAAGAATTATTTTCCATTTTCCAAATGAAGAAACAAGGCTAAGAGCGCATTAATTTGCTCAAGTTCTCACAGTATCAAAGGGCAGAGCACGTTTTAGACACCAGGACCACCTGGAGTACACTGCACTGCTTCCTATAAAACACTAGCAATGGGTTTTGGTGAAAATGGGGCCATAACAAAAACGTGCTGCAAAATGAACTTACAAAGTTATTCTTAATTAACTAAAAACAAAGCTAACATTTATTTTACTGAGTTTATCTCACTGTGTATAGGACATTCTACTTCCATTCACACTTTAAGTCCATCACTTACTTTGATATAAAATAAAAACACTATTCACAAAATTGGGAGTCACAGCAGCCAGAGAACTCCTTCATGTACTGATGGTGCTGTAGTTACAGAAGGTGTCTGGAAGCCAGAATTCCTGGGTTTCTAATCCTGCTTGAGCAACTTAATACTTTTGTGCTTTGGTTCCTTCCTCTATCCAATGAGGGTTGCTGTGAGGACTTAATGAGTTAAAGCATGTAACGCACTAAAAACAGTGCCTGGTGCACAGGAAGTACCCAATAAGGGTTAGCCATCATCACCTTCATGCTCATCACACCAAGACTGGTGTGAATGATTGAGATTCACAGCATCCGACATATTTACTGAGCTTTAAAAACTGTGCAACTGCCCAAATAAATGCACAAATGAGCAAACAACTTTAATGTCTTTGTGCTCATCATTATGAAATGATGAAAAGCAAAAGCTCCTATCTGCAAGGAACATTAATCTAGACACCAGTTTATAAACAAGGTAAGATATGCTAATGGTATAAGAAAACACTTCATAGCAGGGAGCAATTCAGATGAACGCTTGTAGGGGTCAAAAGGGGAAATGAGCACAATTTGAGGGAAGACTTTCTGGTGGCCAAGGAGGGAGACCTTGAAGACTATTGCTCAAACGAAAGTAGGTAGAGCATTTTTAGTAATGGGGCCAGAAGGAACACAGGGAAACTGATTGTTAAGCAGAATTATGACTCTTAATTGAACAAAGCTGACTACATATGCACTAAGAGTTCAAGGACTGAACTTCATACATTTTTGCATATTCCCTGCCCAAAGCACAGTGCCTGGAACAGGCAAATAATGGCTAGATGGATGAAAGCACAGAAGGATGGAAGGACAGCTTGATGGATGGACGTTGGGGGATAGTAAAAGATAACATAGGGTAGGTAAGGTTACTTCAGATTAGGAAGAGCTTGAACAAATGGACAATGCAGTATAGATGGGGGCACCATGCACTTACTCATCAGTCACACCCTCCTTTATGAATACTGTCTTTGTTCTACCCATCCGTCCATCCATTCACCCACCGACCCACTCATCCATCCATTTTTGAGAGGTAAACTGATTTTTGGGAGGAGGCATAGTTAGGCTAATTTCCTCAGCCCATGGGAAACACAGTTCAATGCGATGCTGAGGACATAAAGCCTAACCCATATAGCCTAATAGTCAAGGACTGAAGGCCAGTTCTGTGGGCAAATGCCTCAAACCCTCTGCATTTGCATTTCTGCTCTGCAAAATAAGTAAGCCCTATCTCACAAGTTTGAGTGCAAACTATCAGACACAGATTATGCCAAAGGTCATAATTACATATTTTATAGAACATTATTATAACTATTTTATGCCCTTTAACAGAGGGAATGCTAAAGGGCTGTTTGGGTTTTGTCAACTCTGTACCCCTGGCTCTTCCACTCACTCTAGCATATAGCAGAGACCCCAGGAAAGTTTGGTAAATTGACTTAATATTTCAAACACATATCTCTTGTCCCTATCATGGCCTTCCTCTTGCCCGGGCTTGTCCTTTCTAGTCACCCTCAGACAACCAAGCACCCATGCAGGGTGAGGCCAAAGCTCTTTCAAGCTGTGCTCTAGCCCTACTCCTGCATCCATGCTGCACGGAACTCTTCTCCCTTGGCAGGAGCTTCAGCCATACACATCAAGCAATCAGTGCTAAATGGTGCTCCTGCTAATTAATGCAAATATGGGAAGCTTATCTCCTCAGCCATGCTGGAAGCTGCTTGAGGCTTTTCATCTGTGGCTTTTTTCTGATAAAGCTGGGCTTTTAATCTATTTCTAACCTTTCTGGTTCCACTATTTGACTTCAAGGGCATCATTCTTCAATTTAGGTCCCCAGAACTCACTCCTCAGGGTAATTCTATTCTTTTGCAAGAGCTGCTATTAAAAAAAATTCCTTGTTGAAACAACTATTAATGAAGAGGATATCTTTAAGAATATAAACCTCTCTGCAAATGTTTATGTTTTATTTGGAGATGCAGTGTCCTACCTGTGGTTGTGCATTTACAGAGCACTGCCGGCTCTTACATGTTATCTCTAAGAAGGAAAAGGGCATTCAGAAGTCTGGTCTGCAATATCCATTAACCAAACGTGTTAATCACCTTCAAGACAGTAAGCAGGGCAGTGTAGAGGACCCACAGACAAATCTGAAGGAGACTCTGTCCTCCAATAATTTAAAATGTACTAGACAAGGGCACGATGGGAAGAAGATGGCATCTGTACTATGGTAAAGCCACTGTGGAAGCAGAGGTAATCTGCCCAGTAATCTGGTCAATGCAAGAAATTCACAGCAGCATTACTTGTAGAAGAAAAGAAGGGAGGGAAGGACAAATAACAATGTCCAGTGATGGGAGACGGTTAAGTAAATTACGATAAATTCACAGGATGAAACTGTGTATAACCATTAAAAAATACGCTTACCTGGGAGGCCGAGGCGGGTGGATCACGAGGTCGAGAGATCAAGACCACCCTGGTCAACAAGGTGAAACCCCGTCTCTACTAAAAATACAAAAAATTAGCTGGGCATGGTGGCGCGTGACTGTAATCCCAGCTACTCAGGAGGCTGAGGCAGGAGAATTGCCTGAACCCAGGAGGCGGAGGTTGCGGTGAGCTGAGATCGCGCCATTGCACTCCAGCCTGGGTAACAAGAGCGAAACTCTGTCTCAAAAAAAAAAAAGCTTACCAAGAGCATATAAATAACATGGAAAAATGAGGGCCTCATACTTATAATAATGTCTCTAAGTCAGCTGTTTATAACTTAACACATGCCATTCTTGAAGAAAGGATGTTATGAAGAGTGGTTATATTCCCAAGGTAGCCCAAACAGTCAGGTAAACTCTCCAAATCACTTCAAGTATCTTACTTGTAACCACAATCATTTAGCTGGGGTTGGCTGTTTTAGAATTTATAATTTTATGAATTTCAGAAAGAAATTACACTACGCTTATTGTATATTATACAACATATCCTGCAGGGACTAGGGTAGAACTCCATTATCAGATTCTGGTAATAAAGCTTTTAAATATCCAGTAGGTTTTTAGTTTCTAGAAACCTCAAGAAACAAAACTTCATGTCAAAATATGAACATTTGTAATTCAGAACAGCAAACAACAGTGGACCTATAACTGCACATACTCCATTGTACATGGCCATTCATCTGAGCACCGTTCCTGGCACTCAACAGTTAGCCAAGGGCCAAGAGGTGTCGTATTCATCGTTGTATCACTAATACTAGCACAGCGATAGCAACATAAAAGGACACTCCATAAATATTTGCAGAATGAATGAATGAAATATAATACTGAATCTATTTGCCAACCACTTCGTACTCCTCACAGCCCTCGCATTTCTCTTAAGGCTCGCATATTCTACTTTGGCTTAGGTGTCATATAACTGTGCTACTTCTCCTCCTCACATTCCCTCAACTTTAAGTCCTTCAAGGGCAGGGACTGTTCAGGTGAAACAGCACGGACTACAACACTAGCCCATATTCTCTCACATGGAATGTTCTCAACTTGTTAAGCAAAGACACCAAATTCTAACCTGAGATGCCCAGAACACTTTCTCTAGCCCTCACCTAGAGATCCAAGATTCCTCTTTTCTAACTATAGGATCCAAACCTTCTTGGAAAGAGAAGCAACCCTGAACCAGGGCTACTCTGGTGCCTGAGTCTAGCGTAGTCCACATGGGGATGTGTGCCTGATTTCATAAAGAACCCCTTAAGTACTTCTAGCCTTCTCGCATTCCAGTGGTGGTCATTCTTCCCAGGCTGCAGTCACATTTATAAAGCTTTTCAAAATGCCAAACCACCTCTACCAAATGCAAACCACTTGCTGAACTTTATCTGTGGACTACTTCCTTGCAGATGCTCTGAGGCATGACAAATCCTTAACAGGATACCTTCCTCTCCTTATGCCAGGTACTACACAATCAATTTTAGTACTGTATCACACACACTTTCCTCTCCTTGCTTTGACATGTTTTTTTTTGTTGTTGTTGTTGTTTTGAGACGGAGTTTCGCTCTTGTTACCCAGGCTGGAGTGCAATGGCACGATCTTGGCTCATCACAACCTCCGCCTCCTGGGTTCAAGCAATTTTCCCGCCTCAGCCTCCTGAGTAGCTGGGATTACAGGCACACGCCACCGTGCCCAGCTAATTTTTTGTATTTTTAGTAGAGATGGGGTTTCACCATGTTGACCAGGATGGTCTTGATCTCTTGAGCTGGTGATCCACTCGCCTCGGCCTCCCAAAGTGCTGGGATTACAGGCTTGAGCCACCATGCCTGGCCTGACATGCTTTTAAGCCACTGAGATGCAGCTTGGGTTAAAGGGAGTAAGGATTCTAACGGTTCATGCATTCAACGAAGACCTTCAAAACTAGGAGCTACTCTTCTTCTAAAACCAAAAAAAACATTTTGTAGGCTAAGGAACAGAAGAGTTGCCAAGTTACCATTTCAAAAATCCAGTTATCTTGACTTTTCCCCTGAGGCCTGCCTCTGCTGCAGCTAAAAATGAACCTCAGATTCTTGTATATATTCACATACCCCTCCAGCCAAAAATGAAGAAAACTGGTATGTAAATGGAAACATTACAGAACACTCTTAGAATGTGAATGTCAAATTCTCCTAGTGTTGAAAAATCTCAGAGATAAAACCAGGTTTGACACCCAAAGAAAAATGCTGGAGCCAGAAATATACACTTGCTAAAGTATATATTGTAAGTATATTAATTCCAGGAAAAAATAATTATATAAGACCTAGGCCAGACAGCTTCTTGTTCATCTGCCTCCTCATCTCTGCCTCCACATGTCCCTGGGACCTACTGTCCTCATTAAGGGGAAAGGTCTCCTGAAAGTCACCTCCTGCCACTTCTCTTTGAGGTCCCTCAAGAAAGGAAAATGGAAGGTGTGAGATGGAGACACTGACAAAACAATAATACTTATTACCTTCCTATCTCCCACAGGGTTTCCATGAGAAGAGAGATGAGGGAAAGAGGGAGGAGAAGAAGGGAAAAGGAGGGGGAAGAAGAGGTAGATAAGTTTGACAAGTAAGTGAGAAAGTAAAGGGACGTAAATACGTGGAGTGAGTAAATTAATACATTTCATTCCTACCTTCAAAAAGGCAACCAAATTCCCCATTTACATAACAAAGAGTGAGATTCACTCTCACATTTCCAGGCATGAATTATTTATTTTTATTAGATCCCAAGATGCCATATGTTAAAGTTCTCCAAACTGTGGAAACCTGACAACTCATGGGTTTCCTAAAACGCCACTTGTTACATTTCACTGCTTATAAGGGGACACTGAGGAAAGGTAATGTGCAGTATTATGTATCAACTACAACTGCACCTGATGCTTGTTTATTCACTGTGAGGAACCAGATCATTCTCAAACCCCAAGTCAGACTCCCTTTCCTTAAAATGCTTTCCTAAAAGCTGCGGGAGAAGAGCTGAACTGAGAACGGAACTCAAAACTGAAAAATTTGAGTTTATGTCTCACCTTTAGCTTCCTGCCCCTACTACCCTTTCAGATGCTATTACAAATCTATAAAAAGCAGACAATAGGGAAAAAGAAAAGAAAGGCAAAAAACAAAGTCTGAATCATGCATACATGCATGCATTCACTTAACATGTATGAAGGAACAACATATGCCAGACAGTGGGGCTACAATGGTGAAGAGGACTCTTTCTAGGTCCTCAGGAATCTCACAGCCTGTCTGCACAGGTGGGTAGTAAGACGTGCAGTTAAGACAGTGCAATCAGCTTTGTAACAGAAGTATATATAAAACATGCACAAAGCAACCAATTATCTGCCTACCCCCCAACCCCAACCCAGAGGGAAAGCTTTATAAAGCAGGGTCCTTTGAGCTAGGAGGAGGACAATGGCTTGCTCTTCCAGGCTTTAAATCAGAAACAACCATGAAACTTTCCAAGTTTATAATTCAAGAGGTGATTATTGCAGAATGCCATTCCTGGTCTAGATTCTTCTCTTCTCTACTGTAATTGTCTTACGTCCCCTATTGTGCACTTACACAAATGCAATGGCAGAAATGGAGGATATCTAATATCTCAACATGGAAACTTTAGATGGTGAAGAAAAAAAAAGCAAGCTCCAAACTTCTTGGAATTTTAAGACCTCAGTTCAAAACTGCTACTGATTATACTGTGTGACTCTAGGCATGTCACGACTTCTCTGTGCTTCCGTTTTTATTACCTGTAAAGCAGAGATTTGATCTCACAAGACTACTCTGTGAATAGAGAAAAGGAACTATAGAAAAATAGTTTAAAACTCTAACGTACTATTATTTTCATCAGCAATTATGCCACCTTTATTCAGTTAGCAGCTCAGTCTGCTGGGATGCCACTGCTCAAAATACTTGGCAAGTATTAAACAGTGAGAAAATTAGCCCTAATTGGCAGCGCTGCTTAACGACTGACATTCAAATAACTCCACAATAATACTCTCGGTTCCCAGGCTCAAAGACTACAAAATTGCCCTTTCTTTTCCAAAGCCTGCTTTTAACACTGCACACAAATATCTGGGAATCTCTTTAAAACACAGATTCTGATTCAGCAGGTCTAATGTGGAGGCTCAGATTCAGCATTTTGAAGATGCTCCCAGGTGATATTGATGCTGCTGGTTCCCATACCCCAGTGTGAATACCAAAAAAATGGATTCCTCAAGACTTTCCAAATCTGTAAGTTGCTGCCCCACCAGGTAAGACAGAATTCAGTTATCCAATTGAGGCAGCATTTTAATTTCTGGCTCTTTTCTAACTTCCAACATCCATCCCTCATGCCCCAGCAAGCCACTTCCTGAAATCATATTGCCTCAAGACATATTAAATCATCCTTCAGTCACAGAGGTGACAAGACGTCCTCAGGCTCAACCCAGCTTAGAATGACAGTACAAGGTCCAATTCTGACAGCAGGGGCAAAAGTTGTAAAGATTCCCCCACCCCCACCACAATCAGCCCCAGAGCTGGCTGGAGGGATTTCAAAATCAGCTTTGCACACCACAGCCTCAAGGGTCACCGTCTACCACTCACCACTGGGTTATTTTCTTTAGATTGTTTTCACAAATGACCACATATCTCATGAGGCTACAAATGTTTCTTGGGTGAAGGACCCCCATGTCCCCTCTTGTCTAGCATAAAGCTAGGTGCTCAAATTATCTGTAAAAAGGGAGAAAAGAAATCAATGACTCACCAACATTTATTGAATGTGCACCATGTGCCTTGCAATGTCCTGGCTGCTGAGGAAGCAACAATGAATAAAACAGAACTTCCTCCTGCCACTAATGCAATTTGAGCCTCTATGTAAGTCCCAAATACTCTGCTAAAGTTTTACCTACATTATCACACTTCTCAATTCTCATAATCTTACGTAATAGAATACCCACATTTTGCAGATGAGAAAATGGGACAAAAGAAGCAACATTCCATATAAAGAAACAATGGCTGGTATACTAAAAGAGGGCTTTTCCACCCAATAACCAAAATGAACTACAGCCTTTTGACCACTTTCACCACAAGAACAGTTCTGTGACTTGGAACTAGTTCTCAATGTACTCATAAGACTTTCAAGGTAACTTATATGAAGAGGGTAATGCCATGGACCCTCAGAAAGGTGACACTGATTTCCCCTGGTGTACAGCCACCTCCTCTGTATCCCATAAAGCCCAGCCTTCACTCTGGCCATTCATCATGTACAAGTGAAAAATGTGATACAGTAGAAATAACTGAGCTGGTCAGGCCTGGTTTTAAATTCCAAATCTACTACTTGTCGGCAGCATAGTAACCTTTAATTCTCTCTGCACCTACGTAATGGGGATAGCAACAGCACCTTCATGTGGTTGGAAAGATGGAATGAGATAATAGATCTAAAGTATGTTTAAGTGTCCAACACACAGTGGACTTCCTACAAATCTAAGTTCTCTTCTCCCTTATTGGGGTTACTGCTTTGCTCATGCAGTAGGAAAAGCATCAAGAGTCACAAGTCTTTCTCTTGGCTAATGAAAACAGAATTATTTTAACACCAGTAAAGTCAACAAAAGGCCAATTCTAGCAGCCATTAAAAGTCACAATCCAATTACTGAGGCAAATTACAAGTGACTCTTTGGTTTAACTTGGAAGAGAACGGAAGCCATTAAAAAGACAGTAAGATGCCCTCGTTTTAAAATTAACATGTCTGGAAGATAAAAAGATGAACAAAGCCAATCTACAGGAATGTGGACAGGGTTGGTGCATTAACAGAATGGGGAATAATAAAAATGTCCTAGGCCAAGAGCAGTGGTTCACATCTGTAATCCCAGTGCTTTGGGAGGCTGAGGTGGGAGGATTGCTTGAGGTCAGGAGTTCAATATCAGCCTGAGCAATATAGTGCAACCCAGTCTATACAAAATAAGTAAATAAATAAATGAATAAACATAAAACATTTAGCCAGCGGTGGTGGCATGCACTTGTAGTTGCACCAGTAGTCCTTCTACCTGGGAGGCTGATACAGGAGGATCACTTGAGCCCACAAGTTCAAGGCTACAGTGAACCATAATCACACCACTGCACTCCAGGCTAGGCGACAGAGCACAACTCTGTCTCACAAAGGAAAGTCCTAAATTCTCTCCCAGATAAGTTTAAAGCCCTGAAGATAGTAACTCACTTTTTCCCCTAAAGACTGTATCACATTGATTAGCCAGGAGCCACCAATGGAGAAAGCAGTGGTGATCTGCCTGATCAGAACCACCACTGAATCAAGACAGAGAGCTAGGTTCAAGTCAGTTCTGGCACTTACTGGCTGTATGACCCTAGGTAGGCCATACAAAAATCCTTCACTTCACTTTCCACAGCTGTAAAATAGGGATAGGGATAACGACACCTAGTTATTGTGAAGTTTATATGAGATAATGTTTATGAAATATCTAGCAAAAAGTAAGCACACAATGTAGCTGTTAACTGCATGTGACTGGTGACTGGAAGGCCTTAAACCAGGAGCAAAACAGCTTTCACAATAAGCTGCAACTGTCTGATGTGCATGAGTGGACTTTATGCTGGGCTCTAATATGGTCTGCCACTGGTTTCAGAAAGGTTCCTAAAAGCTGCATGAAGCTGTGGCACAAGAATTTTTTTTCTATCAGTCCCTAGCTAGGCTTCATGGAGATATCAGAAATATTTTGGGGCCAGATCTCAGCTGTGTTATATTTCAAAGTTAAATCTTAAGTTCAGGAGCTGAGCTATATTAAATAGAAAACAAAAAATTTATGATATCCCATCTTTGTCTCTCAAAGCCCCTTCTTTTAGTACCTAAAATGCCACCCAATTAAAGGAATGTCTAGATTCTTGTGTAATGAGCAAAAAGGCAGCCTTACTCACTTCTAAAACCCAGCCAGTGGAATTTACTGGGAAGTGGTCACACTTCAATCCCTCCAGCTTACCACTGCTCAGAAGAAACAAAGACCTATGGAGGCCTGACCTTCTTCCTTATGAGTCTAGCTTAGGGTACTAGCTCCTGAAAGGACAAGACACTCCCCACTCTGCAGATGACGTTTCTCTCTAAACAGAAGTTTACGTGGTTGAACACCAGATAAAGCAGATGTTTGCATTTGGGTACTTCTCTGTACAGGTATTCTCTGTTCACGAGTCACCTTAGCTCCACGAAAACCTTGTTCAACAAAGGCACACAGAGCTTGGGCCACTGGAGGAAGCAGCAAGCACCTTGATGCCATGCTCACTCCAGGGCAAAACTCTGTGGAGGGATGGTAATCAGGGGTCCCTTCGCTATTTAAATTATCTCCAACGCCTAATTTCCTCTTTTCTTTTTCCCGTTTGTTAAGCCCATGTTTTGCCCTGCTGAGAAGCAGCTAGACGAACTATCACTCATTACATGATAGTTCCTTCTGGCCCTCACATATTTAACCTCCTTCAACCTCCTTGATCCTGCATCAAGGAAGAATTCCTAGCTCTATGCCACTGAATTCATTTCTTCTGGCTTTTCTCCGCTTTCTTTTTAAGCATTCATTCATCTCTACAGAGCACAACACCAACTACACAATTAGTTTAAAAGAAAAAAAAATTTACGCTACCTTCCAAGCAGGTAAAATTTGCTTTTACATATCTCTCTCTTTCTCTGCTTCAGGCACTTGTAACTATCTAAGGCTGAAGCCCTCTCCCTGGCCAGGGGTTCTTACTTTTTCACAGTCAGGCAGCTTTCAAGTTTAACTGTCATTCTGGCGGGGGTCTAAGTGGATGAGAGAGGTAAGAGTTCCCACCTATTAGAAGGGCAGAAACAAAGAATCCCACACTCCTGAAATTTCACTTAAAAACTGATACTAGGGCAACTGATGGTGGACAGCTGTGTGGGCAGTTAAATTTATGGTTTGGGAAACTACAGTAAAGGGACAGAGAATAATGATCTACTTTAAGTATTGTTACCATCAACTATGTGCCAGGTACTGCACTGGGTTTTAAAAAACTTTTCTTTTAAAATCTGAAATCTAATTGTGGTTGTCCCACTGCATGTGGGAGATTAGATCCTCTTCCTCGACACATCAAAGTCTGTTTATACTCAAGTCCCATAGTCGGCCCTGCAGAACCTGAGGATACAGAAAGCCAATCTTCCATGTAACTAGCTTTCGCATCCTGCAAATACTGCATTTTCACTTCGTGTTTGGTTAAAGAAAATCCATGTTTAAGTGGATCAGCACAGTTCACACCTGTGGCTATTCAAGGGTCAACTGTAATTAAGTATGACTGTTCCGATTTCATTGATGAGAAAATGAAGGCCACGCATGTCCAGTGGCCAAGAAGCAGACTGAGACTGAAACCCAACTTGATTCCTCAGCCCAGGCTTCTACCTGCTAGGCTGTAACTGACAGAAGTGCAGCAGGACTATCTCCCACCACAATAAAACCCCTAGAACCTCTCAGAGTCCTACTGCTCCCTGCCACTCACCAAGTGGCTTAAGAAAGGGAAATCTAGGTTCTGAATCCACTGCTGTTGGAGACAAAGAAAACAAAGGGCAGAAAAGAAAGGTAGAGCCAAAAGACAATGTTCACACTATTCTTCTGGAGAGGCCCATGGCCTTAAAGGAAGGGCGCACCCAAGATCAGCCTTGATTTATTTAACTGCCACACATTTTTAGACTAACTCACTGCTGCTCAAAAAGAGTCGTAAGAGTAAAACTGGCGAAGTGACATGCTCTTGTAGCTAAATTGGCCAGAGAGGCCATTGTCTGACCCAAAGAAAAACATAACTGGAAGCTGAAACATCTGGGTTCCAGTCCCAATACTTAGTGGGAGTCCAGGCAAATCACTTCCCTTCTTTGACTTTCCACATCTTCACTGCTAAACATGAGGGATGGATGGGACAAAACTTAAGGAATCATACTGCTCTAGTATTTTTGGCTTCCAGGATGCCAAACAAAGACAAACAGCTAGTTAACAAGTATGGATACTGCACAACTAATCCAACACTTAGTCCAGTGTCTGGGAGCCAAGGGAAACATGAGGAACCTGTAATGGTGTCCATATCCATGAAGATGCTTTGATTAGTAGGAAGCTAATACACATCTGTTCAAGATGATGTACAACATAGATGAAGACTCCAAATGGCAGGACAAGCCCTCATTTTCAAGGGCTAAGAATCATTTCTGCCCTGAGACAGCAGGCATGGGTTAAATAATTCCTGAATCCCTATCTCTGCTAGCTCCACCCCATCTCCCCTTCAAGGCCAGACCACCAATAGCTCTCACTGGGTTGTGTCTACAAATGCTTGTTACTTTTCATTTATGCTTGCCCTCTCCAATCCATTCTCCACATTGCAGTCAGAACGGTCCTTCTAAAAAGCAAACTGGAGCATGCCAATCCTTTGCTTGAAACCCTAAAGGCTTTCCATGCCTTTCCAAGATAAGCCCCACTGTCTTTCCAGGCTCATTACCATTCTTGTTCCCCACTATCCTTTAGTTATAACATACATCTTTTACTTCCTCAAAAGTGGCAGGTTCTCTCTCCCACCTCTATCCCTCTGATCTCAGTGGAGGTGCTGCTTCCTCTGGACATCCTTCTTTGACTCAGGAGACTAGGCTGGGTGACCTGCCATGATCTCCCAGGATGTCTGCACTAACTCCATCACAGCATTGACCACACTCCACTGTAAATTTCTGTTTACTCATCTGTCTCCCCCACCAGATTACAGTTATTAGGGCGGCAGAAACCACATCTGTCTTGTAGTCAGTTGCATCCTAGTAGCTAGCAAAGTTCTTGGAACATAGTATGTACTTTAGAAACACAAATAAACAAACAAACATCCTTATTAAGGAAATGAATGGCCTCTTCCCTGAGATGACTGGAAAGTGGGTGGGTAAAGAAGACAAGCTAAATGGGGAGTTGAAAAAAGGAGAGGGATAAGCTGGATGCCCGTGTGTCTGTGCCTCTGCACGTCTGCCCAGAGGCTAGGATGAGTATGCAAGCAGATACACTGGCAATGACAGAGGCTATGAAGCGTTCAAGGGCAAGCTGTGCCCTGTGCTGTGTGCAGATGTGCCCACTCTACATTCTGTGGAGCCCAGGGAAACTGAAAAAACAGTTACTTATTTTTCCAGTATTTGGAGATATTGGCAACAGAACACTGTTTAAGTGCTATACGTATGTATGCACAGGGAATAGAAAAGGTAAAATGTAGGTCACAAATAAACTCAGCAATACTAGTAACTGGACATCACTAACAAATTGTATCTACTGCCCTCTTGGTTGTATGGCCAGCACTATATGGCACAGTACCTTTCTCATCCTCTTCTCTTTTTTAAAGGATGCATATCCATGCAGGCTGTTGGCTAAGAAACAATGATAGATATGTTTAATTGCTGTACTATTTAAGTCGATTCTGCTGTCAGTCTCCATAAATCGTGACAAGACAGAAAGACTAAGTGTTACAATTCAACAATAAGGAAAAATAGAAAATAATTTAAAATTTGAACAAACAGAGATCAAGAAGATGAAAATCTGCAGAAACTTTCCAGTACAGAGTTAAGTAAGTTCAAAATCTAAAGGAACAACAACAAAGGCAATTCAGAGGAGAAAAATAAATTCCTGTAAAAATATATTTAAAAACATAACAAGATCAGAAATAATATGCTTCAGAGAAACAATGAAAAACATCAAGATAAACAAAATAGCATAAATAGATGAGGTGGATATTTTCTTCATATAAATCTTTGTGGTAGACTGGAAAACCACTAACGGATGGAGGGGCTGTGAAATGAGCCACATACGCAGGATATGGAAGTTAATTAAACAAGGAGTCAGGCAGTTCCTTAAAAAGCAATTTAGCCAAAACAAAAAATGAAAAACAAACAAGCTGTAACACATAGAGTTTCTTGGCCAAACAAGAAGTAAAAGAAAAATACACACACACAAACACAGAGAGAGAGAGAGAGACAGAGAGCGAGCACGCGCGCGTGCACATGAGCACACAAGCAGTCAATACCAAAGGTTTCTAAGTTCCCAGAATTTCACAGTAATCAGGCCATGGGAATGGAGAACAACAGAGAAAGTTTTCAACCTTAGTGTGGCATTTTAAAATCAAACCACCAAACAAGACATCTAAATGAACTCATTCTGTCACATTTCTTCTTTTAATAAGAAGACAGTGTTTTTATACTACTGCTGTTTTCTAATTTTTTCAAGGTAAAAACTGTCTGCCTTGTGTAGCTGGTATAACCAACCATATTGCAGAAGTTCTCAGTTCTAGCAGCACACTGAAATCACCTGGCAGCTTTAAAACACTGCTGCCTAGATCCCTCCCCTAGAGTTTCTGATTTAATTGTCTAGCATATGGCTTGGATTTTTAAGAGTTTCCAGCATGATTCTAACGTACAGCCAAGGTAGAGAACCACAGTCAGGTCACTTCTTAGACTAATATGGCAAGTTCTCAACAGATAATGAAGCTGAAAAAACCTAAACTGGATTGGGAGATCAGAAAGCTTCACACCAATCTCTAAAAAGAAAACATCTTTTCCTGCTTTATTTACCCCATATCTAAACAACTGGATTCTTCAAAGCCCAGCATTGGCTGGCTTCCTTTGGCCAACAAAGAAGAAAAGAGACATCATCCAAACCTTTATCTGCTGCTCTCTGGCCCAGGTTTCAGCAAAAGCACATCTGTCACAATAATGATTAATCTCTAAGAAGGGGGCTGCCTGCACTTAAGAACCAGCAGAGGCCCTCCCTCATTGTCATCCTCTGTCTGGAAGGCACATACTGCTATCACTAAATCAAAACCTAGCCTGACAAAAGCTGTAATGGGGCTTCTTGGTGAGAAATTCATTCCCTATGATGCATTTAAGGACATGATGCCAAAAAACCTATTAGTTCAGATGGTATAGGGGAACCAGCATAAACAGAAGACATGATAAGAAATAGTACCCTATATTTTACCCAGACTATCTTAAAAGGTAAGTGGCTTGCATAACCCATTAGGCTACCTTCCTCCACCTCTTAACTTAAATGACATGTAGTACCAATGCCTACTCTTGTAGAAAACCTTTTTCTTTCAATATGTACACTAAACACGGCAGCCTCCTTTATTCCACCCACAAACAAAATAGTGTGTTCTGAGAAATGACAAAAACTCTGAGGTGACTCTAATCCACACACACTGCTGCTCCTTCCCTGTTACCTAGTAGCATTTCAATGTAAACTATGCTCTAGAACGCTCTAAAGGCATGGACTTTTATAGTATGTTGTGTTCACTGCCTTGTGCTTGGCATACAGTTACACTCCATATACAGTGGCTGAGTGAATGAAAAAAAGTCTGCTTATAACTAATGTATAACCAGAAATAACTAATGTAATCAGAATTATATCCTACAATTTTTCTTTATAGGTACATAAAATGGGATAATCCTTTCTGTGTTAGTTTATATCCTGTTGATTTCCAGTTAATACAACATGACTGTCTTTCCATGTCAACAGACATGCATATGCATTGTTGTTAAGAGCATATTCATAGATTTCAATCATGTTTACCAGTAAGGGTGTCTCACTGTTTTTAAAATTCTAAGTAAAGGCTGCATACAGGATAATCTTCAAATAAGTAGAATGACTGGATCAGAGTTAGAATGAAAAGACTGTAACCTCCATGATGGCAGGGGTATCTTCAAAATCTAGAGCCCAGAGCCTGTTACTTGGTAAATACTCTCTAATATTCTCTGTGCTTTAAGAGTTAACATTCCAAAAGAAGAGAAAGACAGGTAAATAGAAAATCTGCCCACGGCTACAGTCTTAAATTAGGTATAACATCTGCATGTATGCAAAGACTCACACATTCTCTCTTTTGAACAATTTTTGAAAAATCACATACACCTTTTCACCTTACTCAGTAAAAAGGCACTGTCCAGGTCTTTTATTAAAAAAATTCTTGAAAGATTAAATAAACATAATGGAAACCAGCCAGACTGCTTAAATAATAAATATTTAGAGGACAGGTGAGTATGTCTATGGTGTGTGTTGGGGGTTAAGGGGCTCATTTTTTCACAGATACAGAATATGTGCCACTATGAATGGCTATCTCAAAGGCTGAAAGAGATGAGAGAGAAATGCTAAAAATGAAAAGGCAAAACTCCAAACAAATAAAAATTCTGGCTTTTAAACCAACACGGCCAGCTGTTCTTCATGGCAAACAGGAAGAACAGATAGAGAGGGCAGGCCTCTAATGGGCACTGAAAAGAACAACCAAGTTCTTTATCCAGATCAGCTGCCATCTGCTGGAAGCGCTAGATTAATGGCCATAGGAATAAGGCCAAAGGTGGCAAGCCAAGCCCTGGAGAGACACCAGCTGAGGGGGAGGGGCACAAGGGGACATCTCAAGTTTCATTAGCTTCATTAAGCAAATGGTTCTCTGGAGAAAAGAGGCTTTGGTTCTGGGCTAGGAGGAGCTGAATCACCAGAGGACATGTATCAGTGTACCTTTATCTTCCGGTGCAATCACTTCTAAGGGAGAAAACTATGTAGAAATAAGGAACTCCAGAAGACAATTAGAAAGCTCCTCTTCACGTAGAAAGATCATGTCTTCTCCTTCTTTGTTGTTTCTACAACATTGTAAGACCTGGTATGTACTCAAGAGAACTTAAGTAAAAACAATTATAAGAAATTTAAGTCACCATGGTTTCCCATGTATACAGTAGAGTCTACTGGTTTTTGGTAGGTTAAAAACCAAAGAATCCATACCTAAGGCAGAAGGGAAAACCACACATAACACCAGGAGGTGCCTGTGTATGCTGAGGCTGGAGATGGAGGAGGCTCCAGGTCTGAATCCTGGCTTTGGCCATTTACTAGCAGAAAGACAGGAAGCATGTTACTAACATCTTAGACTGTTTCTTCAGCTACAAAATGGAATTTGTATTATACCTTGTTCCTGAGGATGCTGTAAGGCTGAGATTCTCAAACAATTCTAGCACAGCAAAACTAAAGTATATGCCTAAAATGCTTTCTTCATACTATTTAAGATATATTTAGAATAGGGCTTTCTCAACATCAAGTATTACTGACATTCTGAACTGGACGATTCTTTGTTGCGGGGGTCTCCTGTGTACTGCAAGGTGATTAGGCGCATCTCTGCCCTCTACCAACTAATTGCCCTATCACCTCTACCACTTAGTTGGTGACCAAAAAATGTTTCCAGAGAAGTAATGAAGATGTCCTTCGTTACCTGAAAGGATAAACTGTAGTACTTCTGAACAATGAAATATTATTTTTATATTATTATATAAAAAGAAATGAGCTATCAAGCTGGGAAAACACATGGAGGAAACTTAAATGCATGTTGCTAAGTGAAAAAAGTCCATCTGAAAAGGCTACATATTTCACTTTATGACGCCAACTATATGACAGTCTGAAAAAGGCAAAACTATGGAAAGAGAAAAAAGATCAGTGGTTGTCAGGGGTTTCGGAAGAAGGAAGGAGAGATGACTAGGAAGACCACAGGAGATTTGGTGTGCTGCTAAAACTACTCTAATACAACAGAGGATACATATAATTGCACATTTGTCAAATCCACAGAATGCATAACACAGAGTAAACTAATGTGAACCATGGACTTACATTAGTGTGACACCATTGTCACGGTTAATGAGTCAATATCAATACATTATTATTAAATGATGTAAGATGTTAATAATAGGGAAAACCGCAGTGGCAATGGTAGTGAAATGAGACGACATATAAGAACTCTGGACTTTTGGCTCAATTTTTCTGTAAATTTAAAACTATTCTTTTAAAAAAAAAATGTACTAATTAGATCTCTCCATCTCCACTGAGAAACGTGGATTAATAGTATAGTCTTTTGTTCCTTTTTGGCTTAAAAAATGGCTCCTAGATCTTATGTTAGAGGTGAATATATATTAATTTTTTACAGTGCCTGGAAAAGAACGTCTTGTATATTTTATGTCTCTGTTCCAGTTCTAAGTTGATATAAACATCTAATATCCAAAGAGTCACCTTTGAAATTCCGACACATTCACCCTAGAAAAAAGGACAACTGTTCTCTAAGTATGCTATTGTAATACTAACATATTGAAAGAATGAAGATAAAAACAATTTTAACCTATGAACCTGGTCAAGCCTAGCAGAGGCTCAAAGCCAACCTTCACACATCTGCCCTCCCTGAAACACGCTGTGCAATTTACATTTACACAACCAAGAGCCTTCTACGCATCTGCCCACCCCAGTGACAGTGGTTGATTGTGACAATCTCATGTTTAATCTCAACCTTGTTTAAATGTGCAATGTTTTCAATGTTACACAGGAGGTACATCACCAACTAATGCTGATCTCACCTAAACTACTTACTTCAACAGCCTCCTAACTGGGCACCCTCTTTTCACCTCATACCCTCATAATCTATTTAATCTATTTTCGAGAGCAGTCAGAGGGATGCATCTTAAGTATAAGCCTGGTAATTCAGTGTTGCTTGCCTTTCTCAAAATTACAAAACAAAACAAACAAATGGAAAACCCCAAACAACAAAACTCCGTAGACTCCCTGTTTATTTACAGTAAAACCCAGGCTTTAAAGCGGTCAGTAGGCCCTGCATGATCTGGCTCCTGTCACTTTTCCAACCTCTTCTTTCTCACATGGTCTACCTCAGCCACATGACCCTGTTGCTTCGTGAATGTGTCCAGCATGCACCTACTGGAGGACCACGTGCTGTCAGACCCCCATATCTACATAGCTAACTCTATCACAACTTAAATTTGCTCATGAAGCCTCCCCTCCTGCTCCTACACTGCCCCATCATCATTCTCTTGTAGCCCATCTCTTTTTGTCTTCATAGCACCTACTGTAACCTAACATACTGCCTGCCCCCACTAAAAAAATAAATTCAATGCATATTCTTCTTAGTCTGTTTTTCATTGCTCTGTCATAGCACTTAGACGATTCCTGCCACATTTTAGGTACTCAATTAATGAAAGATTCATTTATTCTTTTTGAGACGAAATCTTGCTCTGTAACCCAGGCTGGAGTGCTAGGGCGCAATCTCAGATCACTGCAACTGCCACCTCCCAGGTTCAAGTGATTCTCCTGCCTCAGCCTCCCAAGTGACTGGGATGACAGGATCGGGGCCAATAACTTCACATCCACTAGCCCTTCCATTGCTATTTCAAAGCACTTTAGTAGCTATTCAAGCTCTTATGTTAGACCTCCTTACTTCTATTCATCACTTTTTCCCCCTAGACAGTATTCACTCAATGTCCTTTACTTACACTTCTAACATCATCAGGGCAAGTGATGACTTGTTATGATTAACTAGGATTTGGGATCATAAAGTTCTCAGTCCAAATTTATTCAGCCTTGCAGACTATGAGACTTTCAGCAAGGAGGTTAACCTAGTTAAGCCATAAATTTCTCAGGTAAAGAATAATGATAGTAATACTGACCTCACGGGTTTCTTAGAGGAATTCAGGGAGAATCATGTATAGAAAGGCCTTGATACTACAACAGGCAATCTGGCAGAGAGTAAGCACTTAGTAGGTGTTAGCTTTCACTACAATTATTATTATTTATCAAGTTATTCACTCACTCAAAGATTTCTATTCAGCAAGTCAATGTAAATGAACATCATATGTGACCTCTTCCCAGTCACTTGGATTAATAGCATCTTTTTAAATGTCCCTCTACCTACACTGACAACCCCTTTAGTCTTTGATGTTTTTTTAAAGCCACAAAATCAATTCAAAGGCAAAGAGAAAACCTTATCCACTGACATGAACACAAAGCACCCAAGCATCCACACGATCAATTGGTCAAAGGTCTAAGTACAGCTGGTTCCTTAACTCCTCTCATACTTTGTACTGGAGAGACCAAAGGACAGAGGTCAATAACCTTGGGAGTCAGCTCTTTGAATAAGGTTAAATTAGCAGATGTAGGAATGAAATGAGCTACAAAGCTATTTCATTCATATATTTAGGGTATATTTTAAGTAAATACTAATGGACCACATAAATTCTTTAGCTAGACTCACAATGCACGGACCACGTAACTCAACATGTGCTTGTATTTTCTATCTTTCTGTCTTATCTCTATGGTGCTTTTCTCCTCCATTTAAAAATTTCAGTCTTACAGGCCAAAGACCTCAGAGCCTAAGGAAACTAGAAACATGTTTCTTTCACTTCACCCAGCTCTGAATGTCTGTACTAGCTCCCTCAGTCTGCAGCACTTGTGCCTGGCCAACTCTTCTTATTCTGGGCTCCTTCTGACATCTCAGGATGCAGTGCAAATGTAATTTCCTTAAAAAGATATCTCTGGGCAATCCTTACTAAGTTTGTCCTACCCTGGCGCTATCAAGTCACCCTATTTGTATTCTCCATAACAGTTATCAGTACCTGAATTTACTTTTACTTTTTTTTTTTTTTTGCTTTATCTGTCTCCCTCTACAATGTACCCTCTATGAAGATGAGAATTTTGTCTATGCTTTTTCCATTGGCGTAATCCCCAACACCTAGAACAATTACTATAAAATAGTCAGTGCTCCATTTGATATATCCTTTGAATAAGTGAATATAGTTAAGTATTCAGGAAATAATATTTAACTAAAAGTCACAGGTTTTTATCTGATCCTGTGGCAAAAATAAAGAGGGACCCAAAATGGGAACTGTTAATCTATAGTATGTACAACCTCTGGCAAGGAGCCCGCAGATTTAGGTCTAAACCACACCAAGTAGACTAGGGATGTCTGCTCCTCCTCCAGTGGTTTAAATGGGAATCCAGAGCAAAGTGGTACAATTTTACTGTCACCTGCCTCTAGTTTTTCTCTTATTTTTCTCTCTCCAACACCCCATAGGTAACTACCTCTCTAGAAGAGAAAGACACACATCATCTGTATAGTGCTGGACAATTTAAATATCCCCCTTCCACCTCTCAAGTGATCATCTAACAGCTTTGTGAGGTTGGAGGAACAGAGATAAGCACCTCCATTTCCCAATTCCCTCACTCTAATTTGCCAATGAGAAAACTAAAAGGCTGAGGGAAGTCAAAACACTAGCCCAAAGTCACAAAGGAGTAAGTGTTGATGCTGGAGCTTGCCATCCAGAATTTCTGGTTCCAAATTTCTTACTCCTTCTACTATGGTAAGCTGCCTTTCCTAATACATAAATGGATTTTTAACATTAGCGTTAAAATACACTTGAGCGAAGTACCGTTTGCACAGCTTCAGCAAGCAGCTTCCTTCCTCAAAAGTTGTCTCCATTTCCTAACATAGAATTAATTTAGGAAATGCTTACATTTTTAAAACCCATAGTCAATTTGCTCCTAGCAAAACAGTCTTGAATTTATAATGCTATCACGAGTTCCTTTAATTATTGTAGAAAAATTTTTTTTTTTGAGACGGAGTTTCACTCTTGTTACCCAGGCTGGAGTGCAATGGTGTATTCTCGGCTCGCCACAACCTCCGCCTCCTAGGTTCAGGCAATTCTCCTGCCTCAGCCTCCGGAGTAGCTGGGATTACAGGCACGTGCCACCATGCCCAGCTAATTTTTGTATTTTTAGTAGAGACGGGGTTTCACCATGTTGACCAGGATGGTCTCAATCTGTTGACCTCGTGATCCACCCGCCTCGGCCTCCCAAAGTGCTGGGATTACAGGCGTGAGCCACCGTGCCTGGCCTGTAGAAATATTTTAAATGCACGTAACTATCCATCTTAAGATAAATTTTGTAAGACAAGGCTTCAAAATTCTACTCCAAACTTACATTCTATAAACTGAGATTTTCACAGTTATCCAATTCAAAATATAATATACTAGAGTGTTTTCTCTTATTGCATTATAAAAATAAGATTCTCAACTCCAAACTCAAAAACAACCCAACCCCATGTTATGATCAAAATGAGAAACCCAAATACAGGCAGACGGGGGAACTACTCAATAAATAAAATTTAAATCAAACAGACTAAAATCAAGGTGTACATTTTTTATTCTGTATGTATGTCTGTACACAAAAATAATTCAGTCCTTTAGAATAAGATACAGATGTTCTTTTTAAAATAATAGTAGTATCTTAAACAAAAATTGAGTAAATGCATAACAAGTCTTGCATGTTCTTCACATGTACCCCAAAACTTAAAATGCAATTAAAACAAAGAAAAAAAAATTGAGTAAGCACAAGATCTTTTGATAAAACTATAGTTTATAGTCAAATTTATTAACATTACCAACAAGGAGGAAAGCTAATCTCAAACATGGATAATCCAGAAAACATTTTAAAATTCTTTTCAACAACAGATTTAATTTTTTTCAACATGTATGTTTTTGACAGACATAAAACATAATTTCAACTCCCTCAGTATATATCAATGAATAAGAAATGGGCATGCAGAATGACGATGAAGAGGCCAGGCAGAGTGGCTCATACCCGTAATCCCAGCACTTTGGGAGGCTAAGGCAAGTGGGTCATTTGAGGTTAGGAGTTCAAGACCAGCCTGGTCAATATGGTAAAACTTGGTCTCTACTAAAAATACAAAGATTACCTGGGCATGGTGGTAGGTGCCTCCAAAAAAAAAAGATTGCCGATGAAGAGTCTACAACTATCATGGGGAGTTAAAGGAAAGGGAGCCAGTTGGTATTTTAAATTTGCCACATGATCCATACCACAAGTGACTCACATGCATAATAGAGAGGTGAGAGTTGACCAAGGTAGCCTTAGATTTTCAGTACCTCATTCTTTCAGCAAACAAGTCTGGAAGCACCTATCTATCAAGGAGTTAGTGTGCTAGCCAGGGGGATTATCCATTTGATAATCTCTGAAGTGCCTACTGTTTTAAAAAGCACAATGTTGGTTTAGGGCATAGTCACTTTAGGACTGAAGTCTTACGAAATTCAGTCTTGGGAGTCAAATGATGATAGAGAGAAACAAGTAAGCAAATCATTTCAAAAGAATGAATAGGTACTAAGACAGAGCTGTACAAGTTCCTATAAAATAACAGAGGAGAAGAACTAACCCAGCCCAACTAACAGAGAGGTGATGGGTGGCAAGGTACTGGAGAAGACTTTGAATGAATGCTATGGCACTTAGACTAAGTTCTCAACAATGGGCAGAATCAATGAGATGAACAAGTAGATAGCTGGGCTGACATGGATGAACACGTCTCAAGATGAAGCTGCTGCAGATGAGGCAAGATAAGCAGTGATATACGAGGCGAGACAAGGGCACAGCCAAGACAGCCTTGTGGGCTGTGCCACCACATGTGGCTCTCACCACACAAGCACAGGGCAGCCACCAAGGAGCGTGCTGCAGAGGGCAGCACAAAGAAGACAGTTATGACACTGAGATGCATTTGGAATTTCCTGATAGTTCATTCGTGGCTAGGGGAAATGAGAAAACTCAATGCAGAGACTGGCTCTAAAGGAAGCAAAAACAGATTTTGGTTCCTCTAAAAATGAACTTTTAATCACAAGCTGTAATGCCATGTGAACCCACAGCCATGTCCACAAAAATCAAAGACTGACCAAGCAAACTTACAAGGTTTAGTTGAAAATCTCTCAAAATCCAGAACTCAACAGGAGCCTTTAGACATATTTTTGTGATGCTAACACTATGGTAATTTCAGTAATAGCAGACAATAATGAAACAGAGGCTCTTTTCTTTTCTTGTTTTTTTTTGAGACGGACTCTCGCTCTTGTTACCCAGGCTGGAGTGCAATGGTGCGATCTCGGCTCACCGCAACCTCCGCCTCCTGGGTTCAGGCAAGTCTCCTGCCTCTGCCTCCCGAGTAGCTGGGATTACAGGCACGTGCCACCATGCCCAGCTAATTTTTTTTTGTATTTTTAGTAGGGATGGGGTTTCACTATGTTGACCAGAATGGTCTCGATCTCTTGACCTCGTGATTCACCCGCCTCGGCCTCCCAAAGTGCTGGGATTACAGGCGTGAGCCACCGCGCCCGGCCCGAAACAGAGGCTCTTTTCTAAATCGTAATATCCCAATTGTCCAGTTTCTATAGCAGGAATTCCCAGTTCTAGCACACATGAGCCATACCAACCTGGCATGATTTCTCTGCTTCAGCTTCCTCATCTACAAAATGGGGCTAACACAGTTTTTTTCTTTCGGGGGAGGGAGATAAAAATGGAGAGATTAAATGGTAGAACAAATATGAAAGAGCCTTATAATCTCTACAAATAACAGGAATAACTATTATTGGCTCAGATAACAGTATTATGACACGGAAAATTATGAGGAAGAAGTAGCTTCAATGCATTAATTAAAATTAAAAGGACTGTTTTAATTAAACGATGTTAGCCCAGACCACTTATTTTTAATAGCATAAAACCACCTATCAACCTCTCCTTGACCCCAGGAGTCATCAAGCAAATACTCAGAAAGATGGGGTGAATAGTCTAAACTTCATGGTGATGGATGTGTCATGAAGTGAATTAAACCACAAAGACAATTAAGTCATAAAAGCAGCAGTAGTGATAGTAACTAGACAGAAGGCTCAGAGGATCATCTCTGAAAAGATTTCATTAGCTAAACCACAAAGTCCTGCTGAAAAACACATCAGCAATCTAGTTAAATATGGGTCACACTATTTATAGAGTCAATCACCAAATCGCATATTCTCTGGTTAAAAAAAAAAGCTTGAAAACTTTCTTGTTAAACAGGCCTACTTCATGCCCGCCAAAGGAAATAGTCTGTTTAAATTCTGCCCACACTTGACAGAAAATTTTCTTAATGGGCTCGATGCAGAAACTATCCCATTTCCCTATATATTTGAGCTTTGCTATAAAGAAACAAGCTCCACATGATGCCAACATAATGTTTAAGTTACACTTTGAGAACACCTGGACTCAAGACCAGCCTGGGCCAGTTATCTGGGGCCAGTGTATCTCTGAAAAAGCTCCAGGTCTACTGTGAAGGAGGTTTTGTTCCTGAGGCTCAGCAAGAGCTCCTACAGTGGGGAGGACAGCCATTCTATGAAAATGCAGTCCAGGGCAGGCTGTCAGAAATGTATGCAAAAGGAACAAATTGCAGGCCTGGAAAATGAAGCACATTTGCTGTTCTGACTATAAGTGACAAACAGAGCAATGCACCAACATGTCATCTGTGGTGATTTGAGTGCTGGCTTCACGGGTCATTTTAAAATTCTCTTCTCTGTATTTTGTTCAACTTTCAAGTTTTTCCTAATGGCCATATTTCATAAAACTAAGAAAAGGTATCCAAATAGGTGGTAATTTTGAAAAGTACAGAAATTTAAGTCTAAAATAACAATAGCCTATTCTGTCACACAGAGACAGTCTCTACTGGCACTGTATTCTATCTCTTCCTAGTCTTTCTTCAATGCACATGCATTTTTTTTTTTACTTGTGAAGCCAGTACTTAAAAAGGACAAAATAAGTGATATATTACAGGTTACTTATAATTATGGAAAGCAAAGATTTTAGGCCAAATGATAATAGTATGCCAAACTAGATGGTTAAAAATCTATTGTCAAGTAAACAAAAACAACTCTAGTTAACAACAAAAAATAGTAATTTAAATATGATCCATAATGATTTGCTATTAATTGTGCTCCCTCTAAATGAGGTAATCCAAATTCAGCCTAGAATGTATAGGCATATACATTCTTGTTCACCTCATTAAATTCTAAATGAACACCAACCACTGTAAATATTGAAGTGGCCAGGCACCATGGCTCACTCCTGTAACCCCAGCACTTTGGGAGGCCAAGGTGGTGGATCACTTGAGCCCAGAAGTTCAAGACCAGCCTGGAAAATAATAGTAAGACCTGGTCTCTCAAAAAAATTACAAAAATTATCTGGGTGTGGTAGTGTGCTCCTGTAATCCCAGCTACTCAAGAGACTCAGGTGGGAGAATCACTTGAGCCTGGGAGGTTGAGGCCATCATGAGCCATGATCATGCCACTGCACTCCAGCTTGAGTGACAGAGTAAGAACTTGTCTTTAAATTAAAAAAAAAAAAAAAAAATGGATGTACCATGCCCAAAAGAGCTGGCTACCATCCCTGCAGCTGAACCCCTGGCCTTGGGCACTGATAGCACCTTTGAAAGGGAGCTTAAACACTACCCAGATGAGAACTAAATATAACACACTTAAACAAAATACAGTATCATTAAAAGGAGGGAAACAACTGCATTAGAAATTCTGGTTTAAAAAGATATACTGCAACCTGTACCAACTCCCAGGGGGTCTTCTCTCCCTTTGGCAGTGAATTTCCTCTGCATTAGAGACATTTCCAGGCCCAAGACATACATAGGCATTATCTCGCCGCATCAACCACTACAGGTGGGTACTATTATTGTTGCTATTTATAGATAAGGAAAACAAGGCTAAGGGAAATTAGATAAAGATAACACAACTTTTATGTTCCAATGCGGAGATCTGAACTGATCTTTCTGATTCTAAAGCCCATACTCAACCACTATAGCAATAAAGCCTGGCACGGAAATTTGTTCCCCCTAGAAATAGTTGCTTAGCTTGTTCTGCCATTCAGTCATATCCTAGCATTCTGGATTTGGTTTTGCCAATGTGATTCTCAACCAAACAAGATCAGGCAATGAGCACGTGAGAAAGACATCAAATGAAGGCCAAAAGATATTCCCTTGTCTACGATTGATCCAATTACAGCAGAATGACAGCTCATTAAATTAAAAAATAAAATGACTTGGCAAATGAAAGCAATCACAGCATGTACATACCCGCTCATATAAGAACACAAGTGAACTGTTGGGTTTTTAATTCTTTAGGTTTTCATGGAAGAACTGTAAGTACATTTTCACATAACCAAATGCTTATGTTCTCCTAGTTTAATCACTGAGAACAGTGGAGAGAGGAGGTGGATGGGCTGAAGAATGGGACGAATGAAATATACTGATAAGCAAAAATCCCTAAAGCCTGCAGATAATTTTTAAGTAACTATGGTGGGTGCCTAAAATAAAATATATCCTCTGTCTTCAACAAAATAAAATAACTGGTTTTTTTTTTTTTTACTTTTAAAAAGTCCACTTCTTTTCCTCATCTTTGTTGCCCTCACTATCAATGAGATCACAAATAAAATGAGTCCTCCTTCCAAATCTCTTACCTTAGAAAGGAAACTGCTATTTTGTTCTGCAATAATGGGTCAGAGAAGAAAACCGTTTTAAAGTCATGCCTTCATGCAAATCTACTGCAGGGTTATCTGCAGAGTAGCAGACTGCCCTAGTGGTATTCTCAAATTACAGTTATATTGCCCAACTACGGGAGCTGCAATTTGAAAATGAGAAACTTCTCTTGGCAATGGAACACACGTAATCAGTGTCCTCACAGAAAACCAGACGTTTCAGCTAAGGAAAATAAAAATAAAATAAAATTAACTTCACTGCCTAAAACCATCAGCCCCAGAATACTCAAAGCTTGTGAATTTTTATCTCAAATATGGTCCACATTCTGCATAAACTAAAAAACTCATGACTTCACACTATCAGTTCTGGTATTTTAACAGTCTTTACTGGGGGAAAGGGAATGAATGCCCCAGTGTAAAGCAGCAGCCTGTCTGCAGTCAGTATCACTTCACTCGACACCATGTCTCATGCCCTTCTCCTCTCCCCACTTCAGCACAGCCCTGCAAACTGCTGGCTTCCCTAACACAAAATTTGCTATAGTCCACCCCTAGGCTGGCAAGCAGCCCACCAATCACTCAGTATGATAGAAAATAATCTGAAAATAGAAATACTGCATGTAAATAAACATTATAAATGAAAGTCTAGAATGCATCACCCTCAATTTGGTCAGAAAAGACCGACCTTTCCATACCCCCTGCCCCGAGATGGAGTCTTGCTCTGTCGCCCAGGCTGGAGTGCAGTGGCTCGATCTCAGTTCACTGCAACCTCTGCCTCCCAGGTTCAAGCAATTCTCCTGCCTTGGCCTCCGAGTAGCTGGAATTACAGGCACCCACCAACACACCCGGCTAATTCTGGATTTTTAGTAGAGACAGGGTTTTACCATGTTGGCCAGGCTAGTCTCGAACTCCTGACCTCAGGTCATCTGCCTGCCTTGGCCTCCCAAAATGCTGGATTACAGGTGTGAGCCACCACACCTGGCCCAGAAAGGGCCATTGTTAAGAAAATAGTCATGCAAGGCTCTCACTTGGGGTCAAAAAGGTAAGCTTGCTCTGCCCAATTACACCCCATGTATTAGTTCTACTGGAGGGGCAACAACTTTCACACTGTGACATCCTTGACTGTATTTTTAAATCTTCATACCACTTTTTATAATGCTCTCAAAACGTCTTGAAATGATGAGGAGGAAGAAAAGGGTAGAACATTTGTTAAGCACCCTGTATTGCTAGGCATGGCTCTGAGCTCCTTTTGTACAGCAGTTTATTTAATCCTGAACCATTACAAAGTTGGTATCATTATGCCCATTTTGTAGATGAGAGGGAACTGAGGTTTGCAGAGGTAACAAATGGTCCAAAAACTACCTGTTTCTACCCCAATTTGACAATGAGAAGTTGAAGGATCAGAAATACTAAGTGCTGTACCAAGGATAAGAGAGTTAACACTCACACTAGAACACAGACTAGTGTGTCTGTGTCCTAGTGGTACTGAACACACTAGGCCTGTTGAGTACCAATGCTAGGCAGGCTGTCCAAACCACAGCATGCTGTGCTTCCCAGAGGCACCTGCAAGGTGGGGACCTGCAAAAACGTGCTTCAGTTCATAGGGTCAGGACGGAACTGCTGTGGCATCAACATGCTCTAACTGGTGCAAACACAAGGGAGCTAAGCCACAGATGATACTAAACATTAAACAATCAAAGACTGGTCTAGATGTGGTTGAGATATGGAGACAACTATTTCAGCCACAGCAGACTGACCACTTTAATTAGATCTTGTTCAGGCCAATAATTAACATTCATTTGTTTACTCTGAACTTCTGAACTTTAAGAGACAGAAAAACTGGGTTCCAATCCAGTTTTCTGGTCTTCCACAAGTTAGCTGGGTGACCTCTCTGAATTTCAGTTGCTGATTTGTAAATAAGTGACTACTGTCAGCTCCCATCACAATTTTACTATGAGAATTAGTGGAGAAAATGTGACAAGAGCCTCTATTAAACCACAAAACACTACAGCAACAGAAATAATAATACATATCAAACAGTGAAAAGAAACAAAAAATATTCCATATCAGTTGGGCAGGGAGAGTAGAAAGTTTTATAAGGAAAGTGCTAGACAGTCCCAAATCATGCCGGTGGCAAAGAAGGGGATCATTCTAGGATTTATAAAAAACAAAAAGGAAGAAACAAAACCAAAAAAAGCCTATGAATGTTCCACGAACTGTTACTTTCTTTGTATATAACCAAGAGAGATCATGTAACACAATGATCATGCCCTGTCAGGGATCAGAGTTGAGATCCAGAAACAGAAAAAACTGGGTTCCAGGAAGTAAGAGCTAGGAACAGGGGGTCTAAGGCAGGAGGTAAGTCTCAAAACCAGGACTATCCATTAATAATGTTCAAAATCTCAATAAGTAGGAAGAAAAACCCTAAACAATGAGCAGAGCATAAGGAAGAGGCTCCTCCTCCTTTCTCTAAGAAGAGGCCTCTGAATCCTGCTGAGCCAAGAAATAGATAACTTTTTGCTTCCCAGCTATGTTCCCATGAGGTGTCCAGAGTGCCTCCATTAGCAGAGCCCCCTACTTCCCAAGTTCACCCCTAGCAACATTTGGTCTACTCAGCTGCAATTTTAAATGGAATGACTACTACAGTGTATGGCAATACAGAGGAAATTGGAAAATGTAAAAAAAAAAAAAAAAAAAAAGCAACACTGAGCAACCAAACCAATTTACAACACTTCTGCCCATCCATCATTCCCATTCTCCCTAACTTTCAAGTGACAACTTCCTTTTTCTTGGTAATACAGCTACTAGCCTAGGCCTGGATATAAATCCCACTTCTCTACTCCCTCTATATGGTTTACTGGCTCATCTTCCCACTGGCATTAGTCAATCCCTTTGCCTGTGCCCTTGGGGTCCCTTCTCTGCAGAGGACCAACTTATCATGTATTCCATGACTAGGAGAGGAAAATAATTCTGCCTTTTCAGCTTAAAAGGTATTCCCTTTCCTAAAGACCTAGTCTCAAAGAATGCTGTCCCTTTTCTACAGTCGGCTCCCATCCACAAGTTCATCTGTGACCACTATTATGCTATAATGATACCAGTCTCTTCTGAGGGTTATGCCAACCATCTTTTCCTACTGAGCTCCAGGACACTAATACTTCAATAACTTTTCCATCTAATCCACAATTCCTTCCACCACCACATCTCTCTTAGCAACTTTGTTATCCATATTGGTGACCATCAACTTTGACACCTCCTGGATTCATTAAGCTTTATCTCTTCTCTATTCCAAGTACTCCTGATGTGGCCTTGTGACAGACACTGCTGATAGGCTCCCCAACATCCATTCTCCCCAGCTCCCTAGTACCAGAATCCTAGGTTTTACCAGAATATTTTGAAAATACAAGTTTACATTTTCCAGCCTCTCTTACCATCAGATGTGGTCAATAAATACTAATGTTATGTGGGTTCTGGAAAAGAAATAGCTCAGCTGGGAGAGTCCAATTTTGCCCTTGCATTTTAGATTCTGCATCTCAGAAATGAAAGCTGGAGCTCTGGCAGCAACCTTAAGACAAGAGGGAACTTTGAGGATGGACGTCATGTGCTGAGGAAGGTGAGATAGAGAGGAAGGAGGCCTGAATCCCAAAGGACACCACAAACGCGGCATTCCAGGCCTATGCTGAGGTTCCTTTTAGATGAGAGAGAAATAAACTATCACATTTAAGTTTCTATTTGGGCTGGGCGCGGTGGCTCACCCCTGTAATCCCAGCACTTTGGGAGGCCGAGACGGGTGGATCATGAGGTCAAGAGATCGTGACCATCCTGGTCAACATGGTGAAACCCCGTCTCTACTAAAAATACAAAAAATTAGCTGGGCATGGTGGCGCATGCCTGTAGTCCCAGCTACTTAGGAGGCTGAGGCAGGAGAATTGCCTGAACCCAGGAGGCGGAGGTTGCGGTGAGCCGAGATCGCACCACTGCACTCCAGCCTGGGTAACAAGAGCGAAACTCTGTCTCAAATAAAAAAAAAAATTCTATTTGGGATTTTCCCCCGTAGTATGCAGCTCAATGTAATAATTGATGCTGGCCAATGATCAAATAATGGCAATAACAAAATGTGGTGCAAGCTCTCTAATGACAACTCATTAGTTTCTTAATCTTATGTCAGTACAGGCTATCCTGTGGAATGTTCCAGACCCTAGTACCATTTGGTACATTATGCACCTTGAGACTCATTCCTATTTTGCTTTTAGTTTCACATCTTGCTTTTTTAATCTCTAGGTGTCTATAACATAACCTTTTAGGAAAGTACCACAGATATGTTAAACAGAAAAAATAAATCTCAAATAATGTGCATAAGCTGTGAGTTTCTTCACATAAAATTGGTACCTAAGCAAG